>NW_022900948.1:44041081-44045726 GCF_012274545.1 Fukomys damarensis
GAGGCCTGGCCGGCTCGGAGCACAGTATGTGGACAATCAGGGTCTCCTCCCTGAGGCCACCTGTCTCAGAGGCCCAGGGTCGCCGAGTTCGCTCTTGGTATTTATTTTTCTCCACCTCCCGTCTCCTCCCTGGGGTGACTTATGCATTTCCAGAACCTTGGGTGACACGGGACGTGTGTGAGGATCGTGGGCAGTTTTTCGCCCCCCCTTTCGGTGATGCCACCAGCACCGAGTGCTGCCTGGACTGCGGCCAGTGGGTTGGGGTGACCAGGCTGCAGAGGGTCATCCCTGTGGTCTGGTGGCCGGAGCCGGGGCAGGGCCTGTGGGCGAGCGGGCCCTTGCCGCCTCGCCTCATCGATTTTTGTGGCAGTTTTCTATGTTTGTTTTGTTTGTGGTACTGGGGATCGAACTCTGGCCCTTGTGCTTGCGAGGCAGGCAGCAGAACCACTGAGCCAAATCTCCGGCCCTTCTATGTTAGTTTTAGGTCAAAGATTTTTTGTTTAGTTTTTTAAACTTTGAAAATTGATGGTTTGGCTATTAAAAAGAAAAAATACCAGAAAAAAGAGAGAAAAAGACACTACAGGCCAGTGAGTCGGAGTCTCAGGGTGGGGTGGCGGTTTCCCGCTGGCAGAACAGCGAGGCCTGAATTGTATTTCCTTCCCCTGGGGTGCAGGCGGGCGCGGGACGCCTCCAAATCTGCAGTGACCTTGTCCAGCAGTTCTGTTTTTCCGCTCTTCTCCTGGCGTGGGGATTTTATTTTTGTTTGGTTTTTTGGTGGGGTTTTTTTTTGGGTGTCTTGTTTTCTTTCTCCTCCGTGGATCTTGGCAGGGACTCCTCTCTGTGGCCGTCAGCCAGAGGGAATGTTCCGGAGCTGCCAGGAAGGGAAGAGACGCGGTCGGTGACCCCATGAACAGTGCTCCGCCCTCCCCGCTCGCGCTCTCCCCTGCCCTTTGCACGGTGTTAGGAGCCGGACTCATTTCCCACCTCACACGGCACAGGTCTGCTCAGTGCCACCGCCCACATCCACGGCTCACGTCAGCCCTGTCACCGCTGCCATTCCTGAAGGGGAGGCGCTCCAGGGCGGCCAGGCACAGGGTTCACTGCCAGGAGGGCAGTCCGACCCCCAGTTCCTCGCCGGTGTCCCGTCAGCACCTGGTGAAGGGAAGACACCTGCTTAGATCATCACTCGGGTCCCCACTTTAGGAGGACCCTGCCTTGGATCAATCATGTGGACACTAAGGCACGTTTTAGCGTCTCTTGTCTTGACAGTTATGTCCATCTGTCTGTCCATTTGTGTGTCCTGCGTCGTGTCATTGGATGTAATCCGGAAATCATGCACACTAGCCTCTGCCGACCATGAAGCAACCCGTTACACAGACTCAGATCAAATATCAAATAAACCTGTAACACAGAGCAGCCTTCTGAGGTCTCCGCATCCCCGAGGGGCCCTTCCCTCACTGCCAGGCCTGCTGGGCCCCGTTGGCTGCCCGGCTCAGGCCCCGCTTCCTGGACTCTGCTGGCCTTGGGCCCTGTAACACCTGGAGCCCCGAGGCGGGGCCTGCAGGTGTGAGCTGGCCCTGGTCAGGGCCCTCGAGTGGCCAGCACATCCTCTGCTGTCCCTGTTGTTGTGGGGTGGGCCCTCAAGAGCTCTGATAAGTGGGGGCAGGAGAGGCCCCTGCGTGGGAGCCGGCAGCCCAGCTCGGTCACACCTCGTCCCTTGTGTGAAGCTGGACGGCTGTGCCTAGTCTTCTAGAGGTGGGGCCGAGTCACCACAGGGAGCCCCAGCCCCTTTGGGTCCGCTGAGGGCATCAAGATCGAGGGCTGAGCTCAGAGGTGGCAGAGCTGCCATCAGACCTCACTTCTGCCATGTGTTTGATGCCACTTCGGTTCCCTTGCCTGGAAAGTCAGGAAGGACAGCTGCCCGCCCTGTGCCAGGGTCACCTGAGACTGGTGGTGGGCGGAGGAAGGCCATCCTAGTCTTGTGCCGCGAGGCTGTGAAGTCCGGGCACACGGCACGGTGACAGGCGGGGATGTAGCTAGGCGTTCCCCATGGACCCCAGCACCTGCGGGATGGAGGGGCCCAAGCTGATGCCCTCCCTCCTCTGCTGAGCAGACACCCCACTTGGAACCTCCCGTCTAGTCTGTTCTGGTCTCCCAAACCCCTGCCACCCCTACCCCAGCCTCGGGTCCCTGCGGGAAGGCTGGTCTGGAACTGGTTAGCTTCTGGAGAAAACAAGATGTGGAAACACCACCCACTCTTCCCAAAGGCAGACAGGACAGGAGTGGGGCCTGGCCTGAAACCGCAATGATTTTTCTTTGGTTACAGCAGCGATGCGGAAAACATGGGGAAGCTCAGCAAATGTAAACCCCAGACCCTTCACCCCGTGAGCATCGGAGGCGCTTCCAGGGTGCCAGGGCCCTGGGCCAAGCTGTGTGTCTTCCTCTCGCGCTGCTCACAGCCGGCCTGGTGTCACCCCATTGCAGATGGGGAAGTATGGGCCGGGTCTAACCAGCTTTGGGGGGCTCCCCGGGCCACGGCCAGCTCAACAGAGCTCCACGGTGCCTCAGTGTTTGCTGGTGGCCGCAGCAGAAGCCAGGACAGCAGGCACAGCCCTGCCTTCAGACTGTTGAGGTCGCCCTGCCCTCCCTGCCTCCCCACGCCCTCCAGAAGCCTGGACAAAGCCCAGTTCCGGTGCAGTGGCCCAGAAAACATGACTTGACCTGGGGCCAAGGCTTTGGAGAGCTGCAGTGTCCCATGCTTGCTTCTGAGACACTCTGTCCCTTTGCTATTCACAGTGTCGTTTCTGGGAAGGCAGCGGCTGGTTTTTCAAAACTGCACAGCCAGCAGGCATTTCTGACCACCCTGCTCGCCTCACTGGAGAAGCTGAAGATCTTGGGCCCGAGGGCCTGAACGAACCATCAACCATTGCCCACCCTCCCTCATCCTAACCACAGTCCACCCCCCAAGACCGCCCTCCTGCCCACCCGCTCGTGGGCAGTGCCCGGAGAGGCCGGATTTCCCCCGGAGCTCTTTGCAACACCCAGATGTTGATGTCTGCGGCCTTAGTGACTTCCTAAGCCTTGCTTTCCCCACTTGAGACCCAGGGAGGGTGGACGCCTGTCAGGGTCACAGGTATTGAGGGCACCTGGGCTAAGACCACTGTCTGCCTAGTTAGTACTCTTGGCATCCAGTAAGCTGCTGCCAGGAGTGATTTCTAGAAGGAAACCAGAGGAAGTCATTACATACCAGGAAGGAGACACAGGGCTGATCCTGGATTAGCAGAGGACACCAGGGCAGAGGTCTGGCCCTCATCCAGGGGCCCAGAGAGGGCTGGGGCCCCTGGAGGTGGTGCTGAGGACCCCCCAGGTCGGGAAGGTTTAAGTGCTCCTGGGACTTCCCGTCCAGGCTCCTCCCCTCCCCAACTTTCTCTTCCGCTGCTGCTGCTGCTGCTGCTGCTGCTGCTGCTGCTGCTGCTGCTGCTGCTGCACCCTAACCCCGAAGGCCCGGCCACAACCCCATGGCTGGTCTAAGTTCCTCATTGCTCCAGAAGGTAGGGAGGGCCCTGTGGGGTAGTTCCAGGGAGGGTCAGGTTAGCAGGTGCTGGTCTCCAGGAGTCCCCAGAACTCAGCCCACACCCTGCCGGTTCACAGAAGAGAAAAGCGGCCCAGAGGCTGGGTTCCCAGCTACAAGCCCTTGCTTGTACACACACAGCCCGGGGTGTCCCAGTTGCAGGAAAAGTGGGATAAATGAAGCTTTCAGATCCAGTCAGGCCAGGCCTGGGAGCGGAGTGGACAGCAGGAGCTGGCCGCCCCGGTGTCTTGGATCTCATCAGTCCAGATAAAGGCCTATTGGGTGAGCTGTCTCAAAAAATAGATACATAAAAGCCAGGCGTGGTGGCGCACGCCTGTAACCCCAGCACTGAGGAGGCTGAGGCAGGAGGATCGCTGCAAGTTCGAGACCAGCCTGGGCTACGTAGTTCCAGCTCAGTCTCAACTACTTAGTGAGACCCTGTCTCCACAAACCAAAAATAAATAAATCGATAAATAAAAAAATTAAAAGGCTGGGAGTGTAGGTCAGTGTGAGGGCCCTGGCTTAATTCCCAGAAGCTTAAAAAAATAAAGAGTGACGCATGTAAATCGGGGGCTGCTGTTCACCCCCAGTCTGGGTCGGGGGAAATCCCTACCTGGCACTCACGTGGCCATCTTCCCCTCCCGCCTCGCAGCGTATTGGGAACATATCCGTGCACCAGTATTTGTCTGCGGGGCCTTTGCAGTTGTGTTGTTTGGCTTTGCAGTGCTGGGGCTTGAACCCAGGAGCCTCAGGTGCAGGGTGAGGGTTCTAGCATTGCGTGGTCAGCCCAGGTCGGGACTGCCATCAGCTGGGCTGTGTTCCAGACGGGGAAACCATACTTTGTTCCGCTAATCCGCTGAATACCCAGTGCAGACACCTTTGCTCTCTGTTGGCTAGTCTTTTTATTTTTACTTTTTTCTCCTTTCTTTGCAATGCTAGAAATTGAATTCAGGTCCTTGTATATGCTGGGCAAGTGCTCTTGCCTACCACTGAGCTGCATCCTCAAACCTGTATTTCCTTTATTATTTAAAAAATTAATTACCTGTGTTTCCTTTTGTATTTTTAAATTTATTA
>NW_022900948.1:44045785-44052213 GCF_012274545.1 Fukomys damarensis
ATTTGTACTGGGTAACAAACTCAGGACCTTGCGCTTGTGAGGCAGGTGTGGTGCCCCTGAGCTAAATCCCCAGCCCGTATTTCCTTTTTTTCTAGTACTGGAACCCTGTCCTGTGACAGGGAACTCTATCTAACTTGCCTAGGTCAGGCTCGAACTCACGATCCTCCTGCTTCACCTTCTTGTGGTACTGGGATTACAGAGATGGGCCACCACACTGGCTATTCCCTAATGTTAAGAGAAGTTCTCCCAGCACTCCGGGAGGCTGAGGCAGGAGGATAGCAAGTTTGAGCTCAGGCTAGGCTACTTAGGGAGGCCCTGTGGGACGTCGTCCGGTATAAAAGTTGGGACAGACACACACACACAGAATCTTACTGGCGTGTTTGTTGGATCAAGGCTGTGCAGTCTGCGTGGAGGGCTCAGTTCCCGAGGAGGCAGTGTTCACCTTGATACCGGTAGAGTTCTGTTTCTGAGATGCAGACTGCACAGAGCACAGCTGGAGAGGGTCACACGGAATCGGCACTGTGCCGCAGTGCTCCTGCCCTGCCCTGCCCTGCGTGCACGCAGTCTTCCTCTCCTGCCTCTGGCGGCCTCAGAACAGGACTGTGGCAAATCTGAGCCGGCACCTGTTGCCACCCGCTGCCCACGCTGGCTGGCCCTGCTTCTGCCCCTTTCTTGCCCCCTCCCCTCGTCCTGTCCTCTTTGCCTTCCCAGTTCCACCAATCCTCCCATCCTCAGAGGCTTCACACATCCTGTTCCCTCTCTCTGCAGGGCCTCTTCGCTTCCCAGTATCCCGTGGGCTCCTTTATTTTTATTTTTCATTTTTGGCTTTTTTTTTGAGACAGGGTCTTGCTATGTAGCCCAGGCTGGCATCAAACTCACAGTGATCCTCCTGCCTCAGCCTCCCAATTGCTGCAATTACAGGCGTGCACCGCCACACAGCATCCTGTGTGGCTTCCTCCTCACCGCTCCCCTAGAACCCTTTTCCCTCCCGCCTGCCCTTGGTTCTCGCAGCCTGCCCTCCACCCCACACTGAACCTCTCTTGCCTCTCTTACTGATAACCTTATCTCACACGGCAGACGCTCGGTCAGTACGGCTGCACTTCCATGTGACGCCTGCCCAGGGGAGGACAGGGCAGGACGGCGTCCCCTTTCCTCTCTCCTAAGTTCCAAGCAGTGATGATGATTGCTTCTGTCAGGGTCAGCGGCACCGTACCAGGCTCAGGACAGAGCACGAACTGGATCCCTGCTTTCACCACACAGCTTTAGGTTTAGGGCAGGGATCAAATCTGACAACCCAGCATGGTGACGCACACCTGTAATCCCAGCACCTGGGAGGCCGAGACAGGAGGCTCTCCACAAGTTCCAGGCCAGCTTGGGCTACTAAAGAGACACCCTGTCTCAACAAACAAACAAACATGGGTGCTAAGGAGCACTGGGGGCAGGGGGCCTGAGCCTGACTCCGCTGCAGTTCCAGGAGGACGGGTTCCTGGTGCTGGAGGAGTTCCTGTCTCAGGAAGAGTGCGTGGCTCTGCAGCAGAGGACCGCGGCGCTCGTGGCCGAGATGGACATCCCCGAACACTGCCGCACGGTGTTCTCCACCCACAAGGAGGAGCAGCTCCGTGCCCAGGTGGGTGAGGGCCAGGTGAGGAGGGAGCTGGTCTCCCTCGGGCTCAGTCCCCAGTGCCGGCAGCAGCCCAGAGGGAGGGCACAAAGGCTCCGGCCCTCCGCTGTGGACAAGGCAGGCAAAGCCGTCCCCGTGCCACAGACAGGTGGCGATGGTGAGGTGCAGATCACTCGCCAGACCGCACAGGAACTGAGAGCCAGGATTCCAACCCGCCTCTGATGCCGACTGGTGCTGTTCGGGGCTCTGCCGAACTTTGGGTTGTCTGGCCACGGCCCTCGTGTGACTTTTTATTTTGGTTTTGAGACAGGGTCTCACTATGTAGTTGAGACTGACCTGGAACTCACTATGTAGCCCAGGCTGGTCACCTCGTGTGACTCATAAACCTCAGCCAAGCCACATGTGGTGGTCCCTGGCTGTAATCCCAGCACTCGGAGGCTGAGGCAGGAGAACTGCCTCAAGTTCAAGACCAGCCCGGGTTACATAGCAAGACTGTCTCAAAAAAATAAAAAAAGGAAAGAGAAGCTCTGGTTGCTTCCTAGGTGCAGTTTGAGGCGGGTGGTGCTGCTCCCACCCTGTTCCCTGCCAAGTCTGAGCCCCCTCCGCCTGGCAGCCCAGCCAGAGCGGGCAGCAGCACAGCTCTGATCTGGTTGGCTGGCAGAACTCATTCACTCCCTCGAGGAGCTCCTGCCACCTGGTGGGCACAGAGGGAATTACAAAAGACCTGGATCCCAGGGAAGGGGAGAAGTGACCAGCTGCTGAGAAAGGCGACAGCTGCTCTCACACCTGGTGACTGTCGCCTTCCAGGGTCAGTGGACTGCAGGGGCAGGAAGGGTACAGACAGCCCAACTATAAAAGTTCAGCCTAGGGTTCTTGTACTTTACGATGACGTGAATGGAGCACATTCAGAGGAAACTGCACTTCGAGGTGTGCGTGTGTGTGTGTGTGTGTGTGTGTGTGTGTGTGTGTGTGGTGGGGATTGAACAGGGCCATGTGCTCGCTGGGCTCTCTACCACTCAACTTCATCCCTGGCCCTGAGTGTTTTTCTGAGGTGGAGTCTTGTTGCTGGGTGTGGTGGCAGACACCTGTAATCCTAGCCCTTGGGAGGCTGAGGCAGGAGGATCCCTGTGAGTTCCAAGAGAACTCATTGGGCTGCACAGTGAATTCAAGGCCATCCTGGGCTAATGCAGAGAGACCCTGTCTCAAAAAACAAAAAGCACAGCTGATGGAAGTGTTCTGAGCACGTTAAGGTAGGCCAGGTAAAGCCATGGTGGCGTGTGTATCGGGAGGAAGCCCCACTGTAAACTGAGGCACGGGTATAATCAGTGAGTTCCAGGAACTCCCGTGGTCACAGTTCAGGCAGTGCTTCGGGCTTCTGTCCATAGCTCTGTGGAAGGGCATCACCTGGCCAGGCCTGGCTCTGCCCCGGGCCACCCTCCCAGCCCCTCCCTGTCCCCCTGCAGTGTGTCTCCGACTACTTCCTGAACAGTGGTGACAAGATCCGCTTCTTCTTTGAGAAAGATGCTTTTGATGAGAAAGGTTTGGAGCTGGGGCCCTAGGGATGAGGGAGCCGTGGGGTTGGCCTGGATTTGCACTGCTGCTCTCTGGGGCTTGGCGGGGGCTGGGCCCGCTGTCCCAGGGACCTCGGACTCCAGTGCCTCTTGTCTCTGCCTGTTCTCTGTGCCACAGGACAGTTTGTGGTTCCTCCTGAGAAATCCATCAACAAAATCGGTCACGGTGAGCAGGGCCTTGGGGGTGCCTGACAGAAGATGGGAGCTTGAGGTCTGAAGGTTTCAAGGTCTGGCCTTGAACTCACTCTGTAGCCCAGGCTGGCCTCAAATTCAGTGATCCTCCTGCCTCAGCCTCCTGAGTGTAAGTGTCCACCACGACACGTGGCTTATAGACTGCTTATTTTCAAACTCTAAGTCGGGTCACGAAAGAACTACAAACCAGGTGTGGTAAAATCTGTATAATATAATTATCATCATAACCATTTTAAACTGTGTCATTCAGCAGCATTATGGGCATTCAGCCCTCCCTTTCTGTAATAACAATACTACTGCAAGTGCTGCTAATGAGTTCCCCGGCCCTGGCCACTGCCACTGGTTTTAGCCTTAGCCAGGGTCCTTCAGCAGCCCTGGGGGGCAAGTGTTCCCATCCTCATTTCACAGAGTAGGAGGCTGAGGCTCCCAGGAGAGAGAGAGGAAGTGAGGGTCCTGGGGAGTCTTCGTCCTCCAGGACGGGTGGGAGTCAGGGCCGCAATGAGCTCTTGGATGGCCTGAAGGTCAGGGAGAAAACGCGATCTTGGGTGGGGGGGAGTATGTGGAGCTCATTACTTGGTTATAAATAAGCATAAAGTTGAATGCACCTGAGCCGGGCGTGGTGGCGCACAACTGTAATCCAAGCACTCGGGAGGCTGAGGCAGGAGGATCGCTGTGAGTTCCAGGCCAGCCTGGGCTACAAAGTGAGGCCCCGTCTCAAAACGCAACAACAAAGCTACTGCATCCAAAGTAGGCACGAATGTTAAAGTCCAGGGTCTAGGGTGTGGGAGAAGGCGTGTGGGGCGAGACTACCTGTTACCCGCCCTGTCCCACAGCTCTGCATGCCCACGACCCTGTCTTCAGGAGCATCACGCACTCCCCCAAGGTGCAGGTGAGGGGGCTGCCGGGGAGAAGGTGAGGGGCCCAGTTGTGGGAGGCAAGGCTGGCAGCATCCTCTCTGCCCCCTTCCAGGCCCTGGCCAGAAGTCTGGGCCTGCAGAAGCCTGTGGTGGTGCAGAGCATGTACATCTTCAAGGTGAGCTCTGTGTCCTCCCTGGGCCTCAGTTTGTGCTCTGTGAAATGGGCACACTGCTGGTACAGAGCCCTTTCCTGCAAGGCTGGGTGTGGTGGCACACACCTCTAATCCCAGCACTCGGGAGGCTGAGGCAGGAGGATCACCACAAGCAAGGCCAGCCTGGGCTGCACAGTGAGTTCAAGATCAGCCTGAACTGGGCTGGGGATTTAGCTCAGTGGTACTGCTGCCTGCCTGGCAAGCGCAAGATCCTGAATTCAATCCCGGGTACCAAAAAACAAAACAAAAGAGGCAGGTGCAGCGCCACTGAGCTACATCCTTGGCCCTAACATAACGAAGCAAAACAAAAGATTGTCCTGAACTACCTAGGGAGACCTTGTCTCAAAAAACCAAACCAAACCCAAACAGAGCTCTTTGTATAATGAGCCCAAAACTGCTAGAATTATGAAGTTGTGTGGGGAACATGTGAAGTGCCTAGCACTTCGTTGGTGCTCAGTTAAAATTTGGTGGTGGAGCTGGACAGGAAGATCACAAGTTGAAGGCCAGCTGACTGTGGCTCCCGGGCGGGCAGGGCTGGGCCCTTGGCCTCCCTCCGGGCCTGGCACACAGTCGGGCTCCCCTGCTCCCCTGCTGCCCTGCCTGCACTTACTATTATCTTCCCCTCTCTTGCAGCAACCTCGAATCGGTGGTGAAGGTGAGGCTCACGGGCAGGGGCGGTGCTCCCAGGCTCAGTGGTGTTCAGGCCTGGGCAGGGGAGGAGGTGCCCACCGCTTGCCTTCTGGGATGGGCTGAGTGGGCTGGGCCCTGGAGCCCTTTCACAGTGGTCCCAAAGCTTTAGCTTCCAATATAGAACCCTGGGCCTGAGATCTTAGGCTAGCAGATCCATGTAGGCCTGGAAAAATGTTTTTTTGTTTGAGACAGGGTCTTGCTATGTAGCCTAGGTCTCAAACTTGCAGCGATCCTCCTGCCTCAGCCTCCCAAGTGCTGGGATTACAGGCCTGTGCCACCATGCCCATCTTGGAAAACTGCATTTTTAACCACTCCCTGCAGGATTAATGTAGCTTGCAACTTGCTGTCCCAGTCCACACCCTACTGGATGCAGATACCCTTGATGGACTTCCTGGGGGTGATTGGCGCCTTCTGCTCGCAGGCCGCTGGCTGCAGTAGCCTGCCTCCTCCGCGGCAGCCCTTCCCTTCCTCCCCGCGCCAGCATTCTCCTTGCGACCACCCTCCTCCCCGAGGTGGTCACAAGCTCCCTGCACCTGCTCTGCCCAATGCCAGAGCCCCAGCTCCTTTGGCCGGTTCTCTCCCCAACCCTTGGACGCTCCCGCCCCTGGACACGCTCTCTGGACACTGTGCAGTTTCTCAGCGTGGTGTTCAGTAAACACACAGTTAAGAGCCGGGCGTGGTGGCCCACACTTGTCGTCCCAGGTGTACTGGGAGGCTGAGGCAAGAGGACTGCGGAGAGTTTGAGGCCAGCCTGAGGTACAGAGTGAGTTCAAGGCCAGCCTGGACTACATAGCAAGGCTGTCTTAAAAAAAAAAAGAGTCACGGGGGAAGGGAGGAGGTGACACCAGTCCCACCCTCTGCCTTGTCCTGCGGACTAAGTGCTCTGGCCGGTGTTCTCCATCCTAGCTGTGCCCCAGCACCCCACAAGGAGGTTGTAAAAATGGAGCTGCCAGGCTGCCTCCTGGCTGGTCTGTGCGTCCCTGGGTAAGAGCAGTTCTGGCTGGGGCTGTGACCGGGGCAGGTCGCTGATGTGGCAGGAGAGGGGCCCTGGGTTCTTACCCACGTGGGCGGGGATTCAATAACAGCAGCCCACTTTGCAGTTCAGCAAACAGAGGCTGTGAGGGTCCCCGGGCCAGGCAGTTTCTAATTGAGTCGGGGAGGCGGGCCTGGTGGGGGACGCTGGGCAGGGGCCGGGCAAAGGACAGATCCTCACCCGGCTGCGTCCGCTGCAGTCAACCCGCACCAGGATGCCACCTTCCTGTACACCGAGCCGCTGGGCCGCGTGG
>NW_022900948.1:44052397-44058023 GCF_012274545.1 Fukomys damarensis
GAGCGGGACGGCGGCGAGGGGCTGAAGTTCCCGCTCTCGGCCGGCAGGTGGCGTGCCGCGGAGGTTCATCCGGGCCCCGGAGGGCACCAGCTACCTGGGCTCGGAGCCTGAGCGGGATGACAGCCTCTTTGTGCCGGTGCCGGTACGGAGAGGTAGGCGGGGCACGGAGAGCAGGCGGCTGTGCCGGGGGTCTGTGCTCACCCCCCACCTAGCAGTGAGAGGCTCCGCCCAGGGTCCCCCTGGTTGGCGTCGTCGCGCGGGAACGTGCGGTCACCAGCGAGCTGTCCCGCTCAGGCGACAATCCAGACTTTGCTACTTACGGGATGCTGTCGGAGCAAATGACAGAATCCGTGTAAAGTGAGGAAGGCAGTGAGGTTGGTTGTCGCGGGTGACTAGGGACAGCGAACAGCGCCCCTGCCTTCGTGCGGAAAAGGGGCCACGGAGGGCCGCTCGGTGGAGCTGCTGCCCACATCAGCTCGCAGGGCCACAGCGTGGGTGGTGGGTGCTTCGTCCCAGGCGCCCCTGTGGGCACGCGCGGGGGGCACTGAACTTCCTGCCCCAGGGAGGGGGCTGGAGCGCTGCTGTCCCCCCGCCAGGCGGCCTGGTCCTGATCCACGGGCAAGTGGTGCACAAGAGCGCGCAGAACCTCTCGGACCGCTCGCGCCACGCCTACACGTTCCACCTCATGGAGGCCGAGGGCACGGTGTGGAGCCCGCAGAACTGGTAGGTGGCGCGTGTGTACGCCGGAGCCTCCTGGGGAGCAGCTGGAGCCGGGGTCCTGGCTCCTCAGAGTCCAGCGTCGCCTCCTCTGCTCTCTGCAGGCTCCAGCCCACGGTGGAGCTGCCCTTCCCCCCACTGTACACCTAAGGCCTGTGCAGGGCGGGGCTGTGGCCTCCCAGACCCCAGGGCCTCCTGCACCTGCCGGCTTCAGCGACTGGAGTCGCTCTGTCCTGAGCCTCCCTGTGGCCCTCAGCCCTGCTGACAGGAGCCCAGCGGGCTCCCCAGATCTCAGTCCCTCGCACCCTATGCCTCAGCACAGCCTCCCCTCGAGGGGTATGAGGCCCAGTCTCACTCCTCACATGCAGCTCTGATGGTGGCGTTGTAAGACAATAAAAGCGATTTCTGAAGGCAGCTTCCCCTCTGATCCTTTTCACCAAGCAGCCCTGCTCTCCAGCTGAAAACCTGCTGGGAATCCTCCCTGTCCTCCAGCCCTGCCTGGCCCGGTCTGTATGATTTTAGTTTTAATTTTTTCAGAGTGTAGTCCAGGCTGGCCTCCAACATACAGCGATCCTCCTGCTTGAGCCGCCCAAGTGCTGGGATTAGAAGGGTGCACCACCAGCCTGACCTTAATTTGAGTGATTTTAATAGCTTCCCGTTAATTTTACCAAGTGCCCGCCGCACACACCGAAGCAGTTTTTCCTATCTGCCATTGTGGTCCGAGGGACCGAGTCAAGAAACCAGCAAGGGAGCTGCCCAAGCTGCTCCAGGCCAAGGTCCTGCCCCTGCCCCCACCCCTTGCTCTGCCAGGGAGGTGGGCAGCAGCCGGGGCTAGGAATCCAGTCCCAGGTTCAGGTCTTGGTGCTGTGATCGACTTGCTCTGGGGCCTCAGGCCAGGCCCTCTCTCTCAGGGCCCAAGGAGCCGGATGGGGGCCTCCCGGGCCCCTTCCCCTTGGGCATGTGTGGTGGGCACCTACACCTGGAACAGGTACCAAATCCCAGACCTGTTCAGCCAAGCTTTGGCCCAAAGGTTGCCAGCTGGGTTCTTACTGGCTTATTCCAGACTGCAGTTGTGTTTGATCAGGGCCTCAGCACTAGAAAAATGTTTCGGCTGAAGGGTGCAGCTCAATAGAAAAGCATTTGCGCAGCATGTTTGAGGCCCAGGGTTCGATCTCTAGCAAAACTGGTTCCCCCCTCCCTTCCAGTACTAGGGCTTGAACTCAAGGCCTTCACAAGGCTACATCCCTGGCTCTTGAGACTGAGTCGTAAAGTTGCTCAGCCTGGGCTCAAACTTAGGATCCTCCTGCCTCAGCCTCCCAAGTGCTGGGATTACAGGTGTGCACCACCATGCCTGGCAAAAATGTTTCTTTTGAAGTGGGAGATATCACATAATAACCTAGGTTTCCATGAATGAGCAGGCACTGGCAACTGATGACCCCGGGCCTACTCTCTGGCACTGTGACTACTGATTGGCTGGCGCTGCCTCGAGGCCCAGTACACTTTCCCCGTCCTCATTCCTGTGTCACCTGCCTGGCCTCGAGGGCCATGCGGGTGCCCCTGGCTTAGTCCTCTACCCTCTGTAAGGCCTGGAGCAGAGAGCCCTTTCCCAAGGGCAGTCAGGGAGTCAACGGGGCGTAACCAGGGCTCCTTCAACAGCTGGCCACCCCCGGAAGCTGGGGACAAACTCCCCAGCCCTAAAGGCACATATGTCTCTCCTCTCTCCAAGGGAAGGACTTGGCAGTGATTCTGCTCCCTAGAGCCTCTGCTCCTGGCTTTTGGCCTTCTTAGGCCAAAGTTCTTACCCCTCTGACAGGCTGGGTGAGCATTCTGTCCCGCCTTAGGCATCCTGCTGGGCTACTTTTCAATGGTGGCAAAGGTTTCCCTCAGCTCCTTTGCCTGGGGCTCTGGGTGACCCTGGGGACTGTGGCGGGGAAGCAGGCTCAGAACCAGAGCCGGCCCAAGCACGTGCACCCTAGTGGAAAGGTTCAGAGTCCCAGATCTCTCTCCCGGGCTTTGCCACCAGAGGAGACAAACAGCAGTTTGGACAGCATTGGAAACGTGAGCAGGTCTCAGGAGGGACCCTTGACAAGAAGCCGGTGCTCTTTTGTCCCTCATTCTCCATCAGCACTGTCAGCCGGGCACAGGGGTGGGGTGGGGCTGGCTGAAAGGGGCCCTCAGCCCTGGACCTGAGCTCCCTGGGCCCTTCCTAGCCCGAGTGGGCGGGACCAGCTGGCCTCCTCCAAGCCAAGCCAGGAGAGGAAAAGTCACTCTGCCTTCCAGTACAACCCATTAAACCCTTTGGCCCGCCTGGGTTTTGGCTCAGATCAGGACTCATCCTGGGCAACAGTGATACTTCCCTTACTGACTGCTTGGCGTGGGTGGGCCACAGGCTGGATGTCACACCAGGTCAGCTGTCCTCTCTTGCAGGTAGGACAACTGAGGCTTAGCTGGGTGAAGTGCTTCATCTAAGGTCACTGTCAGGACTTATGTGGCCAGGGGTTCTGGCTGGAATGTGAAGCACTAACCATCATGTCCTGCCTCCAGGGCCCACTCCAGCCCCCTCCCCAAAACTCCAAGAGAAAAGGGGCTTCTACAGTGCATCCAAGTTCTCTAAATAGTGTACTTAGCCTTTAGGCCTTTTTTCTTTTTGAGTATCAGCAAAACTAAAATCAGAAGAGCTTTGCCTTTTTATTTTCAGTCTGAATCACCTGAAAACCAAACCTGCTTTTTGCCCCTTGGCTCTTTCAGCCCAAGTGGTATTCTGCTGTGGGGCCCACTCATCCTCCCCACGTCCCTGCTTCCTCCCTCACTGCTGCTGATGGGAGCTAGGCCATCAGCAATATCAGGAGGTAAAGAGGCAAAAGGAGGTTGTCTATCTGCGTCGTGTATGCTTCTAGGAGGGACACGGTGCTGATGGACCCCAAAAGCCAGGCGTAACTATAGTTCAGGTCCACTCCGCTGTCAAAGATCAAGATCAGAGCTACAGAAATGATCTGTGCGAATATAGACGTCATGGTCCCCTCAAAAGTCTTCTTGGTTCCAGGCCAGCGGATCTCCCCCATGGTGCTGCCAAAGATGGAGGCCACAGTATCGCCCACACCCACAGCCAGGACCCCAGCATAGGGCACTAGGGCCCTTGCTCCTCCCAGGCTGCCCTTCTGTGCGCAAGGTCTAGGGATGAGCCAAACAGGAAGAGACATGCCCAGGAGCAGGTAGATGTGTGTCAGGATGAGCGGCCCACTGTCTCGTTCATCCAGGAAGAGGGACAGGAGGCTCCTCAGAGTGTGACCCAAGGGCTTGATGCGGAAGTAGCGCACATACTCCAGGAAGATGAAGACTGCTAGGCATACTGTGGCGGCCACATAGAGCAGTGGCCGGTCAAACATAATTCCTGGGATGTAAGTAGCTACCACAATGAAGTGAAAATACTTCCGGGTGATGGCAGGGGCCCGGTGCTTTTTGGACTCGGAAGCTGACCGCTTGGCATTCTGGTACAGCACCACCAGGCAGGCCAAGATGGCCAGCAGAGACCAATAGGCCAGGAGGTAGATGCGGGTTTCTGTCCGGCAGAGGAACTGAAGAAGCCAGAGCAGGGGGTTTCTGTGGATGAGCCAATGCAGCCAGGGCAGGACCACGCCAAGGCCCAGCACACAGGTCATGAGATGGAAGAAGATGGAGGAGGCCCAGGTTCCCGAGTCCATGAACACAAAGAGGGTGCTGAAGAAGATACCCATAAGCACCATCCCTACCACCACCACCAGCAAGAGGAAGTCCACCGGGTCCCCCTGGCTTTCTACCACAGTCAGAGAACGCTTGATGAGTTGGTTAAGGACAAAACTGATGCCACCTAACACCAGCAGGGCTTCCCCAGGAGTGAAGCAGCGGGGTAGTAGGTACAGCAGGATCATGTTGAGATAAACAAAGATCAGCAGGACTTCCAGGACTTCGATCACCTCGCCCACACTGAGTGAGTGCTTCATGATATAAATGATGACACCTCCGGCCAAACCAGAGATGGCACAGGTGTTGGTGGGCATCGGGCGAGTAATACCCAGCGCCAACACCGAGGAGAAGAGGGCCACTGCCATGCCGGTGGCTGCCACCACGACGCCGAAGCGTTCGAAGTGCTGGTTCTCCGCAGCCTGGCAGCGCTCCTTCATGACCAGCCCGAGCAGAGGCATGACCATGGAGGCGGGCAGCAGGCCGCTGTTTGCAGACATCCGGAACTGGAAGACGGCGTTGCCCTGCTGCAGTAGCCGGTCCCACTTGTACTGCACGTAGAAGGCCTGCACTGCGAGGGCCACGGCGCACCACGAGTACCGGTCCCACACGGCGGCGTGGATGCTCAGCACCACTGCGAACACCACCGCAGCCTCGGCCAGCACTGGCCCGCTCGGCGGCGCCTCGGGCTTCCGGGCTGGGCCCGGACACTCTCGGGTCATGTCTCCAGGCCTGGGGCTCTGGGAAAGCCGGGTGACTAGGGACCGCCTCGGCCTCCGGGCTCCTCACCCCACTTAGCGGACCGGACCAGCAACCTTGTCCAGCTTCAAAGAGGCAGCGCTGCTACAGTTCATTCACTACGGCCCGAGAGCCGGAGCCTTCACCCTCCACCGCCTGCAACCGACAGTGCAGACGACGCCACTCCTCCGTGTTCTTCACAGCACCTACCGCCCCGGCCGAGGACGCCTAGCCGCCCTGGACAGCGCCATCTTGGCCCGACTCCGCGCTGCGACCACGTGACCAAAACCACGCCCACAACTCTCAAGTCAGTCCCTCCCGGTCACGTGGTCTGACGTCAGGGGCGGGGCTAGGGTGCGCGCGCTCGCGTGAAGATGGCGGCGGACGCCGGCAGGTTCTGTGTGAGGTGCGGAGCGGGCCGAGTCTGCCCGGATGGCTGGGAGGCGTGGGG
>NW_022900948.1:44058345-44061358 GCF_012274545.1 Fukomys damarensis
TTCCCCGCACCCCAGCTCCTCTCCGCGGCGCGGCGGGTCGGGAATCCCGCTCCTGTCCCTGCGGTGTCTGCTGTCCGCCCCTCTCAACGTTTCCTTTCTCTTGCATGGATTCAGTCAGACGATTTGCCCACATCCTCCTGGAGACTCCAGGCACAGGAGCTTTAGGGACATGGAGATGAATTATTGAAAAGACAACGCTGTCAGAGCGCTCAGGAGCGCCGGATCCGGGAGAAGCGCTCTCCAGGCGTTTTCTCATTCAATTCTCACAAATCCGAGAGGCGCCTTCTATTACAAGATGACTCAGAAAGCCAGTGCCTAGGTAGTCCCGTGATGAAGTGAGGATTCAGATGGGAGGTTCTGCGATCCGACAGCTAGAACCACGTCCCCATCTTCCACTCCACAGTTTGCAGAAGTGTCTTCATTGTTACAGCCCGCCTAACATGAGACATTCTTGTCCCTTCCTGTGTTTTCCCCTGCTCTTTTGGTCTTGTTCATCGCTGTTCCCTAAACACCCAGAAAAGCATGTAAATATTTATTCCCTATTTTATCCACTGTCACTTTCCTCACCTGGAAGTGAGATTTTCTTCTTTTCTCTTTTTTCTTCCTTCTGCTGGGCTTATTTACTGGGGATTGAACCCAAGGAGCTTTGCACTGAGTTACATCCGCAGATTTTTTTTTGATGTTGTTTTTTCCTCAACCTCCCATACTGGAATTAGGGGCCTGTCTGGCTTGAACTTTACTGTAGTGCTGGAAGGCACGTTCTAAGCAGCATCTTTCTTGGGAATGCTGAGATATGCATTCTTAAGAAAATTTCTTATTCCATTCCTGATGTGCTCTGACTTGTAGTTGACTTCAAATGACTATCATTTTGTGCTCCTGTTTCTCCAAATGTGGGTCCCTTTTAGAGTACTGGTGGCTGTGAAGCATGTTCTTGGGCCGTATTAATGGAATAATCAAAGTGGAATTACTCAGTTTTGGGAAGGTCACTCAGTGCCTGGAAGATAGTTGGAATACAGTACAGTATTGGCATTTTGGGGTCTCTTCTGTTCTTTTTTTTTTTTTTTTTTTTTTTTTAAGACAGGGTCTCACTACATAGTTGAGACTGACCTGGAACTCACTATGTAGCCCAGGCTAGTCTTGAACTCACAGTGATCCTCCTGCCTCAGCCTCCAGAGTGCTGTGATTACAGGCGTGTGCCACCATGCTCTGCTTTTCTGTTCTTTATTGAGTGTGTTTGTAGCCTGGTCTGTGTGTGCTAATAAATGGGACTGCAGTTTGACAAGCTTTTGCTATTGAGCTTGAATCTCAGTTTACTCCAGAGAGGTGTATTGTGGTAAAAGGAAAAGAAGGTGACCAGGGTTCTTCACCTCATCTTCATTTTTTCTCAAGGGTGCACTAGGTCTAGGATATTTCTCTGCAGTTAAAGGGCAAAGAACTGCATGGCCCAAACTCCATGTGGAGAAAGTTTTAGGGGATATAGCAGAGCCCTGGGAACAAGCATCCTTCAAACCCTCTCTTACTCGGTCCCAACTCTACACGGACTGTACTTGTCTCCGGAAACCAAGGATTATGTTTGATAACATCTTGCATCATATGAGAAATCAACTGGGAACTAACTTGAGTACCAGACTGGTGTAATAAAATTAATTAATTAATTAATTTATTTATTTATTGAGACAGGGTCTCACTATGTAGTTGAGACCGACCTGGAACTTATTATTGTAGCCCAGGCTGGTCTTGAACTCACAGCGATCTTCCTGCCTCAGCCTCCTGAGTGCTGGATTACAGCTGGGCACCACCACTCCCAGCTGGTGTAGCAGAATTTCTAACAAAGGGATATAATGTACTTCAGCCCATGGATTCTGCCCCATCATCCTGGCTGACTTTACTACGTGTACTCTTGTTCCTTTTTCTTTTTGTCATTCTCTTTTGCTGGCCAGCATCTCTTTGCTGTGGAAGTCCCCATCCCTGTGGCTGACCCCTCCTCCTTCCTTATCAAGGCTCTGTTCTCGCGCCACCTGTAGGAAGCTGCCCACCAGCCTGAACCAAGAGGTCATGAGAATGAAAAGTGAAGAGGCACAGAATCAAGTTACAGTATGGAGGGCCAGCGGCTCTTGTCTCCCTTCGACACATTGTCCAGAGCGACTGGTGCGCCCAGGCTTTATTCATTCAGACACGGGTACAAGCGGTTAGTTACACAGGATTCATCTCGCTTCTACCCTGCATGGTACTTGACCAGATAAACAACAGAATCTCAGCTATTTTTATTTTTCCCTGAATCGTGTTAGCATGCTTGTAATGCCATCTTTCTTCTTAGTACTCACTGAGGAGGCCAGTTAGGCCTCAGTCTTGCTATCTGGTCTCCCACAGTGTACCTCTGTGGCTGCTTTTATTTATCTTCACACGGAATATAGCTGTTTCTCAACAGTATTATCTCAGTAGAGTAGTGTGGCTGTCTCAGCTTTCTCTAAAAGGTTTCACTTCTAAATGATTATTCCTAACCTCCCAGTAGCTTTCACCCAAAGTTTTCCAACCAGGTAGATCTCTAAGCTGTGATGATGTTAGTGTCCATTACTCCAGCTCTTTTAAAAATGCAGTCCAGGTTCTATGCTAGAAGTCTGGACTGGATATTGAGGGTTTCTTTTTCTTTTTTTCCTTTTGGAACTGGGGATCAAACTCAGGACCTTGCATTTACGAGGCCGACACTATGCCGCTGACCCAAACTTTTTTTTTTCTTTAAAACTCTGAAGCAAGTTACTTAATTTCTGTGCCTTAGTTTCTCCCCCAAATACTTAGCCCATATTTATTTTTATGCAAATAAATGAGAAATGCTGTGGTACATAATTAATTTCTTTAAGATATATCTATAAAGAAATGAAAATAAAGTTTTTTTAAATAGGGAAGGGAGGAGGGGGTGAAGGGAGGGCAGGGGTATGGGGAAAAATGAGAACCAAGACCTGTCAGGTAAAGGTACAAGATCTCAATAATGAATGTAACTGTACTGTATACCCCT
>NW_022900948.1:44061409-44090355 GCF_012274545.1 Fukomys damarensis
ATATCTAGAAACAAACAAAAATATGTAGGAGATGTTTGCCTGAATTTTTATATTGGACATCACAGTTCCAGCTGTCTGTCTTAAGAATCCTTTGTTCTGGCTGGGCATGCTGGTACATGCCTGTAATCCCGGCACTCAAGAGGCTGAGACAAGAGGATTGCAACAAGTTTAAGGCCAGCCTGGGCGAGACCCTGTCTCCAAATAATAACCTTCATGTCCCAGTTTCAGTGAAGCCTTTACTCTGGGATCACTTCCCACTGATCTCTATTCTCCTGTGCTCTGTGTGCTTTGTATAACCAGCATCATACCCTTTTGTACTTTCTTCCTTTTTTCTGACTGTGTAATGTGAGTTGAATGTCCTTCATTATTATGAGCGTCGTCAATATCTTAGATTTCTTTACATCCTTATTATTCCCAGACCAGCAAATGTGGAGTTCTCAAGGAACCATTGAAGTTTATTTCCGCAGAGATTCTCTTCCTGATGAACTACTGTTTTCTCTTTCATTCTGCCTCTGCTTGGCACTTCTACATAATATGCTATTACTTGTTTTTTAATTTTTGTATTCCAAGTAGGTCATAGGTTTACAAGAGAAATATTCTCCTTTGGTGATCTTTCATTTTGCATGTTTTGTTGAGCTGCCAGAGGGTGCTTGCCACTGCGTTATGTATGGGTAAGGTCTGCTGTTGCAGAAGAGGAAGCTTTGTCTCAGTCACCATCTTTGCTCATTAGTGCATTCTCGGGTTCAGCTTTGAGACCATATACCCTAGTGGTTAAATCGAGTCCAGTATTACTCTCTTTAAGCCCGTGGCTCCCTTGCAGATTAACTTTGAGACCTTAGGCAAGTTACTTAACCAGTCCCGAACCTTTGTTTTCTCATGAGATAATGAGAATAATAATAGTATCTGTTTCATCAGAAGTTGTTATTATTCAATAAGATAAGGCATTAAACTATGGACCACAGTGCTTGGCATATTAAAAGTTCTCAGCTCTGAATTTTATTTAATGGGTGTCCAGTCAATTTTTGTATAATTGCCAAATAAAAGCATATATTTAAGATGTACAACATGTTCTGAGACACGTATAGTGAAATGATTAGTACGATAAAGTTAATTAACATATCCATGATCTCACATGCCTACCACAATTCTAAAAAAAGTTTTGTTTGAGATAGGATCTCGCTATGTAGTTCCAGCTGGCCTTGAACTCGCAGTAATCCTCTCACCTCAGCCTCCCGAGTGCTGGGACTACAGGTGAGCATCACCACACTCAGAACTTATACAATTCTTAATTTCTTCTGCTTAGAAATATTTTATGATAGCAGAAGTCAAAAAATACTCCTACACGAAAAGAAAAATGTGCCTAGCATCTCAATTCCAGAGACAGGTTAAAACAGTTCAGTGAACACCATTGTAGGTAAGTTCTTTATATCTCTATACAAAAATATGTTTTTGTGGGCCAGGGAGTTAGCTCAGTGGCACTGACTGCCTCACAAGCACAAGGTCCTGAGTTCGATCCCTGGTAACCCCCCGCCATACATTTTTGTCAGGCATGGTAGCAAATGCCTTTAATCCCAGCACTTGGGAGGCTGAGGCAGGAGGATCACCAAAAGTTCAAAGCCAGCCTGAGCTATATAACTAGACCCTGTCTCAGAAAAAAATTTTTTTTAAAGTAAAAATTGGCCATGCCGTATGTACTGTTTTCTAATCTATTTCACTTACTGGAATGCTGTGGACCCCTATTTGCCTCAGTACATAAATGGCAGTATTGTGATCTCATAATGACACAATAACTCTCTTCCATCTGCCCTTTCACCCTCCGTTATCCTCCCTTTCCTTTGTTCCCTTTCTCTTGTCCAACTGTCTCTTCTACTTTGGCCTCATCTTTCTAAAGTTCACATATTAGGAAATCATGCGATACTTGAGTTTTGAGTCTAGTTTGCTTGTCTTAACATGATGATCTCCAGTTTCATCTATTTTCCTGCAGTTGACATAACTTCATTCTTCTTTACATCAAAATAATACTCCATTGTGTACATTTAGCACTTTTTTGGTACCGGAGATCAAACTCAGGACCTTGTACTTGTGAGGCAGGCAGTGGCAACACTGACCTAAATCCCTGGCCTGACCACTTTTTTTAACCCATTCACCCTGGTGATACCTAAGTTGGTCCTATATCTTGGCTGTTGTCAGTTGTGTTGCACTATATGGGAATATGTTCCTATAGCACACTGACTTGACTTCCTTTAGCTTTATACTAAGAATTGGTATAACTGGATTAGGTAATAGTCGTAGTTTTGTTTTGTTCTGTTTTGTTTTGTTTTTGGTACCAGGGGTCAAACTCAGGACCTTGTGCTCGTGAGACAGGCTGTGGAACCACTGGGCTAAATCCCCAGCTCTAGTTTTGGTTTTTTAAGAAGCCTCTATACTGATTTTCACACATTCTAACTTGCACTGAGGGTTTGTTTTTCCTTGCAGTCCTCTCCAAAGTTTTTGATACTGTTTTTTGGGTTTTGTTTTGTTTTGGTACTGAGGATCAAATTCAGAACCTTGTGCTTGCAAGGCAGGTGCGGTGCCACTGAGCTAAATCCCCAGCCCAGTTTTTGGTATTTTTGTTGTTATTGTTGTTTGGGTTTTTGGTTTTTTTTGAGACAGGGTCTTGAGACTGACCTGGAACTCACTGTTTCACCCAGGCTGGTCTCAAACTCACAGCGATCCTCCTGTCTCGTCTCCTGAGTGCTGGGATTACAGGCGCCACCACACCCGGCTGTTGGTATTCTTGATGGTAGCCATTCTGACTGAATGGAATGTCAATATAATTTTTATTTTATTTTATTTTGGTGCTGAGGATGGAACTCAGGACCTTGCAGGCGGAGGCACCACTGAGCTAAGTCCCTGGCTCTCAGTGTAGGATTTTTTTTTTCTTTCTTTCTTTTTTCTTTTTCTGGTGGGGGTGGTGGGGGAGGGATTGAACTCAGGTCTTTGTGCTTGCAAGGCAGACGCAGTGCCACTGAGCTAAATCCCCAGCCCTATGTCAATGTAGTTTTGATTCACATTTTCCTAGTGGCTAAAAACATTAAATTTTGTAGGGTGTTGTTGTTGTTGTTTGTTTCTTTGCTTTTTTTTGGACATGATAGTCTCCCTATGTCAGGCTGGCCATGAAGTTACTGTGTAGCCAAGGCTGGCCTCTAACTCACAGTGATCCTCCTGCCTCAGCCTTCTGAATGCAGGGATTACAGGTGTGCACCAACACTCCCACCTTTAACATTTTTTTCCTTTCTTTTTTTTGAGACAGTGTCTTGCTATGTAGTTCAAGCTGTCCTTGAACTTACTATGTAGCACAGGCTGTTGAAATCATAGTTGATCCTCCTACCTCAGCCTCCTGAGTGCTAGGATTACACACAAGTGCCACTATACCTTGCTCTAACATTTTTTTCTTATTGGCCACTTGTACTTTTGAGAAGTGCCTGTTGTTATTTGCCCATTTATTTTTTTAATAAATTGACCAGTAGATTTTTTTTATTTATTTATTTTTTATTCAT
Organism: Fukomys damarensis; assembly: GCF_012274545.1. Lineage (NCBI taxonomy): Eukaryota > Metazoa > Chordata > Mammalia > Rodentia > Bathyergidae > Fukomys > Fukomys damarensis. The sequence goes on from NW_022900948.1 coordinate 44,064,949, forward strand.
TTGGGTCAGGGGTACCGGGAATCAAACTGTGGTCCTTGAGCTTGTGAGACAGGCAGTGGAACCACTGAGCTAAATCCCTGGGCAATTTGCCCATTTATTGATTGCACTATTGTGGTGGGGTTTTTTTTGTTTGTTTTGGTGCTTAGTGTTTTGAGTGCTGTATATATTCTAGGTGTTAATCCTCTGAAGAGTAGCTGGCTGGCAAAGATTTTCTCCCATTCTGCAGGCTGTCTCTTTATCTTGTTGGTTGTTTCTCTTGCTGTGCAGAAACTTTAATTTGAAGGCCAGTTTTAGTGGCACACACCTGTAATCCCAGCATTCAAGAGGCTGAGGTAGGAGCATTGCTCTGAGTTCAAGGCTATCCTAGGCTCTTATAGTGACTTCAAGACCAGCCTGAATTACATAGAGAGACTCTGTTTAAAAAAAGAGAGAGAGAGAAAGAAAAAATAAACTTTTAAACTTGATAAAGTCCATCTTGTTTCTTGCTGTTATTTTCTGTTACTGGCAACCTTTTCAGGAAGTCTCTGCCTGTGCCTGCGGCTTCAGGTATCGTCTCCTCTATGTTTTCTTCTAGCAGTTCCAGAGTTTCAGGTCTTATGTCTAGGTCTGTGATCTGTTTTGAATTGATTTTTGTGCAGGGTGAGCGATCGGGATCTAGTGTCGGTCTACAGTTTTCCCAGCACTGTTAGAAAGGCTGTCTTTTCTCCAGTGTACATTCTTGACTCCTTGTCAAGAATCAGGTGACTGGGCCGGTGATTTAGTTCAGTGGTTCCAGCGCCTGCCTCACAAGCACAGGGACCTGAGTTCGATCCCCGGTACCAGCCCCCCCAAAAAAAAAGATTCAGGTGACTGTAGTTGCCCGAGTTTTTTTCTGTGTTCTCTATTCTATCCTAGTGGTCTGTGTCTGTTTTTGGCACTGTGGCTTTGAAGGACAGTTTGAAATCAGGTATTGTCATGCCTCCAGACTTGCTCTTTTTGCTTAGGATTGTTTTGCCTATTCTGGGTCTTTCATGTTTCCATATGAATTTTAAAACTTTTTTTTTCTAGTTCTGTAAAGAATGATGTTGAAATTTTTATGGGGATTTCATTGACCCTGTAGATCCACTTTATGGCTATTTTAGCAATACTAATTCTGCCAATCCATGAACATGGGAGTCTTTCTATCTTTCAATGTCTTTAAGTTCTTTCTTCAGAGTTTTGTAATTTTCAGAGTAGTGTTCTTTCATCTCCTTGGTTAGGTTGATTCCCTGGTATTGTAGTATTTTTTTGGAGCTTTTTTTAAATGCAGCTGTTTTTCTGATTTCCTTTTCAGGCAGTTTATTGATGTATTGAAAGGCTATTGAGGGCCAGGGATTTAGCTCAGTGGTTCCACTGCCTGCCTTGCAAGCACAAGGACCCGAGTTCGATCTCCGGTACCAAAAAAAAAAAAGAACAAAACAAAAAATGCTATTGATTGTCTAATGTTGATTTTGTATGCTGCTTTATTAGTTTTGTGCAAACCACAAGCTCCTCTTGGTAAAGGAAAAAAAAAAAGACTTTTTAAAAATTTTTAATTTATTTTTGTGGTGCTGGGGATTGGACTCAGGCCTCACATGTTAGGTGAGCACGATAATATTTTAAATAAAGCTTTTTTTTGTTAATTCAGATTTATCAAATAAGAGGTTAATTGTACTTTTTACAAAGGCATGCTTCCTTTCTAGTTTTTACTGTTAATTTCTTTAAAAGTGAGCTTAGCTGGGCGTGGTGGTGGCGTACTCCTGTTATCCCAGCACTCGGGAGGCTGAGGCAAGAGGATCACTGTGAGCAAGACCAGCCTGGGCTACATAGTGAGTTCCAGGTCAGTCTCAACTACATAGACCGTGTCTGAAAAAACAAACTAAAACAACAACAGAAGTGAGTTTGCTGGCTGGGGATTTAGCTCAGTGGTGCCACTGCCTGCCTCGCAAGTGCAAGGTACCGAGTTCAATCCCTGGTACCGAAAAACAAAACAAAATAAAACAAAAAGGTGAACTTGCCACAATGCTTTTAATTATTTAGGACAGGTATGCTCATACCTTTTTACCATTGCATTTTTATTATAAAGAGGCACATTTATTTCATTGACTGGATCTAAGCTTCTAATTATTTTTGAACAGTGAATACAATCTTGTTATCAGAAAAATGATTAGTCATCCATTGTGCTGTTGTAGGAGTTTGGGACTATAGATTTAATAAAATTGAAATTGTTTTCTTGGAAACTAACTTTTTGAAAAGTTTTTTTTTTTTTTTTTTTGTACCAGGGATTGAACTCAGGTCCTTGTGCTTGCAAGGCAGGCCACCGAACCACTGAGCTGAATCCCCGGCCCGGAAACTAACTTTTTGAAAAGAGATTTAGGATTTTGAGATGTGTTTTAAATCTCTTTTGATGGGAAAAATTGTGAAAGACAATTTTTTGAGCTAGTGCTTTCTGTTAGTCTTAATGGAAAAAGCCTTTTTTTGTCTGCTTGTTCCTTTTGTCTGCTTTTTTTTTGGGGGGGATACTGGGGCTCGAACTCAGGACCTTGCATTTGTGAGGCAGGCAGCAGCACCACTGTGCTAAATCCCCAGCTCTTGTTTATTGCTTTTTGTGACAGGTCTCTAATTTGGGCTGGCCTCGAACTCTGGACAATTCTCCTGTCTAAGCCTCCCAAGTGCTGGGATTACAGATGTGTACCACTGTGCCTGGCTAAGGAAAGCATTTTTTCACTTTATCCTCATAGTTAATGCAGCTTGCATTCTTTTTCTTAAATGTTTAGTATATTTTACTAGGACTTTTTCGTCCTTTCTCTGCAGATAGGCTTTCTAAGTAGTACAGTTTTACTCTTCTGGTATTGATTTAGGATCTCATAAGGTAGAGCACCTATCCTTTTTGTAACTTTCTTGAAAATGTGTCTTAATGATAACATTTTGAGATTAATTCTACACTTAACTCCAAAAATGTGTATTGTGAAATTCCATAGGCGTGGGTGAGGGCAAGAACTAGGGTTAAAAAAAAAAAAGAACTGCAGTTAGCAGATGGGTGTGTGTGTGGTATATTTGAAAATACAGTGGGGCAGGGCACCTTTTATTATTTTGTGTCTCCCTCTGCTTGTGGCATTTACTGGGAATTCATTAATAAATGAATAAAGTAGTACTCTTCATAATGGGTATTAAACTTTACCTCATTGAGGATATGGATGATATTGTGTATTTGCAAGTTTTTCTGGAGGTGGCAAGGGCCCTGAAATATACATAGTCCTTTTTTTTAGATCCTTGTGTGTGTGTGTGTGTGTGTGACTGCATTGTGATGAGAAGAGAGGAGGTAGAATATTTCTGCCTGTGGTATGCAGGGTTGAACTCAGGGCCTCACACATGCTCTTCTGTTGAGCTACTTCCTTAGGGCCCCTCCTTTTGTGTGTGTGTGTGTGTGTGTGTGTGTGTGTGTGTGTGTGTGTGTGTGTACAGGGTTGAAATTGGGTCCTTGTGCTTGTGAGGCGGTGGAACCACTGAGCTAAATCCCCAGCCCATTGGCCCTTTTTATTTCTGTGACAGGGTCTCATTAACTTTCTTCAGATTGCAGGCTTACATAGTGTTTTGGTTTTTTGTTTGTTTGTTTGTTTCACAGTTCTGGGAATGAACATGGCTGTGTACCCGCTAGGCAAGTGCTGTAACAGTGAGCCACATCTCTAGCCTTAATGGCATCTTTACTGTTAAAATGTGGTAGCTACCTTTATTTTTTGAAACATGCTATCTGTTTGGTTTAGAATCTTATATTTTAGTTTCTTCATTTTTCATTTTGAATCTCAAAGTTTTTTTTTTTTTTTTTTTTTTTTTTTTTTTATCTTAAATTTTTTTTTTTTTTTTTTTTTTTTTTTCCTTTCAGTGCCAGGCACCACTGAGCTAAATCCCTGGCCCAAAAATCAAACTTCTAATAACAGTATAACTATTACCTTCCAAAATTTTAACACAGTGTCTTGTAGATGGGCTTTTTTGATTTTAAAGAGGAGACAAAATAGCTGTGAGGTAGCTTTGTCAAGTTTATGTAGTCAGAAGAAGAAAATTACTTCTGCTCTCTCATTTTTCAGAAGCAGTAGAGAACTATGGACAATTCTACTTGGAAGATCAGCTCTGAGAGAACTGGTAAGTGGTAGTGTTCTTGAGCGATTTCTGATTTTTTTAAAATTTATATGTGTAGTTTGTATTAAGCTTCTCTTCGAAGTAATAGGGCCGGTGATTTAGCTCTGCAGTTCTGCCGCCTGCCTTGCAAGTGCAAGATTCCAAGTTTGATCCCTGGTACCAAATAAAGAAAGAAAGAAATCCTGAGGTAGTAAATAAACACCTTTTCGGGCCAGGGATTTAGCTCAGGGGTTCAGTGGCCTGCCTTGCAAGTATAAGGACCCGAGTTCAGTCCCCAGTACCAACCCCCCCAAAATAAATAAAATAAACACCTTTTCTTATTCCTAAAACTTCATAAAATATGCCTTCCCTCTTTCTCTTTGCTGACGTGGGAGTGTGTCCTGTAATACAGGTGCTGAAGTTTCCCGATCCCCTTTCCTTTGTCCTTTGCTCCTTTCTGGAGAGGTACAAAGTACAGGTGCTGTGGAGGATTCGCTGCTGAAAGTAGGGACCAACATTGTTCTGCTCCCTCAGGCTGAGAGTCTCAGACCTTTGCTCTCTCACCGTCTACTTGCCTTTTCTTCATTTTCCTTTCAGCTTCCTCCCTTAGGTCACAGAGGTGGTGGTTTCAAGGACATTTCCAAGTATGTGGTCAGTAAAAGATGGTTGTTCTGATTGACCCTTAGGTGTTCTAATCCTGTGAAGATGAGATGTGAAAATGATCATTTTATTTGTAACGCTGGGGATTGACCCCAGGGGCTCGTGCAAGCTATGAAACGCTTTGGAGCAAGCTGTATCTCCAGCTCTTATGTTATTTACTTATTTATTTATTTTGGTGCCAGAGATCGAACTCGGGCCCTTGTGCTTGTGAGGCAGGCGGTGGAACCACTGAGCTAAATCCCCAGCCCTCTTATATTATTATTACAATTAATGTAATGACTGTTGTATCATTTTAGAGTGTTAGGATTTTTTGATATGCCTTCATTTATCTGATAATTCCACATCTAGAATGAATCTTTTTTTTTTTTTTTTTTGATGCTGGGGATCAAACTTGGGCCCTTGTGCTTGCAAGGCAGGCAGCGAACCACTGAGCTAAATCCCCGGCCCCCCTAGAATGAATCTTTAGAGGAGGAAATCCTCAAAGGGTTTTTGTGCACAGTTTCAGTGCATTATTTACATTAATAAAAAATTACATTCCATGGCCTGGTGAGGTGGCGCATGCCTGTAATCCCAGCACTCGGGAGGCTGAGGCAGGAGGGTCACTGTGAGTTCTAGACCAGCCTAAGCTACATGGTGAGTTCTAGGTCAGTCTCAACTACATAGTGAGACCCTGTCTCAAAAAACCAAAAAATAAAACAAAACAAAGAATTACACTCAGCCAAAGTTACCTAACATTAGAAGAATGATAAATAAATTGTGATGTAGACACTTGGTAAAATATTACACAACCAGTAGAAAGTGTACTTAACAAATTTTTCTTTTTTTTTTAAACTTTTATTTGCATTTGTTTTATGTTAAATTTATTTCCGTGCCATAAGCTTTTGTTTCTTCCATTTCTTCTGGGATATCTTTTTCTTTTGTGCAACTTCCTCCTCTGGTTTAGGAACAACTTGTTCCTTTTCAGTCAGGACCATCTCAGTGTGGCGGGGAGCTCACGTATGGGTTAATCCGGCCGTGAGCTCCATCTAAGTGTGGTGGAGCATGTTGGGTGCTTTGTTCGCCTGGCTGTGTTCAGTGACCGGAGCATCTACATCCAAACCCTTAAGCTCGGCCTTACTCTGCATTTTTAAGCACGTGCAGCAAAAATTCAGCAGTCTTTTTGGGCCATCAGCCCTGTGTCCAGCTGCACGGCCTGGCCTGGGACACCTCCTGACTCCTGACGGTAGCGCCGGAAGGGCACACGTTGCTTCTTTAATGTGACACCCTTCAGATACTCGGTGGCCTTTCGGATATGCAGACCCTTGATGGTCTGGGCAGTTTCACTGTTCTTACAGTGAACACGAAGATTTGAGCCTCTTGATTTGCATGATTTTGTGGAGTTTTCTGGGTCAAGAGAGAAGCGAACCATTTTCACAGGTCATCCCCGGCCGCTTACAGGAAGAGTTCAAATTTTCCATAATAGCGGTACATTATTATGCCATGATGGTAAGCAAAGGATACAGAATTCTGTAATGAAAGTGACTTAAACTGTAGGGGAAAATGCATTTTAAAAAGACTCAACAGAATATGCAGTCCTCAGTGTGATCCTAGAGTCTGATTAAAATTGCATTTGTGTAATTGCCTTGTTCTTTTCCAGGATCAAATTGAAGCAGAACTGAATAAACATTGGCGGCGGTTATTAGAAGGGCTTTCTTACTATAAACCTCCCAGGTATGACTGTTCCGCGCACCTGATTAGCGTGATTCCCCAGAGGAAGCTGGCACAGATGAAACTGTCCTTATATATACTTCTGTGATATTGCTGGGTAACTAGATCAGAGAGAAAGCTATTTGGTTATCAATAACAAAAGGACATGGCACATATTTTGTCTGTTGAAAGGGAAATTTATTCTAGAAATTTAATATAGAACCCAGTTATCTGACTCTGTCTGACGATGAGCATTTATTGTGTATTCAAGTAATATTTCTAACATTTAGAGCTTGGGCTGGGGATTTAGCTCTTTGGTGCTGCTGCTTGCCTCTGATATTTAGGGCTTGCAATTTTTGAGCACTAAATAAGGCTATAGCAGTGAACAATGGTAGTAGCAGCTAATAATTCGTAGTGTTTACTGTATACCAATTTTTTTAAGCACCTGACTTATAAGCTATTTAAACCTCACAATGACCTTTTAAGACTTTACCTTTTTGTGTGTGTGTAAGTATGAGGTAAGGTTTTTTTACTGGTCAGTGGAAAACAGCAATAATAAAATGTAATATAGTTATGAAAGAAAATACAGCCTGTAAGGCTAGAGTCATTTATCTTAATTCCTAGCCTGGATTTCATCCTATTGGCACATCATAGACCTGTCATCTTCATTTCCCTTCTACTTCTAACACCTGTTAAGTTTATTCCTTCTTCACTATCTTCATTCTCTTTGGTTGATGATGAACTTTTTGTTTTTGTTGTTATTTAACCCTTCCCTCATAGTGATTTAAAGTAACTCCCAGACATACTATTTTATTTATAAATACTCTACTACATATCTAAAATACATGTACTTTAAAAAAAGAATATAACTATTGTATCACATTTAGATACTCTTATTATCACTGTTTCCATTTTACAGATGGGGAAACTGAGGCACAGAGAGGTAAATAACTTGCCCAAGGTCACACAGCTAGTAAGTGGTGAGACCAGGGTTAAAACCTGGCAGTTTTACTCCAGTGTCTGTGTCCTTATTCATTCTATGTTGCCTTTTTCAAAACCTATCGTTTACCCTTACATTAGCCTTAATATTATGGATTTTCCGTGAAATGTGAGAATCTATTTTTTTTTTTTTAAATCCAACATAATGCTGTAGGTTGGAGCGCAGTCATTGTGGCATTGAGAGTTTTGTGGGAAGAGGTTTAATGATGCTTTAGCTATGACCTTACGCAGGCTGAAAATAACGCCTCCTGCTGTGTTCCCTTTACAGGGGAGCTGCGAGGGATTTGTAGTTGGATAGACTTTTTTTTTCCTTTTTTGTTTGTTTGTTTTTTGGTACTGGGGATCAGGTTGTTTTTTTGTTTTTGTTTTTGTTTTTTGAGACAGGGTCTCACTATGTAGTCGAGACTGACCTGGAATGCACTGTGTATCCCAGGCTGGTCTCGAACTCACAGCGGTCCTCCTGCCTCAGCCTCCCAAGTGCTGGGATTATAGGTGTGCTCCACGACGCCTGGCTTTTTTTCCTTTTTTAACTAAAACTAAACTCTAGACTTTACTGGAACATTACCAGTTTTTTCACTAATGTTTTCCTTTTGTTCTAGAAGCCAGTCTAGGGTACTACATTACATTACATTTTGTTGTCATGTCTCCTTAGTCTCCACTTAACTCTGACAGCATCTCAGGGTTTTTTCCTTGAACATTTTTGAGGCGGACCAGTCCCGTATTTTGTAAAATATCCTCAGTTTAAATGTGTGTTGTTTAGTCGTTATTAGATTTGTGGTGTGGGTTTTTGGAAGGAACACACAGAAGCGAAGGACCATTCTTTACCTTTTCAGAGGGTATGTGCTAAATTCATGAAATCACTGCCGACGTTAACCTTGGTCACTTGGTTAAAGTAGCCTTTGCCGCACTTCTCCTCTGTAAAGTTAGGTTTTTCCTTCCACTATTCTTTGGAGGTGAGTTACTAAGTGTAGCCTACTCTTAATGTGGGCAGTGGAGTCATTAAACTCCACTTTCTGGAGGACGTAGTGTATGCTGTTTGAGATTTTCTGGAGGGAAAGTTTCCTCCTTACTCCCTCACTCATTTATTCACTTTTTTTTTTTGTACCAGGGATTGAACTCGGGCTCTTGCGTTTGTGAGGCAGGCATCGGAACCACTGAACTAAATCCCTGGCCTGCATTTATTCACTTTTATCATTATGTGCTTGTGTGTATTTATTTTATACTCTGTTTATGCCTTTTGGGGTGGGTTTTGGGAATCGAATCCAGGGCTTTATGCATGCTAGGCAAGCACCACTGAGCTCTGCCCCCGGTTCCCTTTATTTTGTTTATACTTTATTCAATCTTTGGGCATTGGGAATTCTTTCAGGTCCATATATGTGTCCTTTTGACATGTCCCCGTCTTTTTGTTTTTTGAACACTCCCTTTTTGACACTTCAAGGTGATTTAGGCTCATCTTTTATTTTTTTTTATCGGCTCTGTAACTGGTCGTTTCTCCCAGGAGCCCTGATTCCTTTTCCCGGAGCATGGTATTAGAAACGGAGATGTGTGTGATTTGTGTGGCTGATGTCCTGGGGTCTCCTAACTTGTAGCCTTTTCGGTAGAGCTTGATAATACATGTGTGTATACTAACAGACCTGGTTTTAAAGTTCTTCTCAACTTTTTATTAGCTGTGGGATTTTTGGTAAGTTATTTCCTGTTTCTACATGTTGATAATACCATTTATAAAATGGAGAAAGTAATATACTTACCTTTCAGGATTTTTGCAAGGATCAAAGATAATTAATGTGTTGCTGGTGGCTCCCACCTGTAATCTCAGCTGCTAAGGCGGCTATGACAGGATTGTGAATTCAAGGCCATGCTGGGCAACTTAGCAAGACCCTGCTTCAACATAAACAAATGTAAAGGGCTGGGGACATAGCTCATGGTCAGGTGCTTGCTTAGCATGCACAATGCCCTGGGTTCAATCCCCAGCATCACCAAAAATATAAAACCCAAATAAAAACGAGAAACTCAAATCTACAAGTAATTTTGTTATAACAGAAATATACTATTTGTGCTACATAGGTATAACCAGTTCTGTGTTATAAAGTCTGTAGCGATGAATTTGTGTTTGTATTTTGTAGGCACTTTCAATTGGCAGAAAAGAAAGCCTGAACTAAAAATATCTTTTAAGTATTTTTATTTAAACCACTAGAGGGTAGTTGAGAATGAGGAAATGATTCTTTCTTGTTTTCGTAGTCCAAGTTCAGCTGAAACAGTGAAAGCTGATGAAGAGTTAGCTCCACAACTGAAGGAAGTAGGCCTAAGAATCAGCAAGTTTCTGGTGAGTAAAAATTAGTACCTGCTCCCTTTCTGTTAGTTGTATGCTGGGCATGATGACGCACACCCATCATCCCGGCACCCTGGAGGCCCAGGCAGGAGGATTGCTGTGTGTTCGAGGCCAGTCTGGTCTGGGTAGCAAGACCCTGTCGCAAAAAGAAAAACAAATTTACTTGTGGTATGGATTGATATGGTTTTAATTTTTAATGATTGTTGGTGAAAATTTGTTTCATTTTTGAGTGAAAATTCATTTTATTTCAATTTCGAGGATTTCGTTGAACATATAATATTTCAAAAATACCCAGTTACAACTTTACTTACCAAAGGTCACCAATCAAAGTTACCTAACATAATTGCTACATATCATAGTTCTCTTTTACTGGTTTATTTTATTATTCTTATTCTTTACTCACACCTGCTTTCTTCAGCATGCCTGCGGTGTCTGTAGATCGGCCAAGTTTGCATTTAGATCCGTGGCTGCTCCTTTTGAATGTTGGGAGCCCGGAGTGTGCCTGCTGCCCTTCTCAAGTGCTTGGTGGATGCTTGGTGAATGTCGTGGGTTTGTGAGCTTCCTTGTCATGCAAATTGCATTTCAGTTTCCCCTTTTTCCTTTCGAGGTGAAGTGGTTGTGTTGCAGCATAGAGTGTTGGAAAAGGACTTTTGTATCGGCGAGTCCTTGGTCCAGTCTGGAGGGCCGGTCACGAGCATGCTTTGCATCTCTTTGTGCCCCTGGAGCCCAGTGACTGCTCCTCATTCAACTCTGTATCTTAGGGTCTTGATGAGCAGCAGAGTGTGCTGATCCTCCAGTGTTACATCCAAGAGGATTACAGGGGCACAGTGGACTCTCTGAAGGTGCGTGGTTCCGTTCAGCCCCCCTGCTGCCCTTTTCATTTTCCTTGGTGGGTTTAGATGACTCAGGGGTTTGGCACCCATTCTTTCAACAGAGGTAGGCTGTCAGGTGCAGCCATTCTCAGTAAGACTTCCTAAAGGCTTAGAAAAGAACATACATTTTAGCTAAGACGTGACCTCACACTTGGAGGGATGGAGAGATCAAAGAGTGGCTCATTAATTGTGGAACTGAGGGCCTGTCCTGCCAGCCTAGCTCCTCATTTTTCATGTGAGGAACTGAGGCTAGAGGAGAGCAGGAGAGAATTGAGTACAGGTTTGAATAGATTTAGGTAAAAAACAATAAGGTGTAGGAAATATTTGTAGAAACAGATGGGCAATCATGATCTTGAAGGGTGAGGTAAAGTTGTGCATCTTTTTCTCTGTTAACTGAGTTTTGCCTGTAAGATGGCGTCTCGACTGCTCTCTTCTCCCTCAGACGGTCCTGCAAGATGAGAGGCAGAGCCAGGCCTTAATCCTGAAGGTCAGTATGGGCGTCGTTTCCATTGTTCCGTGTGCAGTTGGGTGGCAGCTTCTTCGCTTTGTTTTCATGGATAGCCTTTGATTCCTCCTGTGGGCCAGTGCTGTGGTCTTAGTGAAGACCGTCTTCAGTCTGCTGAGAAATAAGAGGCTTTAAGCGCTAGACCCTGTTGAGGAATTTTTCCCTAGGAGTTTCTTCAGCTACTGGAGTTGAGATCTGATTCATGGGTATCTTTTGTTTATGTCTAAATCCAACAGAATTAATTTATGTTTCTTTTTATCCTATATTCTCTACTTTTCTAGCAACCTCCAGAATCTTGTTTTAAAATGGAATTTATGCTGGGCATGGTGGCACACACCTGTAATCCCAGCAATTCAAAAGTGAGGCAGGAGGATTGCCTTGAGTTGCAGGCCAGCCTGGGCTATATAGTGAGACCCTGTCTCCAAAAAAAAAGGAATTAGTTTCCTATTTGACATATAGTGAGACTTAATATAGTGTATTAATTCAAGCAATTAGGACACGTATCCCTGAATTTTTGTATTTGTTTTTAATCTGCCCTATCAGTTTATAGCATTGTTTGGTATTTGAATGCACTGAGAAACCATACTGGAAAAGTTTTTATGAAACTGTTTATATTATTAAATAATTCCTTTCCTCCTTCATTTATTTTATGGTTTATGAAGGTCTGTTTTGTTTTGGTTTTTGGCCTAATTCAAAATTTTGACAAATTTTTAGTTCAAGTCTGAAGTGATCCATTACCAGTAAATGTAAACTTGGGCACCCTCTTGGCAGAGGTGAGTTACTGGTCTTGAACCTTTGGGCTCTTCTCAGGTTGCAGATTATTACTATGAAGAACGAACCTGTGTTCTTCGTTGTGTCTTACACCTGCTCACTTACTTCCAAGATGAGAGACACCCTTACAGGGTAAGCCATTCAGTCCTCCTGGTTCTCTGCCCTGGAGCACTCAGACCTTTTTAGTCATTTTATGTTATTTGTATGTATTTTGATATTTACAGTGTAGGTGTGAGTTGTTTGTTTCTTTTAAGGTTGAATATGCAGACTGTGTGGATAAGTTGGACAAGGAGCAGCTAGTTGTGAGATACAGGGAGCAGTTCGAGGAGCTGTATAAAACTGAAGCACCGACCTGGGAGACGCGTGGGAGCCTCATGGTACGTGTGACTCGCGCTGCACTCTCCTGTAGCCCAAGGAGAACAGCGTGGCCCCCTTCCTGGGAGTGGGTGAAATGATTGTCAGGTACTAACTGGGCATGGGTATCGTTCTTCAGAAAAACAAGATCAAAGCACTAATGATTTTATAGCAATACTTCTGGACCTGGGCTTTCTTTACCTGTTGATTTTATCTTCTTTATTATCATTTTGTATTAAGTTTATGCTACTAGTCTGGTCATTTTATGCTAAATCCTAAACCAATTTGCATTTATAAATTGTAGCATGCCTTTTTTTTTTGTTTTGAGTGAAATGTACTTTCATTAAAAACATGTCAACCAAAACAGACATTAGCTAGGTAGAACATTTAATAAAAGAAAGGGGCCCAGGCATACCAGGCAAGCAAGGTGTACCACTGAGCCACCTCCTCAGCCCTTCTTATTTTGAGACAGGATTTCACTAAGTTGCCCGGGCTGGCTTTGAACTCATGATCCACCTATCTCCCAAGTAGCTGGGATTACAAGTGTGCACTACCATGCCTGGCCTATATCTGCTGATTTTTGTTAAGTTGAATAGCATGGCTTTATTAGCAAAAGATTGGTAGTTACCTAGATGCCCTGCCAGGTGGGCTAGGTAAAAATAAATTATGACATTTACACACTGTGGAATATAATACAGCATTAAAAATGAGAACATTAGTTGAATAATCAGTGCGTGTCCACTATTAATATAATATACTGTTAGGGGAAATAATCTTTTAAGATTTTTTTTTTTGCTGTTTGTTTGTTTTTGCTTTTTTTTGAGACAGGGTCTTGCTGTGTAGTTCAGGCTGGCCTTGAACTTAATATGTAACCCATGCTGGCCTCAAATTTAAAGTGATTCTCCTGCTTCAGCCTCCTGAGTGTTGGGATTACAGGCATGTACCACCACACCCAGCCGTGTATGTATTATGTGATGAGAATAATTTTAATTCTTTAAAGTATGGTTTTTAGCTGGGCATGATGGTACATACCTATAATACTAGCACTCAGGAGGCTGAGGCAGGAAAATCACCAGGAGTTCAAGGTATGGAATACATAGTGGGACTGTCTCAAAACAACAAGCAACAGGGCCAGGGATTTAGCTCAGTGGTGCCACCACCTGCCTCATAAGCGCAAGGTCCCAAGTTCAATCCCCGGTGTCAAAAAAACAAAAAAAAAGCCAGAACAACCACAACCAAAGAAATGCACCAAAAATAAAGTATGGTTTTTATTCTCACTCTTTCTCATTTTTTTTTATTGGTCATGCAGACGGAGCGCCAGGTGTCTCGCTGGTTTGTTCAGTGCCTTCGGGAACAGGCCATGCTGCTCGAAATTATTTTCCTTTTTTATGCATACTTCGAGATGGCACCTGGTGACCTACTGGTATTAACCAAGATGTTTAAAGAGCAAGGGTTTGGAAGCAGGCAGACCAACAGGCACTTGGTGGACGAGACCATGGCGCCTTTCATAGATCGGATCGGGTGAGTCTAAACCGAGTGCAGGCCGGAGCACTGTTACAGTGTTAAGACATCATGGCAGCCACTCTGCGTAGGTGAGGGGTGAGGAAGCAGGTGCATTGACTTCCAGTTTGAACAGGAAGTAAAGATGGATTGAAAGGGACATATTCTTCTTTCAGAATAAATGTTATGCTCTTTTCCTTTCCGTCTTCATCTAAGAATTCATCATTCAACAGAAAATAGTCATTGAACAGCCATTGCAGCCCACGTACTGTGCAGATGCCAAAAAGAGGTCATTGTCTATGACCTCTAACCATTTTTTCCCTGCTGCTGACCGTGGATGGACCCACATTTTGAGGCCTGTGCCCTCTGCTGTAGCAGAGGTTCACACTGAGATCTGGGATGGTTTCCCTGGGTTGGGTATAAGTGGCGGCTATAGAAACCTTCAGGATTAAACCTGTGCTGCCCAATACGGCAGGCACTTGAGATGTGCTAGAAGTGTAAAACACAGTGGATCAGAAGACGTACTATGAAATGAGAATGTTAAATAACTCACTGTAACTTTCTGATAACGAAGTGTCTTACAGCTCAGCTTAGTGCCTCCAGTGAGGCTCGGTGCAGCAAGATGAGACCGAGGCTCTGTTTCTTTCCAGCTACTTCAGTGCCCTCATCCTGGTGGAAGGCATGGATATTGAGTCTTTGCATAAATGTGCTTTGGACGACAGGAGAGAGCTGCACCAGTTTGCTCAGGATGGGCTTATTTGTCAGGTGAGCTTGGAGGAACCTCCTCTTTCCTCAGCTCTTTTGTGGTAAGTAGTGTGTTTTGGCTGCTCAGGTACCCTGTCATGTGGCATTTCCAGTGTTGTGGAACTTGAAATTCTGCATTGTTAGACATTTAGACCTGGAATAAGCCTCGTGTTTGTTAGTCATTCCTGGAAATGGTACAGGGACAAAAGCGTCCCAAGGTCCCAAGGGATTGTCTGCATTTATGGGGTCTGAAGCAAACACTGAGGTGGTCTTGTGGAAAGAAAATGGAGGCCCCAGAAAGTAGGGGCAGGAGAGGGCTGAGGATGTGGTCAGTGATGGCCATGCAAATGTAAAGCCCTGGGTCTGGTCCCCAGTACCACACCAAAAAAAAAAAAAAAAAGGAGGAGGAGGAAGGAAGAAGAAGATCAGGGCAATAAAATTTCTACAGTCTCCATTTTGAACATGTTTTATAGTTTTAAATTAAGACTAAAAAATCTGGAGAAAAAAATGGTAGGTAGAGTAAATACTATTACTCTTGCAAGGACCCAAGTTCAATCCCCGGTACCAAAAAAAAAAAAAATACTATTACTCTTACAAAGTAAGATGAAGTATTATGAAGACAGTGTCACTTTCCTCACCCCTGGGACAGAATACCTGACACCCAAGTCAACGGAGAGGTCTGTTCTGGCTCATGGTTTTGGTCTGTAGTTGGCCGGCTCCAAGGTAGGAAGGTGGATGGAAGGGCCAGGGCGGAGGACAGCTGCTCACCTCAGGGCGCCCCACCTTTCCGGGTCAAGTCCCCAGTGACCTTCATCCACCTCCCAGCACTCAGCTGTGGTGCCCCATGGTCAGCCACCCCCCACCAGCCTCACCTCCAAGAGCATGAGGCTTTGGGGGGGACATACAGATGAGAGCTGTAGCAGCAGGGTTTTTTTGTTTTTTTTTGGGGGGGGGTTTTTTTTGGTGCCAGGGATTGAACTTGGGTCCTTGTGCTTGCAAGGCAGGCAGCGGAACCACTGAGTTAAATCCCTGGCCCCAGCAGGGGTTTTATTGTTAGCAACATGACATGGTGCCGGGGCGGGGAACATCAGAAGGGGAGCGAAGCTTCTCTGGATGAATGATGTTGTCTATTTATTTATTTTTTTGGTACCAGGGCTCGAACTTGGGACCTTGAGCTTGTGAGGCAGGCGTCAGCACCACTGAGCTACATCCCTGGCCCTACGTGTTTATTGATTACACCGGAGTCCTGTGGAGGAATCTTCATCCTTGTTATTTCCCCCTTCGTTAGGACATGGACTCTTTGATGTTGACATTTGGGGACATCCCTCATCATGCGCCAGTGCTTTTGGCCTGGGCTCTCCTCCGTCACACGCTGAACCCAGAAGAGATGAGCGGTGTGGTGCGCAAGATAGGTGGCACGGCCATCCAGCTGAACGTATTTCAGTACCTGACCCGGCTGCTCCGGTTCCTGGCCAGCGGTGGGGATGACGTGAGTCTGAGGCTGAATGGGGAGGAGCGGGCAGAACCGTGGCCACTGCAGGAATTGCACCAGTGACGTGGGTGAGAGTGATGAAGTGGAACTAACCTTAAAGGGCGTTTGCTCTTAGCAGGCACTGCTCAGCACTCTCTCGGCAGGGTCTTAGCCCTTAGGACACTTTGGGTTAAGGATTATTTCTTGCTTTCCACATTAGGAAAGTGAGAGTCAGCGAGAGATAATTTGCCTAGAGCAACAGTAACCGCCAGAGAGTGGTGGCCGTAATTTGACCTCATTATGCCTGACTCTGGCAGTGAAGTGCCTGCCCCGGGTGATAGCTTGGGTCATATTGACGGAAGGAGTCCTTTCTAGGGATCCTACTGTCTCAGCTGTAACAGGATGAATTAGAATTTCTCTTGAGTCTCTTAAGTCTGTTGCAGGGCTTGAGTGGCGTGGTTGTCAGCTTATTTTGAAGTACTAAGATGAAGCCTCAGAGATGGAGTGCTTGTCTTGCATGTGTGAGGGCCCTGGGTTCCATCCCCAGCCCCGCAAAAAATAAAATGAAACCTCAGATTCCGCAGAGGTGCCCCTTGGTATTTGCCCAAAAGGGTTGAAGATTTATATTTACACAAAAGCCTGCCTCGTAGGTATTGATAGCAACTTTTTGTTTGGTTTGGTTTGGTACTGGGAATTGAACTCAGGACCTTACGCTTGCAAAGCAGGCGGTGGAACCACTGAGCTAAATCTCTGGCTCTATGGCAACTTTTTCATAATTGCCAGATTTGGATGTCGCTAAGATGTCCTTCCGAAGGTATAAGGGAGCTGTGGGGCAGCCAGACCGTGGACTTCATTTAGAGCCGTAAGACCATGAGCAGACCAGGAGGACTCCTCACTGTGTGTTAGTCCTGTCAGCTCACGTACACTCCTTTCTCTAGACTGGATGTGGTTTTCTCCCCATCACAGACAAATTTTGATCATTTGAAGAAAAACGCATAAATATACATATCTACACAGATAAATATAAATATGCGAGATCATATACACATATACTGGGAGTTCACCAGGGTGACACGGTCGAGAATAGAATCAGAAAGAACTACTTCGAGCTGGAGGTTCAGTTCAGTACTAGTTCTTTCTGACTTTATTCTTGACCGTGTTGTAATGTTTCTGGCTCCCACATTCCCTTTTCTCCCTTTGTTTTTCTGACCTTATAACTAAATTAGGAAAATTAGGAAAGATTCAGGTTCCCGTCCCACTTGCTCACAAGGACGTACGGACGAGCTAGGCTGAGGCCGAGTGGGCAGGTGCTGTGGCGTCCCTCAGTCACCGACTGCTCTGCTTTGCAGTGCACCTCGAGCACCGCGTGCATGTGCGTCTACGGGCTGCTGTCCTTCGTTCTGACCTCGCTGGAGCTGCACACGCTGGGCAATCAGCAGGTGGGTACTCAGCTTTCCTGGCTGTCTGCACTGCCGGGCTCTGCAGTCACGTCTGTGTGACGGCCGCTTCGGGTCTGATACTGTTTGCTCCACATTTTCGTTTGTTCATTGTGTTCATGTATGGTTATAGGAGTGGTACCTGTTAGCCGTAGAAAAAACAAAATGCTGGTCACAAGTAAAAAGTATAACTCACCTCTGGATAACTTCTATTAACATTTGGGTGTCTTTCCTTCCATGTTCCTCACACATATAAAAAAGAATTCTTTTCTAGAATGGAGTCATAGTACATACAGTCACCCCGGTGCCTGTGGAGATGGGTTTGGAAACCAAGGATGCCAAAGTCCACTGATGCTAAGTCCTTCTGTAAAATGGTGTGGTGTTTGCCTGTAGCCTACATGTGTCCTGCAGGGGTATTTTACATTGTCTGTCTGTCTGTCTGTCTATCTATCTATCTATCTATCTATCTATATATATATATATATATATACATTTTTTTTTTTTAATGGGGGATTGAACTCGGGTCCTTGTGCTTTCGAGGCAGGCAGTGGAACCACTGAGTTAAATCCCTGGCCCTACATTATCTCTAAATTACTCAATACCTATATCAGTGTATGTGCTTTGGGAATAGTTGTTAGTCTGTCTTATTTTGAGAATAGTCATTTTTTTAAAAAAGTCTGCACATGTTTGTACAAATGTGTCTTTTTCTCCAGTAATTTGTTTTCTTTCTTTTCTTTTTTTCTTTTTGATACTGGGGATAGAACTCAGGACCTTGTGCTTGCAAGGCAGGAGGTGGCACCACTGAGCTGAATTCCCAGCCCTTTCTCCAGTAGTTTTAATCCATGGTTGGTTGAATCTGGGTGTGGAACCTGCAGATAGGGAGGGGTGACTGATACTGTTTTACAACTTCATTTTTCACTCTGTGGTTCATCTGTTCCATACACCTGTGCATGCTAATAGATACTGTTCCACAGCGTTTTCTTAAAATGCAATATTTGAAACTCATGACAAAATAGACCATATTCCAAGCTTCCCACAGTTATTTATTTTCTTAGGGCTAATCTTTCATTTATGTCCCTTCCCTCTTTTTGATTATTTCATTTTATTTTTTGTTAGGATGTTTTTTTGAGACAGGGTGCCCCTAGGTAGTTCAGACTAGCCTTGAACTGACTGTGTAGGGCAGGCTGGCCTTGAGTTTGTGGAAGTCCTCTTGTCCCAGCCTCCCAAGTGTTGGGATCACAGGTGTGCGCCACCAGATGCAGAATTTACCATCCCCATTTTACAGGTGAGCATTTGAACGTCAGAGGTGTATTTGTCTAACGTCATATAGCAGACACAACGTGCTACCCAAACAAGGTGTAATCTTACTCTTTAAATCCAGAGTTTTTTGGGATGTGCTATATGAAGGTGTATATAGTGCTTTTGCGTCAGTAGAAATCAATTTAGAAAAACTGCTTCAACTAGGGAAGACGAACTGTTTTCTCCTCTCTCTAACAGGATATAATCGACACGGCATGTGAAGTCCTGGCGGACCCTTCTCTTCCAGAACTCTTCTGGGGATCTGTAAGTGTGTTGCAGGGAGTCTTGCTGTTACACTCCGGAGCGAAAGGATTTGTCAGACACTTGGGTTTTATGCTCAGTGTTTATATATCTATTTTCTCATTTAATCTTCATAAAAATCGGCGTAGTAGATCCTGTTCTTGTCACCATTTGAGGATGATGAAAGATGATGCCTGGAGACTTGAGGTGCATTTCTGCAACTCGTGAAGGCAGTGTTAGGAGACTGCCACTGTTTGTGGGAGTTACCAGGGTGTTGTGATTGGTTTATCTGAGAACTCAGCTTTGGAGAGAGAGTGAGTGTTGGCAGCAGCCTCTGAGCCTCAGGCTCCAGCTGTTAAATCATTGTTTTCTCTTGGCGTGGGGCCACCTGTTCTCCCAGTGTCTCCTACCTTTTTTTCAGTTCCTCTTCCTGGAGCCCACATGCTCCCAGGCGAAGCTGGGCTGAGCGAGCCAGTATTTGGACTGAGCGCATATTGCTCAGGTGTGGTGTGCTCCAGTGTGGGAGCTCAGTCCTCACATGCTGGGTAGCTGTTGTCATTTTTTTTTTTTGGACAGGAATCAGACTTGGGACCTTGTGCTTGCCAGGCAGTCACGATACCACTAAGCTACATTCCTGGTGGCAGTTGTCACTTTAGTGGGGATGTCATATCTGAGAGCAGTATCGTCCACCTGTAGGAAGGATGGCTCCGGCAAGGTTGCTGGAGAGACTCAGTCTCTTTCAGTGCCTCAGTTGCCTGAGTTGTTTCTGCTTCATTACAGGGGATTGAACTCAGAACCTTGCACTTGCCAGACAGGTGCTGTGCCACTGAGCTACATCCTAGGCCTTTCCCTTTTTCAGTGGAAATGGGAAATAAGAGTGTCTGAAATTATTAAGGAAGGATGGTGTCTGTCTAAAGGGAAGGGCTGATTCTCAGTTTCCTTATGATGGCTGGGAAGTTCTTAAGGTCCTCCTGACTCCTTCTCCCCTCCCACCACAGGAACCAACCTCTGGCCTGGGGATCATTCTGGACAGTGTCTGTGGGATGTTTCCCCATCTCCTTGCCCCACTCCTGCAGTTGCTTTGTGCCCTTGTGTCCGAGAAGTCCACTGCCAAAAAGGTAAGTTGTCCCGTTAGACCCTGAAGAGAATAGGAGATCCTGTCGAGTTTTTTTTAACTGGAGGTTGAACTTGGGACCTTGTGCTTGCCAGGCAGGCACAGCACCACTGAGCTAAATCCCTGGCCCTCAAGGAGCTTTTGTTCAGAACCCTTCCTGCTCTCCACATTGCTGCTCCACTGCCATAGCAAGGGTTTAAATTTGGATGGAAGATGCCAGAGATGGTGCCTCCCGTCTGCAGGATGAAGATCTTTTTATCAAGTACCCACTGTGGTTACTGTGGGAATTAGAATAAAATTCCTTAGCCAGGCGTGGTGGCACACACCTGTAATCCCAGCACTCGGGAGGCTGAGGCAGGAGGGTTGCTTTGAGTTCAAGACCAACCTGGGCTACATAGTGAGTTCCAGGTCAGTCTCAACTACATAGTGAGACCCTGTCTCAAAAAAAAAAAAAAAAAAAGAATAAAGTTCCTTAATGTCTATTTGGAAGAGAATAGTAGAAGAAATGAATAATAGCCATATACACACACACACACACACACACACACACACACACATCATCTTTACTGCTCAAAGTAATAAGGGCTGCACTATTGAGGAGGGACATTTATCTCTGGTGGAAAGGAGGCTGAAGTTGGATTGGCCTCAGATTAAAGAACAGTGAAGCTGAGTGTAGTGGCGAATGCCTGCAATCCCAGCACTGACGGAGGCTGAGGCAGGAGGATAACTGCAACCTAAAGGCCAGGCCAGGCTGCAGAGTGAGTTCCCGGCCAGACAGAACTAGTAAGACCTTGTCTGAAAAACACCAAAACCAAAAATAAAAATCAATGAAAATAGACAAGAACAGGAGAGCCAGGTGAGAGCCACAGTGGTGGGTGAGTGAGAAATTTCAAGCCCAACATACACAGGTGGCTGGAACAGCAAGTGTGGTACCTCCTCGCAGGTGGCATACGTGAATGAATGTGTGATAGTTTCTTGTGCATGTTGGCAGGTCTATAGCTTCCTGGATAAGATGTCTTTCTACAATGAACTGTATAAACACAAGCCCCATGACGTGATCTCCCACGAAGATGGAACTCTGTGGCGGAGGCAAACACCCAAACTCCTGTACCCTTTGGGTAAGACAGGGCGCCTTGGGATACCCTTCATAGCAGGCTTTGGCAAGGCTGCACCTTGCTGTTCAGTCTCTTTCGTGTCAGCTCCCTGTAAAGCAGGTCCTTCTCTGCTCCTCATGGTGCTTGTTGATTCATTGATAAATAATTGGAATCTCTTGCTCTTGCTCTCCCATCCTCCCTCCTTTCCATCCTTCCTCCCCCTTTTTTTTTGAGGCAGGGTCTCGCCGTGTAGTTCATACTGGCCTTGAAGTTACAATATAGCCCAGGCTGGCCTCGAACTCATGGCGATCCTCCTGCCTCAGCCTCCCAAGTGCTGGATTAATTGCCCAGCTCTCCTGCTCTCCTCTCCCCCACCTGTCCTGTTTTGAGGTGCTGGGGATTGAACCTAGAGCCTTGCACATGCTGGGTAAGCATTCTACTGCTGAGCTACACCTCCAATCCCTGACTTATTCTTTTTCATGAATACATATTGCTCTTTGATATTTCTTAATTTTTAAATCTTCTGCTAGAGAACATGCAGACTGTCAGGGTTTTGCCACATCAAATAATACTGTATAGGATACATATGCTCTTATATACTGGTGCTTTGATTTGTAGTAGACAGACTCCCCAAAGTAGAATTGTTAGATTTCAAGGCTGTGTACAAATAAAAAGTTAGATATCCACCAACAGCTGACTGAATAAACAAAATGAGTTTTGTTTATAACAAACACACGCAACATGCACACAATGGAATGTTACTTTGCCTTAAAGAAACAGGAAATTCTAGTTGAGGGTATGGCTCAGGGGTAAAATATGTAGTATGCGTTGAGACCCTAGGTTTGATCCTCTACACCACGAAACAAAACAAAGAACAAAAAAGAAATACTCTGGAGCTCTGGGTGCACAGTGCAAAGGTGCAGCTTGTCTGCTGGGACTGTGTCACCTGGATGTGTCAGTGTGTCGGCCCCGCCCCGCGGAGGTGTCCTAGTTGTGGAATGAAAGCCGTTGTGCACACAGCTGATTGACACACGTGGAGAGATGTCTTCCGCAGATGGCGGGAGAGCTTTTAATCTTTGTGTAATGGGAAACGCTGCTAGGAACAGAGGCCGCATCTCTGTGCATATGAATGTTTGCTGATGGAGGAGTTGCTTTTTGCTATTTGTTCTTAGGTATTAGAGTAACTTCTCTCCCTCCATCCTTAGGGGGACAGACCAACCTCCGCATCCCTCAGGGCACGGTGGGTCAAGTGATGCCCGATGAGAGGGCTTACCTGGTGCGCTGGGAGTACTCCTACAGTAGCTGGGCCCTCTTCACCTGCGAGATCGAGATGCTGCTGCATGTGGTGTCCACGGCAGGTGATGTGTGGGGAGGGAGAAGGGTCTGGAGGGCAGATAGAGTCCAAAACCAGCAGGCTCCACCTGAGACCTTCTGAGTCATCTGGCCCGAGGTCTCAGCCCTCTCTCCTGCAGATGTGATTCAGCACTGCCAGCGAGTCAAGCCCATCATTGACCTGGTCCACAAGGTCATCAGCACAGACCTGTCCATAGCAGATTGCTTGCTGCCCATCACATCCCGCATCTACATGCTGCTGCAGCGGTGAGTCCTCCGCTGGCCCCCGGCGGAATGCCCAGCAGTCCAGCTCGGTTTCCAGGAACCCAGTGGACACCCTCTGTGCCCTTCCACGTTTCCATGTGGGAGCCTTGAGGACATCTGGCCCTGGCTCAGGATTTTTCTGTTTTTAGATACCTGCTAACATGAGGCCTTTAGGAAGAGAGATCTAGAAGTGATTGTGTCATTTATTAAGTGCAGTGCACTGTTTTTCAATCAGATTGACAACAGTCATCTCACCCCCTGTGGATGTCATTGCTTCCTGTGTCAACTGCTTGACTGTCTTGGCTGCCCGGAACCCAGCGAAGGTGAGTGCCAGGTCTGCCCAGCAGCTAAGGAATCCACACTTGGGGTGCACCTGGTGAGGTGTGGACGCTTACTCTTTCCCTCCTCAGGTCTGGACGGATCTGCGTCACACGGGGTTTTTGCCATTTGTGGCACATCCTGTCTCCAGCCTGAGTCAGATGATTAGGTGAGCCAGGCCCTTGGCAGATGGGCCTTAGCCCTGGTGCTGACTGTTCTGCTAGGTCTGACCGAGCTGCATTCGTTTTATAGCCACCTGGCTTGGTGGTTTCTAATGGAAGATGTCTCCCTGTGTGCTTGGTGTGCTTCTTGCCCATTCAGCTCTTGGACCCACAGGGGAGTGAAGGAGATGGGGGGACTTGGGGCACAGAGCTGCTCTCCTCGTCAGCACCCCCTGAGTGGCTCATAGTTTTTAAAGAGAGCAAGTGAGAGAGATTTCTCATCCAGCTGTGGCTACTTGACTACATGAGGTATAGAGGAGTTTACTTTCCAGCCAAGAGAATGCAGATGTGTCTGCATCCAGGCTCTTGACTCTGCTGTGCACGTGCGCGTACGTGTGTGGTGTTGGGATCAAAGCCAGAGCCTTTCACACATACTAGGCCAACATTGTACTTACACTCAGCTACACCCATGGTCCTGATATCCCATTTTGGCCATTGAACCCAGGGCCTTTCCACTGAGTTGTACCCCAACTTTTTTTGAAACGGGGTCTCTAGATTGTCCAGGCTGGGCTCAGACACGGAATGTTCCTGCCTCGTCCTCCCAGAGCGCCTTATTCTTCAGCGTGGTCGCACCACTTTCTCTCCATTGTGTGGGTGGAACACTTACTGGTACACAGGCTCCGTCTTACGACCTCAGCAGTCTCACCTCACTGTCTTGTTTGGAAGACAGATATTTTGTTGATGTGCGTTCAGTTTCTCATTTTAACCCCCTTGAAATTATAAATCAATAAAACACCTAGGTATGATGTTGCCTAGATTTGATTATTTCCCTTGCAGGGCTTTTTGTATTTTATGCCTGAGCCATCTAGATAACAGCAAAAACTCTCTGTAAATGATCTTGAAAGCTTGAAATTTCCCCATTGTCTTCCCTTCTGCCTCTGTCTTTTCCCAGCGCTGAGGGGATGAATGCTGGTGGCTATGGAAACCTTCTGATGAACAGCGAGCAGCCTCAGGGAGAGTACGGGGTCACGATTGCCTTCCTGCGCCTGATCACCACCCTCGTCAAGGTACAGTCTGGTCAGAAGATTCTCCAACCCCTGCCACCGTCGTATTCTGTAGGCAGAAGAACTGTTCTGAAGTTTCTGAGTCTTGGGGACCTAATCTGTGCCAGTGTGTTCTATAGAAGGTGTTTAACTGTGTGGATTTATTCAGTATGCAGAAGGCTTGTGGGGTGGAACCAGGAGCTGTGTGAGCACCACAATGCCTGCCGAACTGTTGTGCCTGTACCTAGGAGGACGCACATGTTATATCATGTCCCAGCCTGCACTAGTGTGCGTGAGTGCTCCAGAAGCACAGCATTTGCTGTGTCTGCCACATAAGAGGGATTCCAACATTTTCTACTACTCATTTCTTCCCTTTTAAAAAATGAGTTGTAAAAAAAAAAAATTAATTAATGGATCATAACTCATTTTGAAAAATCCTGGAATATAGTGGGTTTTTGATTTTTGTTGTTGTTGTTTTGTACTGGGGATTGAACTTGGGACCTTGAGCTTCCGAGGCAGGCAGTGGAGCCACTGAGCTAAGTCCCCAGCCCTACTGGCATATAGTTTAGAGCAAGGATTTTAGAGTCAGATGAGGTTTGCATTTCAGGTTGGTCACTTAGTGTGCAGCTGTGTGACCTTGGGCAAGGGCAGAGTTTCTCAGAACCTCTGAAATAGGAGCGGTGTGTGGTGCATGGGCCCCACCTCAGTGAGTTGAGAAAGTCATACATGGGGAGTGGGCAGAGTACCCTGGCCTCCAGACGTCCGTGGATGCTTAAAAAATTGCAGCAATGGAATGTAGATAAGGATGTCTCTACATAAATAAGGAGCCCCAGTTGTAACATCAGGAAACGATTTCACAATACTATCAAGGCAAGAAATTTTTGTCTCAGATCTCCTTTGTGGTATTCTGGAAGTGGGGTTGGGCTGAGGTGATTATGCTAGTGACATTGGCATTTTTTCATCGACAGTCCTAGATCCTTTATGTAGAAGTCTTCCCTTCTGTCCAGCTTTAGCCTCTGTCTCTTTTCTCCTTGTAGGTGCCTTCTGTAACCCTATCACATTGTCTTTGTGGTTGCTTTTTTTTTTTTTTTTTTTTTTTTTT
>NW_022900948.1:44090495-44114315 GCF_012274545.1 Fukomys damarensis
TTTTTTTTTTTTTTTTTTTTTTTTTTTTAAGTACTGGGGATCAAACTTGGGACCTTGCACTTGCAAAGCAGGCAGTAGAACCACTGCGCTAAATCCCCAGCCTTGGTTGCTTTTTGTTTTCTAAAGAAATTCACATGGGCTCAGTTGAAGTCAGGAGTTTGTGTGTGTGTGTGTGTGTATGTTGAAGTTGGGAATTTTATTTATTTTTTTAGTATGAGGGATGGAACTCGGGACCTCACGCTTGCCAGGCAGGTGCTGTGCCACTAAGCTACATCCCCAGCCCTTGAAGTTGGGAGTTCTAATGTGTCTGTTTTGTACTGATGTCCAAGCTTCGCCTAGGTTCCCTTTGAACCTATCAGTGCTTCTGGAGTTAAATCTTGGGGAACCTAATGCCCTTTTATATGTGGCGCAGGCCTCATAGCATGGTCTCCTGTAGGGGCAGCTAGGTAGTACCCAGAGCCAAGGCCTGGTGCCCTGTGTGATGTTCGTGCTGAAGGAGATGCTGCCCGGCTACCACAGGTGGCGCTACAACTTCCACGGTGTGCGGGAGCAGATAGGTAAGGACAGCGTGGGCAGGGAGGCGTGGGGATTACTGGCCCCACACACGTTGCTTTCTCTTCCTGTTGTGGGACGAGGCCATCACACGAGGCCGAGTCATTGCTGTCTTCTGGAGTTCAGGTTGCCTGATCCTGGAGCTGATTCATGCGATACTGAACCTGTGCCAGGAGACAGACCCGCACGGCAGGTAATGAGGGGTCGTTGCCGGAGCTCAGACCTCACTGGGGGAGCCGGCATTGGCTATGCAGCCATTTCATTCCTTCCAGAGAGCTCGCCTTGGTCGAACCCAGAATTCCTTAATGTTGGGTTGTGATTTCGTTTCTGCTGGCCTGATTATCATTTCTCCCTGTGGGGAGAGAAGAGCAGATGACATGCCAGTGAGATGCTGTGTTTTTTTGGTACATGCAAATATGTAAACTTAGTCATTTTTATGATCTTTATAAAAATCATTAGAAGTGCTCATTCAGTGAAAAATGACCTTCATAAATCTGCTTCCTAGATGTGGCTCGTTAACAAGTTGTGTCTTCTAGGATTCCTTTCACTGCTTGTACGGCCTGCTCTGTAGCTTTCTTTCCATGCCACTACATACAGATCTGTCTTGTTTTAATGGTTCCATGCATTCCATGTATGGGTTAACCAGGATTCATTTCACTAAAAATATCCGTTAATGAATGGGCTTATAGACCGCTTCCCAGGGCAACCCTTAGGAGCATTTCTGTTTTAGAAAAGTGAGCAGAGTGCTTTCATTTTGCAGAATACTGTTGTGTATCACCGGTGTTGGTTTGGTTTGGTTCTCCTGGCCCAGCTGCACAACACCTTTCCCTTCCAGTGGTAAACTTGGCAGCACCTCGTAACTCAGAGCTCTCCTGTCTTCCAGTCACACCCCGAGCCTGCAGTCTCTCTGCGTCTGCAGTCTGGCATACACGGAAGCGGGACAGACAGTTACCAACATCATGGGCATTGGTGTGGACAACATCGACATGGTGATGGCCGCTCAGCCTCGAAGGTAGGACTCCCTCTCCACCTTCCCCTGCTGTCTTTTGTGCCTGCTTCTGTGGGACCCAGTTTATATTAATGTACAATAGCTTTTTAAAGACAGCCTTATCCTTCCTAGTACGTAGCCTGTGTATAATGAGTAGCTGCTGTGTAGACGGGCCCATAGTATGGGGACTTGACTCCTCTTCCTCTCTCTTAGTTGGGCTGGGGCCTCTCACAGAAGCTGCTGAACTCCGGGATTATTGTTGGAACCTAGTTGAGGAGAGCACATATGTGATAGGAGAAGTCATGTCTGAATCAACTTTGGTTTCCATTTGGCACCCTAGTGATGGCCTTGAGAGCCAGGGCCAGGGCCAGCTACTGATCAAGACTGTGAAACTGGCATTCTCCGTCACAAACAATGTCATCCGGCTGAAACCACTTTCTAATGTGGTGTCACCCCTGGAACAGGCCCTCACCCAACATGGTACGTATTTCTCTCCAAGCAGCAGCATTTTTGCCCATGAACCCATATTTTAAGC
The DNA here is from genome assembly GCF_012274545.1 of Fukomys damarensis. Lineage (NCBI taxonomy): Eukaryota > Metazoa > Chordata > Mammalia > Rodentia > Bathyergidae > Fukomys > Fukomys damarensis. The sequence continues at coordinate 44,092,571 of NW_022900948.1, forward strand.
TGTGATTTTCAGTATCAACCTTTTTTTTTTTTTTTTCTCTTTTCTTGGATGAACTAAAGGAAATTTGGGAATATTAGCTCCTTTCCTGGACTTGGAAACAAGGGGTTCAGATCATACTTCTTTGTGCTTCCTGTTGATGGCAGAATAACAGTTAAGGGTGCAGGCTCCAAGGCAAAGTTGTGTGATTCAAACTTAGGCTCCAGCCAGCTATGTGACCTTGGGTGTATTATTAAAATCTCAGCTGGGGATAATGGTGCACACCTGTAATCTAAGAACTCTGGGAAGCTGAGGCAGGAGAACTGAAAAGTTTAGGCCTATCCTGAGCAATGTAACAAGACCTTGTCTCAAACAGAGGTGGTTGTGGGGAGGCTGAGGTTATATTTCGGAACGTGGGTTCAATCCCCAGTGCCGCATGCATCTGTGCATATGTATGTAATTGTCTCATATTTCTTTCTAAAATAGGGATATTAATAGTATCTACTTTGTAAGAGTACAATGAAGAGTAGATAAATAGCTACATGTAAAACAGAAAAGGTCCATGATACTTCATTTTTGGTACCAAAGATCGAACTCGGGAACTTATGTTTGCAAAGCAGGCGGTGGAACCTCTGAGCTAAATCCCCAGCCCCCTGATATCTTTTAAATTCTGGCTCTTTTTATTCTGTGACTGGTTATTTAATTTTTGTGTGACCTAGTCTCCTCATTTTCAATATGTATTCCAATCATGTTTAAAAGTTTTGGTAGCCATATAATTTGGAGGCTTTAGGGCTGGGGGCTTGGCTCAGTGGTACCGTGCCTGCCTCATAAGTGCCAGGTCCTGAGTTTGATCCCCAGTATCAGAAAAATAAAATAATAATAATAATAATAATGATTATAACAATAATCATTATTATTATTTGGGGGCTTTGCAGTTATCTTACATTGCAGTGCAATACCTTTTTTCTGACCTGTTTGTTAAAACTACCTGTTTGTAGCTAGTCTTGGTGACATAATCCTGTAATCCCAACTACATGAGAGACTGAGGCAGGAAGAGCAAGAGTACAAGGCAATTTAGTGAGACCCTATCTCAAATTTTTATTTATTTATTTATTTGGTACTGGGGATCAAACTTGAGACCTTGCTCTTGTGAGGCAGGCAGCGGCACCACTGAGCTAAATCCCCTGCCCATTTTTTTTTTTGAGACAGGGTCTTATTGTGTAGTTCAGGCTGCCCTTCAACTCACTATGTAGCCAAGGCTGTCCTTGAACTCATGGTGATCCTCCTGCCTCAGCCTCCCCAGTGCTGGGATAACAGGTGTGCACCACCACGCCTGGCTAAAACAATTTTCTTCAAAGTATTATCTTTGCCATTACTGGATTGGATTGAACTGTGTACCTGTGTCTTTGCTCCTGAAAAAGACAACAGAAACTTGAGTCCAGAGCTCCCCAGTTATGAGTCTTTTGGGACATCCATCAGCTTGTTCCAGGGCTTGAATAAGGCACTCTGGTGTCTGACTGTTTTCTGTGCTTCTTCAGGTGCCCACGGAAACAACCTCATTGCTGTTCTAGCGAAGTACATCTACCATAAGCACGACCCTGCTCTGCCACGTCTTGCCATTCAGCTGCTGAAACGCCTGGCCACGGTAGGATCTGCTTATCCAACTGGGCCCCAGAACAAGGAATTGTCTTGCTTCAGACCTGTCTTGCTCTTTCCCAAGAGAAGCAGATGGTTAACTTGGAATTGAAGGAACATAGCCATAGACATACCCCCCCTCACAAATGTGTTCATAGGCTTTCAAGAGACACCCATGCTCATCGTAAAGTATTTAATGTTACAGACAGCAGCACAGAAAAGGAAGGTGCCAGCCAGTTGTGGTGGTGCCTCCCTGTAATCCCAGCTACTGCGGAAGCTGAGGAGGGAGCATCACAAATTCAAAGGACAGCCAGGCCCCTTCGTGAGACCTGGTCTCAAAATACAAAAGAAAAGGAAGGGAGGGAGTTAAAAAGTTTATTACAAAAACCGCTGTGGGCAGGTGGGTCGGCTCCACTATTTGAGCTTTTTTTCCTTTATTAAATAAAGGTATTTGTGTTCGTTCTTTGCCAAAACTAGAATTCCACTGTCTGTGCTCAGGAGTGACCAGCGCACAACAGTTTATACTCCTAACACCACATTTTATGGCCTTGCACAATGACTTTGTTTTTTAACCTTTGCCAATCTAATAGGTAAAAATTTTTTTCACTTTATATATGTTTAACCAAGAAAAGGATTGAGCAGCTTTTTCTGTTTACTCCGTCTCCTGTGAGCTTTGGGCCTCACCTCAGACTCTTATGTCCAGTACTTCTCTTTCTGTCGTCTTCTGGAGATCCCAAGTGCCCTTTGTTGGAAGCTGGTGGAGTTTCCAGCACACAGAGCTCTGAGTCTGTCTTGGTCTCACGCAGGTGGCCCCCATGTCGGTGTATGCGTGCCTGGGCAACGATGCGGCTGCCATCCGTGATGCCTTCCTGACCCGCCTGCAGAGCAAGATCGAGGACATGCGCATCAAAGTCATGATTCTGGAGTTCCTCACCGTCGCGGTGGAGACCCAGCCAGGTCTCATTGAGCTCTTTCTGAACCTGCTGGTGAAGGATGGTGGCGGCGGCACCAAGGTGAGCCTGCCCTCGGAGGGGCTGAGCCCGACTGCCTGGACGGTGGGGCTCCCGTGTGGCTGTGGACTCCACTCCAACTGGCCTTTCTTGCAGGAGTTCAGCCTTGGGGAGTGGAGCTGTCTCCACGCCGTGCTAGAGCTGATCGAATCCCAGGAGCCGGATCAGTACTGGTGCCCGCCCCTGCTGCATCGTGCAGCCATCGGTTTTCTGCATGCTCTGTGGCAAGACCGACGAGACAGCGCCATGCTGGTCCTCAGGACCAAGTAAGCCTGCCCCCAGGAGTCTCATCGTCTTTGTCCTAACATGGAGGATTTACCAAGCTGGGGATTTAGCTCAGTGGTGCCACACCTGCCTGGCAAACACAAGGTCCTAAGTTCAATTCCTGGTACTGGGGGAAAAAACAAGGCAGAAGTACCAAGAGTTCCTGTCCCAGAGGCTGTGACTTGTTTACTGAGAACGTGCATAAAAAGTGCTCCACACATGACTCCTGTGCAGGGGTCTTGCACTGTTTATACTCTACTGCCACAGGCAGGTGTCGTCTGTCGGGTTTCTCCCTTGTTAACCCCTCGAAATCCATTGTCCCTTAGAAGTAAAGTCAGGTGAGGGTGGCTTTGCTCAAGCCGTGGGACAGAGTGAAACATCCTGTTCTCTCAGACCCTATGGCACAAAGGGACGGAGAATTTAAAAGGCTCAGTGTGGGAGCCTGCTGTCTTCTTCCATCTGCACTCTCTGGGAAGTATATAGTGGATGAGTCATGAAGAGTTTTTTATTACCTGGGCACAATAGTGCATGCTGGGCTGAGGCGGGAAGTTTGCAAGTTCGAGTCCTGCCTGGACAATTTAGTGAGATCCTGTCTCAGGTAAAAAAAAAATAATAAAAGAGGGCCTGGGATTTAGCTCAGTGTTGTGACACCTACCTCGGAAGTGCAAGGTCCTGAGTTTGATCTCTGGTACCAAAAAACTAAAAATAAAAGAGACTTGGGATGTAGCTCAGTGTTAGAGTGCCCGCAGGTGTGAGTCCCACCCCAGAAGGGGAAAAAAAGTAACCACAAAGAGGTTCTAGAGTGAGGAAAAAAGGATTACGGGAGAGGAAAAATAAGATTTCCTCTGTGTTCTCATTCTAGACCCAAGTTTTGGGAGAATTTAACCAGTCCGCTGTTTGGAGCCCTTTCTCCTCCCTCAGAGACGTCTGAGGTGAGCTGCACAGAGGGTAGGACTGTGGGTGCAAGGCCATAGGAGGAAGGCTGGGGCTGTGAGGTGGAAGTGGAGAAAATGACACCTCGCCCAATTAGGCCACAGAATGGTCTGTTCGCCAGACATCTCCTACTCTGGTATATCGGTTTGGGAGGGAAGGGACTTGTCCTGCTCTGGGAGGATGGCTGTGTGGTCTCCACAGGCTTGCAGGCGTCGTGGACCTCATGCTCCCGCTCCTGCGTGCCCGAGCCCATTCACTTTCTGTGGGGAACCTCTGGCTCGTTCTCTGAGTGTTGGCTGCTGCTGTCTCCGTGAAGGGGGACATCAGGGAAGAGGTTACTTGGAGTGACTGGTCTCTGCTCTCCCCTCTGCAGCCCAGCATCCTGGAGACCTGTGCCCTCATCATGAAGATCATTTGCCTGGAGATACACTATGTAGTTAAGTGAGTCCTTGCCCCTGAGGAGATTTAAACCAACATTCAGGGGAGGGAGGTGCAGCCCACTGTGGGATGCTGACTTATGAGCCCCAAGGCAGAGGAGAGAGCTGGTGTGGAATCATCATGGAGGCCAGGTTGCTGTGTCCCTGGCCAGACCGTCGATGGCGTTTATGATCGTCAGAAAAAGTTGCTGGGAAGCTAACTCCCTGTGACTGGGGTTTTATGGACAAGGAATCCTGGAAGGGCCTCAGCCTAATTCAATATGTTGAGCGAGAATTCTGAGCCATACCTCGGAGGGGACCTGGAGCCACCTGCCCTAAGCCGGTGTGAGGTGGTTTCTCTGCCTCAGCAAGGAGTCTGTGCCCATCACTTCCCCTCGGCTCAAAGAATCTAATGGTGGGATTATGTTTTCTTGACGCCGTAGGGGTTCATTAGACCAGTCGTTAAAAGACACACTCAAGAAATTTTCCAGCGAGAAGCGCTTTGCCTATTGGTCAGGCTATGTCAAGTCCCTGGCCTTGCACATGGCAGAGACAGAGGGCAGCAGCTGCACATCCCTGGCAGAGTACCAGATGCTGGTGTCCGCCTGGAGGATGCTTCTCATCATTGCCACCAACCACGTAAGGGCTGCCTCGGTGAATTTTCACTTGGGTACTTAGCAGTGCTGAGTCGAGGCACTAGCAGATGTCACCCCTTGGGGATTTGTTCCCGAGAGCCAGTGTGTAGCCAGTCCAGGCCAAGAGATTGGGGTTTACAGAGCGTGGTGGAGGGTGCTGGAGAGAAGTAGTTCAAAATCGTTAGCCGGGCCCTGTGGGACATGCCTGCGATCCCTGCTCCTCAGAGGGCTAAGGTAGGAGGACTGTAAGTTTGAAGCCAGCCTGGGCCACTTGGTGAGATCGTCTCAAAACAAAAAAAGGGCTGGGAATATAGCTCTGTGGTGGAGTACTTACATAGCCTGTGCCTGGCCCTGGGTTAGTCCCCAGTACTGAAGAAAAAAATCCCTTCAGATGTCTCTGAAGGCCTCTCGTGGTTCCTTTGGGGCTGGCCTGGTCTGTGCTGCCCCCTCCTCGTGTACCTGGTCTGCGGTTGTGTCACCACACGGGTGCCATGCGCCTGGCGAGCGGTGTGAGTGACCATTGACAACAGCGGGGGCCCCTTGGTCAGAGCCATAACTGCATCTACCCATTGCAAGTAAGAGCTCCAGCCAGTGTCTACCCTTGCGGCTAGTGAGGGCTGACATCTGGGAAGTCTGCAGCGAGCTTGGCCTGCTCTGTGCCGCCAGCATCCGGTATTGGGCTGTTTCCCTGAGGAGTCCAGGTTGATAGCCTGACTTCGTTAGCAACATGAGCTTGGTTGGTGCCTCCTTGTCCAAGCATCTTGATCTCTGTTCCCCAGCCAAGCCACTCCTTGTTCTAGGAGCCCTGGAAAGGTTCAGCTACTTCTGGGAGTGATGGTGCCGTGTCTGATGTCTGTGCCACCTGCCCCTGAGGGCCTCATCCAGCAGCAGTTCCGAGTGGTAGCTCTGAAAATCCTGCCATTGTCTGTCCCTCTAGGATGCCACTCGTTCGTCCGTTCATTCAGTGGCTGGGTGGGATGCTTGCTGTGTGCCCAGCATCGTGCGTAGAGCTGTAAGGCACATAAGCTCTTCGATCCCAATGAGAGTAGACCACAGAGAGGTAAAATCAAAACAAGTTCACACGTGAAAGGCAGAGCTTCAGATTGTGGTCCTTTGCTGTGCAGGAAACGATTGCGCTCCTGTGGGGGTGAACTCCTAAGGCAGAAGTGGTCGGCCCCTGAGGAGGCTATGCCCCAGCGGAGACCGCGTGTGCGGGGTGTGCAGGCGAAGGCTTTCGGGAGCTGAGCCCAGAATGGAAAGGAGCATCTTCAGGGGAGGGAGGAGAAGGGGTCTGGACCCCAGTGAGCCTGGCAGTGGTGAGGCCAGATCCCTGGGCCTGCAGGCCGTGTGGGAGAGGGCGATTGGTGTGTCCCAGGAGCAGGCAAACCTGGGCTTGATTCTGACCGCAAACAGTAGGACTCCCAAGGCTGTTCTAATCAGGAGGTCAGTGGCTTGTCAGCAACTGACTGGCCGAGGACCGTTGCTTGGCTTTGTCAGCCTGGAGATCTCCCCGCTGAAGCCTTCCTGTTCCTACACAGGCAGACATCTTGCACTTAAGTGATTCTCTGGTGCGGCGCCAGCTCTTCCTGGATGTGCTGGACAGCACCAAAGCATTAGTAAGTGTGTCTGGGAGAGTCCTTTCCTCCCCAGGTCACATCGAAGGGCTTGGGTTGGCTTGGCGGGGCCGAGGCCTGCTGCCTCCTTAGCCCTCGCGCATTCGCCGGAAGTGGCCTCCTCACTCCTCTGCTGTCTCCTGCAGCTCCTCGTTCCAGCCTCGGTGAACTGCCTCCGCCTGGGCTCCATGATGTGCACTCTGCTGCTCATCCTCCTCCGCCAGTGGAAGGGGTGAGTGCTGCCCAGGCCCTGCCTCTGCTCCTCCTGCAGGGAAAGTCGGTGGGAGTGGGAGGGGTCAGTAGGAAAGTGCCTGCAGCACCCTGGATGGGGCGGGGCAGTGTGTGGCCCCCAATGAGGCGATCTGTGCCCTCCTCCAGTGAGTTAGGAGCAGTGGATGAGATCCTCGGGCCCCTGACGGAGGTCCTGGAGGGGGTACTGCAGGCAGACCAGCAGCTCATGGAGAAGACCAAGGCCAAGGTGTTCTCTGCATTCATCATGGTGCTGCAGATGAAGGAAATGCGAGGTGAGGGGCCAGCCTAGGCGGGCCTTCCCCCATCACAGGGCCGTGTGTTTTTCCTGTGACTTGCTTGAATTTTCAGTCTTGGATTTTTTAATTTGTTTTTTTGAGACAGAGTCTCGCTGTATAATTCAGGCCGGACACTGTGTTGCCCAAGCTGGCCTAGAACTCACAGTGATCCTCTTGCCTCAGCCTCCTGAGTGTTGGCATTACAGGCGTGCGCCTCCACGCCCAGCATCAGTCTTGGAATCTTGGCTCAAGAAACCCCCTTTCCCGCCCCCACCCCAGGACGACACTGTCCCTCTTAGCACCTATTACATTCCCAGCCCGTCTAGGAGAAACCTTGGTGTGCAGTGAGAGTTGCGTACTGAGTGTGACAATGTCCCTTCCTCATCTCTCTGCAGTAAGTGACATCCCCCAGTACTCCCAGCTGGTGCTGAACGTCTGCGAGACCCTCCAAGAAGTGGTGATTGCACTCTGTGACCAGACCCGCCACAGTCTGGCATTAGGCAGTGCCACAGAGGACAAGGACAGCATGGAGACTGACGACTGCTCTCGGCTCCGGCACAAGGACCAGCGTGACGGGGTGAGGGGCCCCCTAGGCAGGCCGCTCGTCAGGGTCTGGGACAGACGCGCAAGATAGCGGAAGTGTTACGCCAAGGATAGAAAGGACCCACTTGTGCTCTGCAAGGGTCCCTGGGTGCCACATAGAACAGTGTTTGCAGTGCACCTTGACATGAGACGCGGTTAACGACTGGCACCTCACAGCTTGGAGTGGCAGCTGACGTATGGGCAGCATCAGCCTGCTCTGCGTGAGCGGGTGGAGACCGTTAGTGCAGGGTGTGATCCAGTCTCCTCTTACCGTGCACTATGGTGACTCCTGGCTCTGGGCGGAGCTGAGGGTGGAGAGCGGTGTGGGAGGCCATGGGTGCAGTGGCACGGTGAGGGGTACGGACAGCATGGCAGACGTGGGTGGTGGGTGGCACTAGCAAGGCTCAGTGGCACTGTTTAGGCCAGGGAAGAAGTGGGGCAGCTGTGCCAGTTTTGGGGATGCTCGTGTGAGCAGGTGGACTTGCTGTTCCCAGGGGCAGGCATGGGACAGCTGTGGCAGTCACCTCGCTCAGAGGTCTCTGGTGGCTTGGCCTGGGGGCCGTTCCCCTGCTGCTCCTCTTCCCCAGGCTGCACCCTTCCTTTTAACCCACGTCTGCCCTTGGGCCCCAGCAGGTGTGTGTCCTGGGCCTGCACCTGGCCAAGGAGCTGTGTGAGGTGGATGAGGACGGGGACTCATGGCTGCAGGTGACCCGCAGGCTCCCCATCCTGCCCACCTTGCTCACCACCCTGGAGGTGAGCCTGCGCATGAAGCAGAACCTGCACTTCACCGAAGCTGCGCTGCACCTGCTCCTCACCCTGGCTCGCACCCAGCAGGTAGACCAGGGGGGCCTCAGCTTGAGCTGGTGGGCTCTGGTGCTCAGAAGCAGGGGTGCCGGCCACGGGGACAGGCTCCATTTCCTCCTGTGTCCCGCCCTAGGGAGCCACAGCAGTAGCCGGCGCTGGCATCACCCAGAGCATCTGTCTGCCCCTCCTGAGTGTGTACCAGCTCAGCCCCAATGGCACAGGGCAGGTGAGTGCCAGTGCTCACCAGCTGCCGGCCTGGGGGACGCCTGCCTCACCTCACTGCATTGTGCTCGAGGTTGCTGTCCTCCAGGGCTCTGTACTGCAGGGCTCCTGAGTTCATGCCTAGTGTGCATAAGGCCCCGGCATCCATCCCGAGCCCCCCTGCTCCCCTCAGTAAAGCACTACCTGGTTCTCATATGCCAGCGTTGGAGGTGGGATGGACTTTTCCTATTACAGGCGTTAGAGGGAACAAGCCAGGAGGTTATGGGTCCTTCAGGGCCAGGGCAGGTGGGCTTGCTTCTGCCCTAAGGCATTGTGCGTGTGTGACTTCTCCATCCCTGTCCTCCCAGCCTGAGTCCACAGGAGGGAAGTGGGTGGTGTGAGTGTTTGGTGGGGCTCCAGATACTCTGGTTACCTCTAGCTTTACCGTTGTCTTCTCGCTTCCAAAGAGTAGCCGTCCCCAGAACCTCTCCCTCAGGACTGTGTCAGATTTGCCAGAGAGCCTGGCACGCTCGGTAGGTGGGGGACCCAAGGGCCCGAGCAGAGCGGGTCCAAGATGAGTTAGTGGCTGCCCAGAATCCAGGACCCAGGGTCTTGTCCCCCCGCCTGGCCCCTTCCACACTTGCTGGCCACGCCCCTCTAGGCCTTTGCGTCCCCCAGCAGCTCCGCTGCCCAGAAGCCCTACCGTCCCATCAGCCGGCTGCCGATGGCACCAGGAGCGGAGCTCATCTGCTGTTTGTCATAGATGCCCAGCTCCTCTCGGAAGGCCTTGGATGCCCCCTCCTGGCCCGGGGTGTACCGCCTGTCCATGTCCTTGATGGAGCGGCTGCTGAAGACGCTGCGCTACAACTTCCTGACGGAGGCTCTGGACTTTGTCGGTGTCCACCAGGAGCGGACCTTGCAGGTGAGGGTGCCGAGGCCCTTCTCTGAGGTCCTCCGAGAACACTGGCTGGCCCCCCCGGGCCACTGCTGTCCTGTCACCTCCCACAGGTGGGTACCTGTGGTCTGCCATGTCCCTAAGCCGTCCCGTCCTCCTAGTGTCTCAGTGCGGTGAGGACAGTACAGAGCCTGGCTTGCCTGGAGGAGGCCGATCACACCGTGGGCTTCATCCTGCAACTGTCCCAGTTCCGGAAGGAGTGGCACTTCCACCTGCCTCAGCTCATGTGCGACATCCAGGTGAGGCTTCCGGCAGTGCCTCGGAGGAGATGGAAGCCGGTGGCCAGAGTGACTTCAGGGACTCTGGGCACCCCGTGAGCTGTTCCCGAACATGAGCCTGTGGCTCAGGTTGCTCCACTCCGTGTGCAGCTTTACCCCATGGTGAGGGCGGCCTGGTGGGTTCAGAGCCGTCAGAAACAGGCCTGAACTGGGAGCCAGCCAGAGGGGCGCCCCGGGTGGGAAGGGCATATCTTCTGGGGACAGGCAGGCTGCTGCCAGGTGCTGCCGAGCGACCCGTCCTTCAGCCTTTATTGACCTGTAATAGGGGCCGGCCATCCCCTTCTTCCTTACCTCAGGCTTTGTATCAGGCTGGCTCTGTCGCCAGGTCCTGGGGTAATGACCCAGGGCCCAGCTGACCTGTGCAGTGGCTCTGAGGATGTTAAGCTCTAGCATCCGTGGGTTGGGTAGGAACACAGGGATCCTGGTGAGACCTGTTTGGTCTCCCGGGAACATCCCCCATCCCTGCCCTGTGTGTCCCAGGTGAACCTGGGCTACCTGTGCCAGGCCTGCACCTCCCTCCTGCACAGCCGAAAGATGCTCCAGCACTATCTGCAGGTACTAGCCCCGCCCTGGGTACTGCCTGGAATGGCTCACGGGGCCTTCTTAGGCTCCCGCTTCATTTCTTGGCTCTCCCCAGAACAAGAACGGGGATGGACTTCTCTCAGCCGTCACCCCTCGAGTTCAGCGGCCACCCACCGCCAGCACTGCAGCTTCTGCGGTCTCCTCCTCCTCCTCCTCCAAGCAGCCCACTGCTGACACAGTGTCTGCTGAGCAGCGCGCCTTGCACACGGTCCAGTGTGGCCTCCTCAAGATCCTCAGCAGGACGCTGGCGGCCCTGCGTCACTTCACCCCAGATGTCTGTCAGATCCTCCTGGACCAGGTGCCAGCCACGTGCACTGCCAGGGTCCCTGTAGCTGGCTTTGTCTGTTGTACTACGTGGCTCTAGGGAGCTCCTGGGGTCATAGCAGTGTTCCAGAGTGCTTTTTCCTTACCTTGCAGTCCCTGGATCTTGCTGAATACAACTTCCTGTTTGCCCTGAGCTTTACTACTCCCACCTTTGACTCCGAAGTGGCCCCCTCCTTCGGGACCCTCCTGGCTACTGTGAATGTGACCCTCAACATGCTTGGAGAGGTGAGTCAGGTGCTAGCAGAGGCCCTCTGTTCGCTCTGCTCTCCCCTCGGCCTGCCACTTCCATGACCCCAGCTCACTTCCCAGCCTCCCAGTCCAGTTCCTGTCCTTCCGGTGAATGTGACTACCTGCTCGTGCAGTCGGAGAGGCAGCTGTTGAGAACTGCCTGGCGCAGGCCTGCTCGGTGGGAGGAGCTTAGTAGCTGAGAGCCATTGTTCTTGTCTGGTTTTCACCACCTGCTTCTCTCTTTCCAGCTGGACAAGAAAAAGGAGCCACTCACGCAGGCTGTGGGGCTCAGCACCCAGGCAGAAGGAACCAGAACGCTGAAGTAAGATCGTGTGGGACTGGATGAGCCCAGGCCATGGTGGTCCTCTTTTTCTGGCAGGGCTGCTCACCTGCATCTGCCAGCTCTGCCCTGAGCGGTGCCCAACCTGCCCTTCCTCCAGGTCCCTGCTGATGTTCACCATGGAAAACTGCTTCTACCTGCTCATCTCCCAGGCTATGCGGTACCTCAGGGACCCGGCTGTGCACCCCCGGGACAAACAGCGGATGAAGCAGGAGCTCAGCTCTGAGCTGGTATGGATGGACAGAGAGGACGGCTAGGGGGGCAAGGAAAGAGCCCCGCAGGGTCCCACCTGCCAGCCCCTGGGGTTGGGGACAGTGACCCAGGGGTGCTGGGCTTTAGTAAGCTGCCTCTCTTCTTGTAGAGCACACTGCTGTCCAGCCTGTCGCGCTACTTCCGCCGCGGAGCCCCCAGCTCCCCTGCTGCTGGTGTCCTGCCCTCGTCCCAGAGCAAGGCCTCCGCTCTCCCCAAAGCCAGCCCCGAGAGCCAGGAGCCCCTGATCCAGCTGGTACAGGCCTTCGTCCGCCACGTGCAGAGATAAGAGTGCCTGTCCCGGGCAGGGTGCACTGCGCTCCGAGCAGCCATCACTCCCAGGTCACCACCACTCCAGCCACCCGCTGCTGACATTATTTTTGTATTAGATCGAGAGGTCTACAGCAGAGGCAGGGAGCGGGGGCCCCAAGGCGGTTCCTTTCCTTGAGCATGCCCACGGCACTGGCCAGCCAGGGAGGCCACGGGTTCAGTGTTTCTGGGATCCCTTGCAGTTTTTTGGTAATACTGTGGTCTATTTATACAAATATTAAAATACTGTTTATACACAAGCGAATGGTATACACGGCAGCTCTCAGCCGGACACAGGCCACTCTGGCCTAGGCCTGGCTGGGGAGGTGGCAGCCAAGGGAGGGCAGGGTATGCACCAGCATCACTCAGCGCTCCAGGGCAGGCAGTGCCCGCAGACACTGTTGGGTGCACCCTCCCTGGCCTGCCTGGGTCTTACTGGTCCAGTTGGCTGTGCCTGGCACTGGGCAAAGCCTTTCTGGGTCGGCCACCCCCTCCGGAAGCCCCAGTCCGAGGCAGGCTGGCCTGACCTTGAGGCTCAGCTAGGCCGCTTGCCAACTGTGGCACTTCGAAAAGGTAACATCTCCCCCATCTTCCCTCCTGAGGTGTGGGTGCTCTGGCGTGTGCTGGGCTCCAGTCCCCACGCGGGGAAGTCACTATCAGGATATACTGTGTGCGTAACACACCGGGCACCGTGCTGCCCATGGGGAGCAGGAGGCTGGCTGGCTGGCAGGGCGCCCTAGGCCTATGCCACCCACCCCTACCCAGGGAGCAGGGTCCCTGGTATCTACCGGTCCCTTCAGGGCTGCCTGCGCCACGTTGAGACTGACAGGAGCCCGGGCAACACACACAAAGGAGGGTTTATTATTTACTGTTGGCCAGAGCAAGCAGACAGGCAGAAGTAAAAAGACCAGTTAAAAAGTGAGTGTGAGGTGAAGACTGCAGCCACGCGCGGCTTCAGCTGTGCACTAGCGGGAGGAGAAAGGGTAGCACCAGGCAGGCGCTGCTCCGGGCCACCCTGTCTCCGGCCGGGCTGTCCCCTCCCAGGGCAGCACCAGGCCCAAGCTGCCAGAGCCCGCCTGCTTTGCCACTGGTCCTCAGCCTTTGGCAGCTAAGACAGGTGTGCTCTTCTCGCCAAGGGTGCCCCGTGGGTCCTGGGCTGCACCCCTCCCTTCCCAGGGGACCAGGAGAGCTAGGGTGCGGGGGTGCAGGAGGCCAGGCTCCACACCACAGGTCAGAAGCAGGGCTGGCGGAGGGGCTGCGGCCTGTGGCCTCTCGGGCTCCCTCACCGCAGGAGGGTGGGGGCTTGGGTGGAATGGGGCTTGTGTCCCCACTGTGGGCCTCTGTCACCAACAGACGAGTGCCAGGGCCCGCCTGCTTAGCTGAGCAGCTCCAAGTAGGTGACAGGCACCTTCCCTTTCTTGTTGCCTCTCTCGCCGATGAGCCAGTCAGGGTCCATGCCGGGCAGGCTGTAGACGGTGATGAGCTGCAGAGAGGGTGGCGAGGGAAGCTCGTGCTCCGGCTACGGGCAGGACTGGCCCCAGGACTAGGTGGGCACGCAGCTGCCATCTTCCTGCCCAGTCACCCACGCTCCAGGGGCAGGCGTTCATCCCCTTGCCCTGCTGAGCAGGCAGGTCGGCTGCTTCCTTGGAGCCGCCCCCTGGCCTGCCAGACACGCCAGGGCTCCCAGTCTCGAATCTGGCGGTGTCTACCCCAGCCCTGGCCCATCCCTGCCGGTACCCGGCCCACCTCGTCAGCCAGCAGGGCCAGCTCGCTGCTGTCAGCTGCCTCATAGTCGTAGAGCACCCGGGCCTTGCGGGTCCCGCTGGCTGGGGGCGAGACCTCCTCCAGGCAGAGCGCGGCCTCTCCCGGAGTGGCCAGGCTGGCCACTGTTGGCACCACGGGCATGGTGGCCACAGCGGTGGTGGGTGAGGTGGTGCTCAGGGGTGGAGAGGCAGGCTCTGTGGTGCCCACAAACGTGCCGGGGAATCTGGAGGCAGGGGGGTTCTAAGCCCAAGCTGTGCCCCAAAGACAACCCCGGGCAGGGCCTTCCCGGCCCAGGAGTCCCCTGCCCACTACTTACATGGCACCCTGGGAGCTGGCAGCACAAGGGAAGCAGAGCAAGCGGGGGTGAGATGGTCCTGCCCCCTGGTCCTCCCCCAAGCATCCCAGGGGCTCGGAGGTCCCCAAGGGTAGGGCCTGTCACTTGGCCCAGAGGGGTTTCTAGGCCCATGGGAGGGGCTGGGGAATGGGGGGCCGGGCCACACCTGCCCAGCTGCTTCTGCAGGTCCAGCATGTGGTGGTAGCACTGTGCATAGTAGGTTGTCTGTGACTTGACAAACTCATGGAGGCAGCGAAGGTGGTTCACCTGGGGGCGTGGGGAGGTTGGCGCTGCCCCCAGCCTCCAGCCCAGGTGGGCCGTGTGCCCCTCCAGACCTTCCCAGTGCCTCAGGGAGCCCAGCCCGGCTCACGTGCGTGCTGCTGATGCCCTCCAGCAGGAGACGGGTCACTTCGGCCTGCCGGTCAAACTCAGTCTGAGCCACACGCAGCTCCTGCTCGGCCTGGGCAGGGTGGGCAGAGCATGAGAGCTGGGCGGCTGCCTGTGCCCAGATGTCGCCTCCCCTGGGGCCTCAATTCCCAGAGAAGCTGGAGCCCATGTGGGAGACCCCTGCACCCCTCAGGAACGGACAGACACGGGCAGAGGCCCCCCCAGGACCCAGCTGTGTCCCAGGCACTGGGGAGATGGAACCGCCCGCGGCCGCATCCTTATCCACTCCTCTACCTCCCAGTCCCTGACCCCGGAGCCCAGCTCACCTTGTCCACCTCGTCATTCCAAAGCTGCAGGGACACAACAGCACCAGTCAGCGGGAGAGGCGACAGTTCCAGGACCCCACCCCGGCCCCTCTGCCCCCACCCGGCCTGACTGGGAGCTGAGGCTGGGGTGAGGTCTGGTGTGAGGGTTCGGCGTGACGATCGGCCCGTCCGACATGCCACATGCAGGGAGGGGACAGCCGGAGTCCTGCGTGCTCGCCTACAGCGCCAGCCGTGTGCCCACCCCGGGACTCCTGGCTAAGGCTGGAGGGCTGGGAGGCAGGACGTGTGACCCTGGGCCAGTCACTGAACCTGTCCGTCCTCCGGCAGAGAAAGGCAGCCTCGGGCCTGAGTCACACTGGGGGTCAGTGGCAAAAGAAAAAAACAGGGCGGGCTCCACCCTCCAGGATGTTTCTCCTTCCACTCGGCCCGGGGCGGGGGGCGGGAAGTGGCATCCAGAGTCTAGAGAAGAAAGACCCCCCTCCCCCCGCCGTGACTTAGGAGACCTGGCTCTCTGGCCGCTCCAGGGACCTGACCCAGGACAGTGTCCCTGCGCAGACTCAGGCCCAGCAACGGGGCCGCAAGCGCCCGTGACCATCCGCGGTGAGGCACGGATCCCACAGCAGCAGCACACTCATGTCGGTGAGGAGCCGCAAGGCCTGCACAGAGGCCTTGTCCATGGGGACATGGAAGGACAGCAAGGGTGGGCAATGGCGGCAGCATGGCTCTGACAGGCGTGACAGGCCCGGGTCCCACACTCAACAGAGAAACTGGCTCCACAGAGCCGACAGACCAGGACAGAGCTCAGCCGGGCATGGCTGCCCGCCTCCCGGCGGCTGTGGCCAGAGTCCTCCTTGGGACGGGCCTAACCTGAACCAGGCCCTGGGCCCGGGCTCTGTGGTGGTCAGGCCTCCCCGTCCTCCCCGGGCACTGAGCAGGTGTGTGACAGCGGTGGCCGCCCAGGCCTCGGCTCTGGGAGTCTGGCTCGGAAAACAGGCCCAGGCCCGTGCCGCACCCTCAAGGGCAGTGGAGCAGAGGTGGGAGGGCAGACAAACCCCAGGTCCCAGGGGCTGGGACTGGGCTGTCTGCGGCTCCCTCTGTGGGTGGCTCAGTGCAGCTGGCCACGCCGCCATGGTCAGCGTTTTGCAGGAGAAGCAAGTCCGGCTTTGGCGCTCGGTCCCTGGGCTCAGGGCCAGGCCTCGCTCTGGAGCGCCCTGCGTCTGGCCCCTGCCTCCTGCACCCTGTACAGTCAGGTCCCGCAGGGCTGCGGGAGAGCTGGGGCTGGGCGGGGCGGGGCGGGGCGCTTACCGCGGAGGCGCTGGCCGACAGAATGTAATTACGCGGTCTAGTCTCCTGAAAGTCAGGCACCGCCTGGTGGGGAAGAGTTCATGGGGCAAGAGGTCATCCTGGGCCAGGGCCGGATGGAGGCCAGGAGGCTGCCCTACAGTGCCGCAGCTCCTGCCCCAGGGAGAGGACACACACAGAGACACCACAGACCCGCTGTGCCCGCAGCCGGAGGGGAGATGGGTCGGTGAGTCCGGTGACCTGGGGTGGACGTGCTGGGGAGCCCAAGAGGGTGGCTGCGACTGCTGTCACAGCCCTTCCTCCAGGTGAGCCACAGCCCGGGCCGGGCCCCACCCTGGACCCCGCACAGTCCAAGGCCCCAGTCAGGATGACCCGCCGTCCATAGCTCCTCCCCACCCTGAACCTCTGCACACCATGTCTGTGGCTCCTGCGTCAAAGCCCCCCCGCCCCCGGTGACGGATGCATGGATGGACAGAGTGACAGGCGTTCCACGTTTGCAAAAAGCTGGCTGCAGGCTCCAGACCTGTGTCCCCGCGCCAGGAGCACAGGACTCAGCCCTGAAGAGTGCAGTGGCTTGCAAACCGCCCAAGGACACGCCCGGGACCGGCCGCCCGGACAGAAGCAGCACAGCACGCGGGACAGGTATACTCACATCTCCCTCACACTGAGCCAAGTTACCCAAAGCAGGACGGAAAGGAACAGAAACAGAGAGTTAGTGAGTCCAGAGCGCAGGGCGGGAGGGACGCTAGGACGCACAGGAGGCCCGGCCAGCAGCCAGCAGTGTGGGGAGAGGGTGGGGCTGGGGCCCAGAGTCCCTGAGCTTGGGGACACTGCTCCTGCCTGACCTAAGCTGGACTGTGGTGGGAGAGGGGCTGTGGGGTCCCCACGGTGACTAAGAAAGGGCACCCCTGCTGGGCGTGGTAGCTCACGCCTGTGATCCAAGGATCGCTGTTAAATTCGAGGCCTTCCTGAACTGCATAGCAAGACCCTGTCTCAAAAAAAAAAGGGTGCCTGGCCTGGCTGATGGAGAAGGGAACGACTGTCCCGCCCAGGTGACTCAGAAGAGCTCATCTTGATAGCCCCAGGTCCCCTGGCCACCGGTCCAGGGAGCTGAGACTCTACCACTGCTCTGGCCGGAGGCCGTGCAGGCCCAGCTGTGGTACCAGGGCTCCATGCAAGAGGGGAAGGCGAGGTCATGGCAGCCGGGAGCCCACTCGCGCTCACAGGGCTGGGCCGGCCTTTCTTGGCCAAGCCTGGGCCACGTAGATGGAGGTCACCATGCAGGCCCGGGGCTGGGAGTCCCCTTTGTGGGCCCTGTGCCCTGAGCACTGGCATGCAGGGACGAGCTTGCCCACTCCTGGCCTAACCTGGCCAAGGCAGCTCACATGTGTGCCCCTGGCCTGGCGGAGAAGGGCTCAGGCCCTGAGCACAGACAGCCCCATACGGCGGGAGGGTTAGTAGGGGAGCCATGCCCGGGCAGAGCATCCAGGGAGTAGGTGGGCAGGGCGTGCGAGAAACCCCAGCTGGCTGGCTGCCCTGGGGCCACCAGGGCTCCCTCAGAGGTGGGGACTCAGAGGTGACCGGCCAGCTCAGTCCAGCCCCAGCCAAGCCGCCCAGCCAGGGAGAGGGGACAGAGGTCATGCCGAATACCAGGCCCCTGTGTGGGTCCCACACAGCCAGAGCCTGGGGCCAGGAGGCTGCTGGGGACACCTACCGTGGCCTTGGCTTCTGCAGCCTTGGCCTTCTTCAGCCTCGCTTTACAGGCATCCAGGTCCAGGCGCCGGTTCTGGAGCAGCCGCCTCTCCTTCTGCAGGGAAGGCAGTGGGGTACAGTGAGGCCCTGCCTGGTCCAAGGGCTGTCTGGTCAAGACAGGGAAACTGAACCCCGGAGGTGGGAGGTCCCTCCAGATCACTCAGTCCACAGGAGCCACTCTAGGGTGGAAGGCCCTGGGAGTGTCAGGTCCCCTGCGCAGGCTGAGGGCCCCTCACCGAAATCGTCTTCCAGTCCCCTTCCAGGAAGTTGCGCAAGGGCGTGAGGAAGCTGACGGAGGCCGCATGGATGAAGTCCCTCTCGGCAGCTCCCAGACGCTTCTCAGCTTCCGACACCTTGAGGAGCGTCTTCCCTGGGAACAGAGCAGAGGGTGGAGAAGGGCCCCAGGCAAGGTCCAGAAGAAGCCCACCGGGGCAACTGGGGAACCCCCAAAGGTGAAACACTGTAGCCACTGGTGTGCATGAGGCCCTGGGCTCTATCTCAGAGTGACAGAGGAAAGGGCTGGACAAATCCTCTCTCCTGAAAGCACCGTTAACTGCACCCAACTGCCAAAACCATCCACTTCCACACTGGAAATTGACCAAAGGCAGGAAACATCACAAGGGACACATACTGACCTTGGCACGGACCCCACGAGTGACACTGTGGCCTGGGGATGCCACCATTGCTCAAGGTCTGTGGCTCGGTGGCTCTCCAGGGTGGGGAGGCGACAAGGCCCAGCTCTGCTGCCAGAGGGGGCTGACTTGACTTGTGGCGGAAACACAAAATAACTGGTGGGACACTGCTGAGAACAGCAGTAACCTCGATGGCACGGAGCTGGGAAAAGCAACCCAGCAACCAGCCTGGGGCTGGAACACAGGTCGGCATGTACCTGCCAGAAACAAAACAGGCCCCGGGAAGGGAGGAGCCAGCGTGGGTGTGAGCACCGGGGAGACACGGAAGCTGCCTGAATATGGACGGGTCACTACAGATGCTTAAGCACAACCTCTGACTGGCTGACCACTCATGTACGCAGACCAGGAGGAGCCCCTTGGAAGCTTGGCGTGAAAATGAGAGTAACTGTTACGAGGGTGGGACAAAAACTTTAGCTGCACCTGGCAGGAGACGCAGATTGTATAAACAATTAGCTCAGACAAGTCTCTAAACAAACACAGGGCAATAACAGCCCCCAGGCAGGGGGATCAGAATGCAAAGCTGCTGTATTATCTAAGATGTCCACATTTCAGCCAGTGCCAGTGGCCCACACCTGTCATTCCAGCTGTTCAGGAGGCTGAGGGAAAAGAAATGCAAGTTTGAGCCCAGCATGGGCATCTTAGCAAGACCTCGTCTCAAAATAAAATATAAACACTGGGCTGGGCATGCAGCTCAGTAGTAGAGCACTTGCCCAGCACCCACAATGCTCTGGATTCTATCTCTAGAAATGAAAAAATAAAAAAGGGAATGATGAGATACAGAAAGATGCAAGAAAGTGTGGTCCATACACGGGGAAAAGGGAATCAACAGACACCACAGTGGAAGAATTAAAAGAAAGTATGATGGCAATGGTTCATCGGTAAAGAGAAAGGAACTTAAAGAAAATCCCCAAGTTGAAAAGTGTAATAACTGAAATGAAACATTCACTAGAAGGGCTCAACAGTATATCTAAACTGGCAGAAGGGAAAAAATCAGCCACTCTGAAGATACAGCAATAGAGATTACTCAAAGGGAAAAATGGAGAAAAACAGACTGAAGAACAGAAAGAAAAGAGAAAAGTGAACAGAGCCTTTCACCAGCAACCTATAGCAAGTGAACCAGCACACAACAGGAGTCCCAGGAGGGGGAAGAAAACATACTGAAGGAACAGTGGCCTAAACATTCTGAATTTGATGGAAAACATGAATCTACATATCCAAGAAATTCAGGACTCTAAGCTGGGGATGGGGGGGCACGAAGAGGTCCATCGTTGGGATCTCACAAATTATTGCAAGATAAAGACAAAAGGCCCGGAACCTGGCAAAAGTAAAACAATTCATTCACAGCAGAGGCACAGTAAGGTTAGCAATTTATTTCTCACCAGAAATGGCAGAGGCCAGACAGCAGGGAGACTCTACAGTCATGGGAAGAGAGCAAGCTCACCCAATATTTCTATATACGAAAAAGTGACCCTCCAGAAGTGAATAAAGTGGTTCCTAGGTAAAGACTAGAAGAATTTGATAGCATACTTGGCATACAAAAATTCTTCAAGTTCAAAGACACTGACATCAGATATAATCTGAATCCTAAAAAGCAATTAATTATAGTTAAACATGCATGATAGATTTTTCTCTTAACTGATCTAAGATAACTGCATGAAAGGAGTTACAAAACTTGTCGGGTTCATAACACAGAGATGACAAAAGCAGTACAGAGAGGGGGCGATGTAGTTGTGCTGAAGCAGTTTCCATATTTTACTAGAAGTTAATCAGCACGACTCAGAAGTGGACTGTGATAAATTAAGATCCACACTAGAATCCCTAAACAACCACTTAGAAAACTTCTAAAAAGTTAAAGCAACAAATAAATTTAAATGTTACACTAGAAAATATCTATAGCACAAAAAACAGTAAAGGTGAAACCAGAAAGAAAATGACTTCTAATTGCTAAAGAAAACAACAGCAGGGCCAGGGATTTAGCTCAACGGTTCCAGTGTTTGCCTTGTAAGTGTAATGTTCCATCCCTGGTACCAAAAAAGAAAAAAAAAGAAAACAATAGCAAAGTATACATGTTAATCTAGGCACATCAAGGGTTGCATTAAATATAAATAGATTAGCATTCCAATCAAAAGACAAGTGCCGTGGCTGGGTGTGGTGGTGCATGTTTGTAATCCCAGTGCTAGGGAGGCTGAGGCAGGAGGATCCCGTGAGCCCAGCCTGAAGTATACAGCAAGGCTTATCTCAAAAACAAGGAAAACCAAAAAAAACAAAGAAAAAAAAGTAGTGCTTGTCAGAATGGATTTGTTTTTGTTTACAAGTGTGGCATGTGCCTGTAATTCCAGCACTGGAAGGCTGAGGCAGGAGGATAATCATGAGTTTGAAGTCAGCCTGGAGAACTACATATGAGACCGTGTCTCCAACTCCTCCCTCAAATGTTATACTAGGTGAAAGAAGTCAGATGCAAAACAGCCTTTAATGACACCACTTATAGGAAATGTTCAAGAAAGACAAATTTCTGGAGACAAAAAGCACGCTAGTGGCTTGCTGGAGGTGAGAACAGGGACTGACCATAAACAGGAATGAAGGACTTGGGCGGAGAAGTGTTTTAAAAATAGGACTGCAGAGACTGTACAACTCCACAGATTTACTAAAAACCACTGAATCCCCCATTTAAACCAGGTACACTTTATAGCACGTAGGTTACACCTCCAACAAACAGAAAGGCAGAGCCAAGCCTGGGGTGCTCCGGACAAGCTATGGTAGGCAGGTACTGCAGCACGACCCCCACAGATGTGTAAACAAATCAAAACAGTAAGGGCAGTTTGCTTTTTTTTCCCCTCTCTCCTACAGTGATGCAGAGTTTCACAGTTAGAGTGAATTCAGGTATTATTTGTATCATTAAAAAAAAAACTAAATGGAAGAAGGAAGGGAGGGAGGGAGGGACGGAAGGAGGAAGAGGAGCAGGGAAATTCAGGGCGAGCCCCAGACCTAGCCCTGGGGCCCGCGGCTGCTGCTCACCATAGGGCGTGGTGGGCCCCAGCTCGCTCGCCGCCTCGGCCATGTACTGGGCCAGCAGCTCCCCGTTGGTGACCCGCGAGGGCACTTTCCTGTCCAGCTTCTCATACAGGAACTCCTCCACTCGGGCACCTGCGGGGCAAGGCAGCCAAAGCCAGGGCTCTCTGGCCCTCACCCTGTGAGGCTGGTTCTGTTATCCCCTTGGCCCACAGGGAGGAAACCAAGGTCCAGAGACACAGTGCCTGCCCGAGGCCACGCAGCCGGGGGAGGGGGGGGGCGTGTGTGTGTGTGTGTGTGTGTGTGTGTGTGTGTGTG
>NW_022900948.1:44114449-44118106 GCF_012274545.1 Fukomys damarensis
GAGAGAGAGAGAGAGAGAGAGAGAGACCAGGCCAAAGTCAGGGCCTTAACTCCCCCCGTGTGGACAGGACTTACAGAATATAATGCATGCCTGGCAGTTCTGCCCTGAGTCCCAGAATCTGGGATCTGTCAGTCATAGGGTTGAGTGACAGGTGGACACACAGTGGCCTTGGTCCCTGCCGCCCCTAGCTGGCCAAGTGATGCCAGACAGGTAGCGAGGTGGGATCCTGTGCCAGCCTGCCTCACTCCCTGTGTTCGTTTTTGGGCAGGATTTCTGCCGCTCTGGGAGCCTCTGGGCCTAGCACGGGCCTCCTGTTTCCTCAGCCCTGGGTGCCCCCCAGCCTGGCCCAGGTGTGGCTGTGCCCTGCTGTCCCCACTCACTGGGGTTGGGCTGCAGCAGCACCTCCGTCTGCCTCAGGATGCGCTCTGTCCAGTTCTTGGTGCTGTCCGCCCGCGCCAGGAGGTTTTCAAAGTGGGCATCGAGCTCAGTCTTCTCAGCCTGGCCAAACTTCTCCTCGGTGAACTGTAGGTGGAGGCGAGAATCCGGGCCCAAGGTCAGGGACCTTCCTGGGGCCACCGAGGTACCACCCCTCTGGGCCTCCGACCGCCCTGTGTGGAAGAAGGTGGTCCCAAGCTGGGGGACGGGGTGGGGGGAGATGGTCACAGCCTCTCCCCCGTGCCCTGGCCCAGCAGCTGGGCACCTCGGACAGCAGCTGCTAGCAAGTGTGCAGGGAACAGACGGGGCACAGAGCAAGGTCCACAGGCAGCAGGGAGCCCGCGCTGCACTCGAGGTGAGACTGCTGCTCAACACCCTGGTGGGAGCCTGGGGCACAAGGGGTGTGGTAGAGAGGGCTTGGCGCCTGGCCACCGGGTGTAGTGGGCAGGGAACACGGCCAACCCACCGGAGTCCTGGGGGTGTCCTCAGGAGCCACGAGGGCCATCTAGGACATCTAGAAATGCCCAAGTCCTGGTTCCTGGGATCTAGAAGGGCTCTGGGACAAATGTCCCCATTTGTCAACAGGGACAGGCAGGCCTTGGCCACCAGGGAACAGGGCTTGCCCAAGGTCACGGCCAAACAAGCTTGAGGACCTTCAGGAGTGAGATAAGGAGCAACAAGGCTCCGGTGCTGGCCTGGGCCAGGGCGTCACAGCCAGGGCCTCAAGGAGCGGAGGGTCACCTGTCCCATTTCTGGGATGTGAGCATGGAGGCGGAGTAAGACCAGTGCCATGGGGCTGATGCCTCTCAGAGAGGCAGAGCCTGGGCAGCCATGAGTCATCGGGAGGCTGTGGGGCATCAATTATGCAGCAGGCTGGGCTTGGGTTTCTCCCGGAGGGCGAGGGCGCAGCTGGGCCCGCACCTCCTCCCTGTCCCACAGGCTCTGCCTCTTCCTCCTCCTCAGTCCCCAAACCCCGGAGCTAGGGATGTCTCGGCCCATCTCTCCCTGGGGACCTGGCCCGACCCCACACTCCAGAAAGTTACCTCTCTGTCCTCAGTTTCTCCCTAAAGGACGTGGAATACGGGTCAGCACACCCTAGGGGTGGGATCAGTGGTTTTTCTTTTTTCTTTCTTTTTTTTTTTTTCCAAGGCTGGGATGGAAGTCAGGGCCTCACACATGCCGCCAAGTGCTCTCCTGGGCCCTGGGCTGCAGAGATGGCAGCTGGTATCACTGTCACCAGTGAAAGGTGCCCACAGGTCTGTCTCTGGCTCCCGAAGCCACCCTCTCTCACTCTTCCTGTCGGTACTGTGTCTCTGCCACTCTAGCAGCACGACACCTGCAGTTCCTGCCAACACCGCCATGGCTGCCCACTGCCACCCCGCAGCGTCTTAACGGAACGTGCTTTGGGTTTTCTTGCCTCGCACCTAGGAAGCCCTGCCTGGGTCCGCTTTGCAAGTCCCTCTCTACTTTCCAGGCCCAACTCTGGGCCTCCCTCTGGGACGTCCTCCCCTCCGGGGCCTCCCTGCAGCACCGGGGCCTGCTCCCTGAGGGACAGAGTGCGGCGAAGCCTTCATGTCATCCCTGGTATGTGCCAGGCTGGGTGCTTGCACAGGACTTCCTGGTGCCTGGCACAGCCGCACAGACCCGAAGGAAGGACCCACTTAGTGATACTGAAGAACCCCAGCCGGGGCGTGTTGGCACACACCTGTACTCCCACCACAGGGAGGCTGTGGCAGGAGGATCCCCACCAAGTTCAAGGCCAGCCTGGGCTACATAACGAGACTCAAAAAACTCTCAAAAAAGCCAGACCAAAACAAAAAAAACTAAAGAAGCCCTCCTACCCCTCCTGACCCCTGCCTCACTCCTGTCCAGCACACCTTGGCTCTAGGCAGGTCCCCTCTGGCCTCTCCTGCGGGGCCACCTTCCAGGCCCATCTCCTCGGGCCAGCCACTGTGTTTCCTGTGATTGAGTCCACCCTGGAGAGGGCAGCAGCTCAGCGCAGCAGCAGGGGGTGGGCGTCAGAGCAGAGAAAGCCTCTATTTATAAGGCGCCCGCTCCCTCCTCCACCCTGCCTGGGCGGGGGCCTGGGCCTGGACCTGGCTCCCCTCCAGCGGGGACCCTGGGGCTTGTGCCCCGACCTGGCTAGCAAGCTCAACGCCTAGGCCCAGGCCAGGTCAGGTGGCAGGGCCCCCGCAGCAGCAGGAAAGTGGCAGATCAAGTTCTTCTCAGATTTGATTCGCCGGATGGAGATAAGCAGTTGCCAGAGCAACGGGAAGGGCTCCCCACCGCCCAGCTGGACTGGGCTCTGGGGTCCTGGCCTCCTTGCTAGGGCCCGGGTTGTTCCTCAGGCTCAGAACTCAGAGCAGGGAGCCTCTTTCCGACACTCACCCTCCAGGGGACACCACACTTTCTAGTAAACACAGCCACATGGGTTTCTGAGGAGCTGGGGCTGGGCTCCTCCAGATTCAGCAACAAGGGTCTCCAGGGCCGGTGCAGCCTCACACCTCCTTCCCAGGAGGGCAGGCTGAGGCTGGAGAGAAGCGACTTGGCCAAGGTCACATGTGGCACAGGTGCGGTGTCACCCACAGCTATACCCATCAGGACCTGCTTGTGGAGAGCACTGTGTGCGGAGCCCCACAGATCCTCACGTCCACCCCAAGAGGGGGACACTCGCCCCACTTCTCAGACGGGAAAATCGAGGCTCAGCAAGGAGCAGACCCTCTCCCCAAGGTCACACCGCATCTGACTTTGTGGTGACACCAAGCCCCGCGTCTTCCCCATGATCCCAAATGGAAGGGCTCGTTCCGAACTCGATTAGGGTCTGGGCTGCTTCCTGAGGAGGGTGCCCTCTGCCCCCATTCCTAGAGAAGGAGAGGAAACAGGCCTGCCTGGAGCAGAAAGGAAATAACTCCCGGCTTCCGGCCTGACCATCCAAGCGGGCAAAAGGGCCCTTGACAGCCCTGGGCCACCCGCCCATTGTACGGGTGGGGAAACTGAGGCTCGGGGAAGGGGCTGTGCCAGATTGCGGGACCCTGGGCCTGGGACCCAGGCTTCCAAACGCTCGGCGGGGCCAGGATCGCTGCTGGGCAAGGGCAGGGAGGAGGATACCGGGGCCGGAGCAGCCCGGGTTTCCGGATGCGGGCGCCGCACCTCTCCCCCCACCGCGGGGCAGATCCTGGGACTCGCAGAGGTAGCGGGGGCTTGGGGCGCCCCCAGCCCAAC
>NW_022900948.1:44118638-44121351 GCF_012274545.1 Fukomys damarensis
ACGCGGGTTCCAGGTACCTGCGCGCGCTTACCAGAGTTCTAATTTTTGGTGGCACCGGGGACTGAACCCGGGGTTTTGCACTGAGCTCCACCACCACCCCTTTTTGACTTTGTGTTTTCAGACAGGTCTCCTGTCACTCAGTTGCTCAGGTTGGGCCAGAATTTGAGATCCTTAGCTTCCCAGGGTGCTGGGATGACAGGCGTGCGCCAACACGCCTCGCTTGTTGTTTTTTTTGTTTTGTTTTGTTTTCCTAAAGATTTTTACTGATTTTATTTTTAATTGGCAAATAAGAATTCTATATATTTGGGCTGGGCGTGGTGACGCGTACCTGTCATCCCTGAGGCAGAAGGATCACCAAGAGTTTGAGGCCAGCACAGAGTACATAGTGAGTTCAAGGCCAGCCTGGACTACATAGCGAGACCCTGTCTCAAACAAAAACTGAACTAAACTAAAAAGAATTGTGTGTACTTAAGGGATACAAATTGATATTTTGCTGTTACTGTTTTGAGACTGGATCTTGCTAAATTGCTAAGCTGGCTTCACACTTGTGATCCTCCTGTCCCAGCCTCTCACATTCTGGAAATACAGACCTGTGTGCCACCACACCCAGCCAAAGCAGTGATTTGATGTGTGTTCACATTGTGGAATGAGATGAGCCGATTAACATGTCAAATCACCTCTCTAACCTGTTCATTTTGTATATGTGTAATGACATTTCAGATGTACCTCTTTAAGGGCTGGGCGTGGTGGCGCACGCCTATAGTCCCAGCACTCGGGAGGCTGAGGCAGGAGGATTGCTGTGAGTTCGAGACCAGCCTGGATTACATAGTGAGTTCCAGGCCAGTCTCAACTATATAGTGAGACCCTGTCTCAAAAAAACAAACAAACAAAATGTACCTCTTTAGCATTTTTTTTTTTCTGAGACAACATTGTTCAGTCTGGCCTTGAACTCACTATGTTGCCCAGTCTGGCCTGGAGCTCATGGCGATCCTCCCGCCTCAGATTCCCAAGTGCTGGGACGACAGGAGTAGCTACCATGCCCAGCTTCCCCTCACCCTTTCTCCCACTCTCTCTTTTACAGTAATGGGGACGGAACTCCAGGCCTGACACACACCAGGCAAAAGTTCTACCACTAAGCTGCCCAGAGCAGCTCTTGAAACCCAGGACTCAAGTTTGGATTCTGTGGCAATGACCTCCTTGGCTGTGTGGCCTTGAGCAAACGACATGACCTTTCTGTGCCGCTGTTGCTTCTTCCCTGAGATATGAAAGAGAAGGGTGCCAGATGCTAAACTGGTAAGAAAAGTGCAGAAGCTGCGTTTATGGGCGGTGTGAGTGGACTGCGCATGTGCACCAGAAGGCTCGGGCCCTGGGGCCAATCATAGCGCCAGAAAAACAGTTGACTCATTCATTCACTCATTCCCATTGATTAAAAAAGGAATTATGGAATTAATATGAGAAAATGAAAAATAATGGAAACAAAGTCTTTGTAGATAGGGAGGGAGAGGGGAGAGGTTGAAGGCAGGGCAGGGAATGGGGGAAAAATAAGAACCCAGGTTAATTATGTGAAGGTAAAAATTTCCAACAATATCATTATATTGTATACATTATTAATATATTGTATACATTATCAATGTCATGTTGTATACATTAGATGTACCGATAAAATTAATTTTAAAATTAATTAATAAAAAATACAGTCAATAACTGTTGTGGAGCACCTGTTATGTGTCAGGCATTTTTCTTTCTCTTGTGTTCGTTTTTGTTTGTTTGGTACCGGGGATCAAACTTGGGCCTCATGCTTGCAAGGCAAGCGGTGAAACCACTTAGCCAAATCCCCGGCCCCTTGTGTTTTTTGAGACAGGATCTCGCTATATAGTTCAAGCTAGCTTTGAACTTTTTTTTAAAAAATTTTTATTTTTTGATCCCGGGGATTGAACTCAGGACCTTGCGCTATCGAGACAGGTGCGGTGCCAGTGAGCTAAATCCCTAGCCCTAGCTTTGAACTATGCAGCCCAGTCTGGCCTCAAACTTGCCGTGATCCTCCTGCCTCAGCTCCAGAGTGCTCAGCGGCGGTGATATTTGAAAAGGGGCGCTTGAAGAGTTGGACAGACTTGTTCACTTGCAAAGCAGCAACAGCACATTAGGCAAACGCTAACAACCAGACGTCCAGCAACCTCATCCGAGGCGGGCCTGACGGCTCTGCCTCAGCTCTTTTAGAGTGGCTCCGCCCCACTCAGCCGCCGGTGTCAATCTAATCCTGAGGACCAATCGTAGGAGAGAAGAGACTACTTCCGCACCTCAACCGCTCTTAGGGGGCGGGCCAGAAGGCGGGAGAGGCGGGACCGGCGTGGTCATGTGACCCTCTTGATTGGCCAAGAGCCCCAGCGCCCGGGAGTAGTTTGGCGACGTTCATTGGCCAGGAGTGGATTGGGTCGGCGCGAGGGCACGCCCTCTGGCGGCGTGGGTTTGATTGCGCCGCCGCCGGGGAAGGAGACGCTGCCCTTCAGTGGCGGGGGCGGGCCAGAAGGCGGGAGAGGCGGGACCGGCGTGGTCATGTGACCCTCTTGATTGGCCAAGAGCCCCAGCGCCCGGGAGTAGTTTGGCGACGTTCATTGGCCAGGAGTGGATTGGGTCGGCGCGAGGGCACGCCCTCTGGCGGCGTGGGTTTGATTGCGCCGCCGCCGGGGAAGGAGACGCTGCCCTTCAGTGGCGC
>NW_022900948.1:44121660-44127089 GCF_012274545.1 Fukomys damarensis
CATCAGGAAGTGTCTTCCCGGCGGGTGCTTCGCAGTGGGATCTCCCCGCGGGGCAGAGGTTTTCAACTTGGAGCCTCGGAGCTTCGGGCCTGGGTTGTGCCAAGGGGACGGACCCCTTGCCGCCTTGCAGTGAAGTGGGGATTGGAAGACCAGCGTGGTTTTCTTCTCCAAAAGAGGGTACCCGGATTCAGTCCTGTCAGAGCCTGCCTAGTTCGTGGACTCCTGGAGTGTGTGTCCCGCCACGTCTGTGTGACTTTGCCGACCTTTGAAATCCCTCATGTGGCACCGATAACGAAGGGCAGCCAGGCATGGTGACGCACGCCTGTAATCCCAGCCCTCGGGAGGCTGAGGCAGGAGGATTGCCGCGAGCTCGAGACCAGCCTGGGCTACATAGTGAGTTCCAGGGCAGTCTCAACTACATGGTGAGACCCTGTCTCAGGAAGTAAATAAATAAAAAGATATCGAAGGGCAGTTGTAGAGGGCACTGGCTGGGAAGCGTCCCTGCAGCTGTGGGATTCCCCAGTTCCCTAAGCTGGGGGAACCGGCGTGACCTTGGTGAGGCTGCTGTCCTCCAGAGCCTCAGTTTCCCTGTCCTCAAGAGTTCTGTCCAAGTCAGAGCCCTCTGCAGAGAGCCTGTTGCAGACCTGGCCTGGGAGAGAGCAGTGCTCGCCCCGGATGGGCATGGTGCTCCCTTCCCCGTCCTGGGCCCACAACTGGCTGGGTGGCAGAGGAGGGGCTTACCGTGGTGTGACGCTGGAACTCACAGGGTCACGGCTCAATGCTCAGAGCCACCTGGCAGGATGACTGTGGCGGAGTTGGCCCTAGAACATTACCCTGCCTCACTTTTGCCCCAGCACAGGCTGGCCAGCCTGCCCACCCACCGGGATAAGCTGACCCTGTGCTGACCTGTGTCTTGGCTGTCTTCCCAGGGGACAGGGTCTCCCTGGCCTGTGTGTTCCTACCACTTGAGGTCCCTGGAGACCTTGAAGGCATCTTTGGGCTGGGTGCTGGCCTGGGGGCAGCCTGCAGCGTCTTGGGGAGCAGGCTTTGTGTGATCAAGCCCAGCCTTGGGAGGGGGCAGCGAGTGGACACCCTGGGGGCCTCTCAGAAGGTCCTGGGAAAGCTGCCCCCCGTCTCCGTGGTTCTGCTGGGTTTGCACTTCCTGCTGCACGTCACGTGGAGCCAGAGGGTTCGAATCGGCTGTCTAGAGCCCAAGACCCTTCAGCTGCCTGCTCCACCACATGTCAGCCTTGCGCTCTGCGACTCTGGATGGAGCCTCCCTGGGACTCAGTTTCCTCAAGGAAGGTGGAGGGAGGTGGGGCAGGATGGGCCACACCTGTGCTACCCAGTTGTGGTAACTTGGTGAAAGGACTCGGCACAAACACACAGTCGTGGCCCACACCGTGGCTGCCCTGTGCTGCCAGAGCCCGCTGTTCTTCATGGTGTGGCCCCCAGGAAGTGAACCACATTTGGCTTCATGGGAAGGGAAAAAGGTGTCACGATTTCCAGTCTGGGGCCTGCAAATTTTGTTTAGCCCCGGCCTGTGGGTTCAAAGAGGCTGACAGTGGTGAAATTCCCGCTCTGAAGGCCGACCCGTGTGTAGCCCAGGCCCTGGAGCCTCTCAAGGCTCAGAGTGGCCATCTGGGTGCCTGCCTGCTGACAGCGACCAGACGTTGCCCCGAGTCCTCGGGCTCCGCAGGCCGTGTGCGTGTCCCCTGTGCTCACTGGCTTTCGTGTTGGTGTGCGCATTACGTGTGCTTCAGGGGACTGGGGCGCATGAGTGTCGCAGCTTGGACACTTTGACCCCTGTGTGCACTTTCTCAGGTCTGAGTTGGATTCTGTCCCTCAGCCCTACGGAGGGACCCTCTGGTATGTGTGTCCCTGCCCTGCCGGGGTGTGGATGGTGCCCAGGACCCAGCTAGCCACCAGCTGAAGACACCCTGCTTGGAAGCCCCCAGTCCTGTGGGCTCTGGCCCGCTGCCCTTCCTGCCATGGCGTTCCGGCGGACCGAGGGCATGTCTGTGATCCAGGCGCTGGCCATGACGGTGGCTGAGATCCCCGTGTTCCTGTACACCACCTTCGGGCAGGTGAGGACTGGGGCGGGGCAGGGTCCTGCCCTTTTCCCTCCTCGGCGTGAAGCCCTGAGCTGCTCAGCCCCAGTCCCCTGCATCTTTGCGAGCAGGGCCCTCATCCGTGCATCCCACGCATCTGGTGTCTTCTCTGAGCAGAGGAAGAAGGCCCGGGTTAGCGCCCAGTCTTACCCCAAATCCCAACCCCACTTCTCTGTCTGGAGGAGGGAGGGATCAGTGTCACCATCCCCGACAGCCCAGATCTCCACGCTTCCTCCAGCTCTGTTGCAGGCGTGATTTCCACCCCAGGGCTCCCAAGGCAGCAGGCGAGGGTGGGTCTGTGTGGAGTGAATGTCACTGTCTTCAAGGACTCGATTCTAGTTCTGCATCTCCGTCACCCTGCGCATGTGTCTTGGGCTCAGTTTCCCCATCTGAAAAGTGACTGGGCTCCAGCAGGTACCAGGCCAATCCTGGTGCGGAGCCTGGCACACAGCCGTGATCATGGGGCTCACAGCGTCCAGACACCCCCGGCACGGCCCTCTTGTCTCTATGGTCCCCGCTGCGCAGAGGCCAGGCAGGTCCCGTGGGGTGGTGGCTGCCTGAGGCTCATCTGGTGCTCTGGGGACAGCTCTCTGGGCGGGGGTGACACAACCAGCCCCTCTCTCCCCAGTCTGCCTTCTCACAGCTGCGTCTGACGCCAGGCCTGCGGAAAGTCCTCTTTGCCACCACCCTGGGGACTGTGGCCTTGGCCCTTGCTGCTCACCAGCTGAAGAGGCGCCGGCGGAGGAAGAAGCAGGTGGGGCCCGAGGTGGGCGGCGAGCAGTTGGGCACGGTGCCCCTGCCCTTCCTCATGGCCCGGAAGGTGCCCTCTGTGAAGAAAGGTAGTGTGCATCCCCGTGTCGCACTTGCTCCCCTCCGAGTGAGGCGGGTGCCAGGGACCCCGTCCTCCAACCATCGCAAGGGTTGGGTTGGTGGTGCTGGTTCTCCAGGCGCTCAGGTCCCAGGACCCTTGCGGAGCACATGGCACAGAGGAGCTGGGGCTGGGGAGCAGTTCCTGGGCGAGTTTGTTTCTTCTTTATTTCCAGCACTGGGGATGGAACCTGGGCCTTCACACCGAGCTGCATCCCCGGCCTGTTGTTTTGTTTTGGGGTTTTGGGGGATTTTTTTTTTTTTTTTTTTGAGACACATTCTCGCTGAGTTGCCTAGGCTGAGCTTCAACTTGCAATCCTCCGGCCTCAGCCTCCTAGAGTGCTGAGGTTACAGGTGTGCACCACTCTGGCTCATTTCTGAGCTTGGACACACACACAGTCATACAATCAGAGTCACTGTTGTCTGCCCCCAGACTCCTCGTGTTCCTTTACCCTCACTGCGTTTCTCTGCTCCCTTCCCTGGCAGTGCTACCCTGTCTAGTGGCTGGGGCTGTGGTTTTAGGAAATTTTTACTGCTCTCTTCATCTTGGGCTGTTTTGCACACCTGAGTGTCATATTGGTGTCTTTCCAAGGCAGAGAGTTCTCCCAGGTGCTATTGTGGGAGAAAGCTATTTTAAGCAGCAAGTCTCGGCTGGGTGTCTTGGCTCATGCCTGTAATCCCAGCACTCGGGAAGCTGAGGCAGGAGGATCGCCTTGAGTTCAAGGCTAGCCTGAGCTACACAGTGAGACCCTGTCTCAAAAACCTAAAACCAAAACCTAAAGCAAAACAAACAAGTCCCCTGGGAAAATGAGTTTGACTTGGGAGCTGTCATTGCAAAAGGAAGCTTTTTTTCATAATTACAAAACGAGCTCTTTAGACCCCGAGACAGACGTGTACCCGAAAGTGGCCTCATCAGCTTTCCTCGCAGTGGCCCCGGGCAGCCTGGAGCTGCGTCCACCCTGCCTCTCACCGGTCTGCACGGTGCCACTGTGCTGTCTCTCGTTTCACCTTCACCTCTTCCGTTCCCTGCTCTCCTTTACCCGGGGCCCGTGATGCCAAGCCCAGCTCTCCCCGAGACACGCCCCAGTCCCCGCTTTCCTCACTTAAGAAAAAGTCTTCCTGGGGCTGGGGGTTTAGCTCAGTGCTTCCACCACCTGTCTTGCAAGCACAAGGACCCAAATTCTTCCTGGTCTTTTGAGACAAGGATCTCACGGTGCAGTCCAGACTGGCCTTGAACTCCTGCCTCAGTCCCTGAAGTGCTGGGCTCACAGGTGTATGCCTAGCAGCCAGGCTGTTCTTTTATTTTATTTTATTTATTTATTTTGGTACCGGGGATCAAACTTGGGTCCTTGTGCTTGTAAGGCAGGTGGCGGCACCACTGAGCTAAATCCCTTGGCCCCTTTCTTTAGTTTTTAATTTTTTTTGTTTTTATTTTTGTTTTTTTGATACTGGGGATCAAACTCAGGCCCTGTGAGGCAGGTGGCAGAACTACTGAGCCAAATCCCCAGCCCTTTTATTTATTTATTTAGTTTATTTATTTTGTATAGGGGATCGAACTCAGAACCTTATGCTTGTGAGGCAGGTGGTGGAACCACTGAGCTAAATCCCCAGCCCTGTATTTTTTAAATTTGAGACAGGCTTTCTCAGTTTCTAAATTGCTTAGGCTGGGCTTAAACTTATGATCCTCTTGCCTTAGTTTCCCATTTGTGTGTGTGTGTGTGTGTACATATCTTTTTTTGCTGTTATATTTTATTTTTATTTTATTCACTTCCTTTTTTCCAATTGTGTACTTTTAAAAGTTGTCTCAGTCCCTTTTGGAAAGAGGAGCAACCTCAGTAGGTCAGTGACACAGGAAAACTGAGTCAGGCGGGGAGGTGGCTGGGCCTGATTCTCAGCTCTTCGCAGCAGAGGTGGGCCTGGCCCTTGCCTGGACTTGGTGCCCTGTGACCTGCGGTAGGAGGGCAGCGAGCTTCCCGGGGAGCAGGATGGGCGGGTCCCAGGCGGGCACAGCAGGGTGACCGCCCTCCTTCCCCCAGGCTGCTCCAGCCGGAGGGTGCAGAGCCCCAGCAGCAAGAGCAACGACACCCTCAGCGGCATCTCCTCCATCGAGCCCAGCAAGCGCTCGGGCTCCTCCCACAGCCTGACCTCGGTGAGCGGCTGGCAAGCCCTGCCAGGGGACAGGGACCGCGAGGTGCCGGGGACCTGGAGAGAAACGGCAGAGAGACCGGGGTCTTATGCTTGTCCCGCTGCTGATCGTGAGCAGGCGCCACACCGGCCCGGGCTGGCACCTGGTGGGGTCCCGGGCGAGCGGGAGCGAGGTTTGTCCTCTTGCCATGGGCGGCGGCAGGGTGCATGCGTGAGAGGCGCTCTCGGCCCAGTCTGACCAGCGGAGCAGGGGCCGGCGATGCCAGGCAGCTCTGGGGGCGGCAGCGGGGCTTCACCTGCACGCTT
>NW_022900948.1:44127453-44134495 GCF_012274545.1 Fukomys damarensis
GAGGCGCTGCAGAAGTGGGAGCAGGCGCTGAGCGTGGGCCAGCGTGGAGACAGTGGCAGCACCCCCTCGCCGGGGGACCTCCTGCGGCCCCCGGAGTCGGCCTCCGAGGCACTGTCAGAGGTGGGGGCTTCACGTTAGCGGAGCGCGAGAGAGGCAGGCTCTCTGCCCACCTTCACTTACCCGTTTTGGTTCTCAGACAGGGTAGTCCCAAATGTAGTCCAGGCTGGCCTCGAACTTGAGGTGATCTTCCTGCCTCAGCCTCCTGGATGCTGGGACTGCAGGCGTGCGCCACCAGGCCCAGCCTACCTTCCCTTAGCAGGCCGCTTCCTTCCTGGCCCGTACTTTTTCATCCACGAGGGTGGTGCTCAGCTTAGATAAAATATCCTGCGTCGTAGCAGAGTGGCTGGCACTTTGTATTGCTCAAATGTGGGCCTTGATGACAGCCAGACCTGTATCCAGCCCTGGGAAGGAAAAGTGGGCCGTGGTGGAAGACTGGAAGGAAAGGGGCCTCTGCACAGTGATTGCACTGAAAGGCCTTTGTTTCTTCTTTTCTTTTCCCAAGTTTCCTACAATGAGCATTTATTATTTCAGTATCAAGAAACAAAAACAAACATAAAAGGCCAAAATTTAAAAAAAATTTTTGAGACAGGGTCTGGCCTTGAAGTAGTGATCCTCCTGCCTCAGCCTCCTGAGAGGGGGGATTACAGGTGTGCGCCATCACGCTCGGCTTCTCTGTTTAATTTTTACAATTTTGAGCACGTGCTTATGGCAGGGGCTCATAAGGTGGCGATACCGTGTGTTGCTTTGGTTTTATCCTTCATGCCCTCCTGTGCTGACAGAAAAGCAAACCCAGAGTGCCCAGGAGCGTGTTCAGAGGGGCCCCTTATAGGGAGCAGTGTGGCGATGTTGGGCTCAGCCGTGCCCAGCCTGGAAATGAAACAGCACTGGAAGGGAGTTGGAGCCAGCTGGGCTGGTGCAGGCCTGTGATTCCGGCCAGGGCGGGGTGGGCGGGAGGCCTCCTGCGCTGTGCCCTACCGGGTGGGGCCGGGCCAAGCAGGGACTTCAGGCACTGCCTGTGAGGAAGGGGGAGGTGTCACAAGTTAGTGCTAAAACTACACCTTGAGATGGTAGAATGTGTGTGGTCTCCATCGTGTGAAGCTATTAAATATTCCTAGAGTAGTGAAAACCGTACATATAGGAGGTCAGTGCACAGAGCCAATACCTCCTGGTTGCTTCGTGGAGCAAAGGCCCTCAGACTCCAGCAGCACTGCACTCTGCGCAGGACACAGGGCCACTGCTCAGGCCTGGCCCCTGGTGGGTGTGAGACCCGTGGCCTCTGTGGCCCATAAGATCTGTGCCTCATTCCTTCCTCCATAAGGAGGCCCTTTTTTTGAGACGGCGTCTGGCTGTGTAGTTCAGACTCACAGAGATCCTCCTGTGTCAGCCTCCTAGAGTGATCTTTTGTGTCCTCCCAGGGAGTTTTGAATGAAAATGTTTTGTGCTGGGAAGTATGTAATCAAGGGCTTAGGGCAGAACACTTGCCTAGCAGGTGGGAGGCCCTGGGTTCCATCCCCAGAAGCAAAGGGAAAAACATACAAGAAACCACTTCTCACTCCCGGGACAGCTGTGGCCCCAGAGACGGACAGCAGGCGGCAGCATGCTGGGAAATCGCAGTCCTCACAGGCTACCAGTGGGCGTGTAAAATGGACAACCACTTTGGAAAAGGGTTTGGCAGATCCTGGAAATGATGAACGTGTCATCCCAGCACTCTGAGGCTGAGGCAGGAGGATTGCAAGTTCCAGCCTCGCCTGGGCAACTTCGAGACTTAGCAAGACACAGACTCAGTATAAAAAAAAATTTTTTTTTAAGGCTGAAGATGCAGCTCAGTGCAAAGGCCCTGGGTTCAATCCCCAGTACCACCAAAACAAAAAAAAGACAGGAACGGTTGAAATTAATTGTGATGCACACCATGCCTCTGTCTCCAGAGTCTGATCCTCTCACTCTGGGATCCGCACGAAAGCCTGCTGCGATAGTTTCGTGCCTTTTTGGTAACAGTGGCAGTGGTGCTGTGGGTGCCGCGCTCCCGACTCATCTGGGTGGGGACTGGCAGGCGTCTGACTGCTCTGCGGGACACGGGTCCCAGCCTGTGCTGTCGCTCCTGGTGTCGCCCGCAGCCAGAGTCGCAGCGGCGGGAGTTTGCGGAGAAGCTGGAGCTGCTGCTGCACCGCGCCTACCACCTGCAGGAGGAGTTCGGCTCCACCTTCCCCGCCGACAGTGTGCTGCTGGACCTGGGTGAGCCACGGTGTGCGGTGCTGCCCGATGTCGGGGCATAGATGGGGAAACTAAGGCATGGGCGTGGCGAGCAGGGCAGGGGCGCGATGAGACCCCTTGGAGTAGGCCGGCCCGTTGGCGTGGCCTTTGACTGAATGTGGTGCTGTGGGCCAAGCAGTGTGGACGGCGTGGCTTGGGTGGTGGTGGCCCAGAGCAGGCCTGGGGGCCACAGAAAGAGCCCTTTTGGTGCCCCTTGGAGGCACAGGGACAGCACGTCCCAGAGAGGGCGGCCCCACAGCGCGACCTTGTGCACTAGGTCCCTGCCAGGCTCCAGCGGGGACCAGGGCCCCAGAGAGTCGGCCAAGGCTGTGTACTTGCGTGGCTTCCTCTGTGGCGTGGTCAGCCGAGGGTCCTGTGCCTGGGCGTCCTGCATGGTTAGGGCCTGAGGCTTCTGCTCACCCACACAACAACCTTTCCTAGGCGCCCCAAAGGTCCGGGTTGCAGAGCAGCCAGAGAGGAGCACCGGGCTCATGGCCCATGGGCTCCCGGAGGCTGATTTTAGCCGACAGAGGGACAGAAGGCAGTGGCGTGGCCCAGGGCGGGACCCCAGCACCAGCACTGAGGACCGAGGGCAGGACTTGAGCCTGGGAGCCCGGCCGGGCTGGCTCAGCCCCCGTGCGCTCTTGCAGAGAGGACGCTCATGCTGCCCCTGACCGAGGGCTCGCTGCGTCTGCGGGCCGATGACGAGGACAGCCTCACCTCTGAGGACTCCTTCTTCTCGGCCACCGAGGTGACTTGGGTGGGGAATGAGTGGCTTCCTGGGGACACAGTAGCTACTAGGTGAGGGAGGCCTGAGAAGCCGCAGCTTGCAGCCCCAGAGTGACGGCAGAGGTCCCAGCCCCGAGGGCTCAGCCCACACTGTCCCCTCCCTCCCCTAGACCCGGCCTGTGCTCGGCCACCTGCTGTGGCCACGTTGTCAGGTGGTGCCTTTGCCTGCGACAGGGACAGCAGCCTGTGTCCACTCACTGGGGTGCAGATGCTGGGGCCAGAGCTGGATTCGACCCCAGGACACATCCCTTCCAGTGCCCCACAAGAAGGCCCAGCGGGCAGGGCCCCAGGTGACCCGTGGGTGCCCCCACCCCGGGGACGCCGCTCACCTCCCACCTTCCTGTGCACCCTGCCCAGCTCTTTGAGTCCCTGCAGGTGGGAGACTACTCGGTGCCACGCTGCAGGCCCGCTGCTGCCTATGAGGAGGCCCTGCAGCTGGCCAAGGAGGGCAAGGTGCCCTGCCGGACCCTCAGGTGAGGCACGCAGGCGGGGTGTCAGGCAGGAGCCGAGACCCGACACAGGCAGGCCTGGTGATCAGAGTGGCGGGCGTGTGGCATCAGTCACATGATGGCTCCTCCCATCCTGGTCCTCAGAGGGCCCAGCCACAGCCCCAGGGCAGCCACAGTCCCAAGCCGTGTCCTTATGCAACCCTTTGTGGCAGAGGTCAGGAATGAGGCCACGAGTGGACAGACCAGGCTCTCCAGCTTCCACCACTGTGTAGTGCATGGCCTTGGCACCCCTCCCTGTGGTTCTCTGTAGCTGGCTTGGCATCCTACATGAACTTTTCTGAAGGGATGAAACACAGAGCATGGTTTTCTGATCGTGGCTTGCAGGTTTGATGTGTTTAAAAATCCACTGATTACCTGGCACACCGGTACATGCCTATAATTCCAGTAGTTTAGGAGGCTGAGGCAGGAGGATCTCAAGTTCAAGACCAACCTGGATAACTTAGCAAGACCCCATCTCAAAAGCAAATAAAAAATGTCCGTTGATTAGAAATGATTGAAAGCTCTGGTTGAAGCCATGGGGATTTGGATCATGGGCAGCTGGGTCACGGTGTGACGCTGTCCCCCTCCCCACCCCACCCCAGGACTGAGCTGCTAGGCTGCTACAGTGACCAGGACTTCCTGGCCAAGCTGCACTGTGTCCGGCAGGCCTTCGAGGTGGGTGTGGCCTCTTGGGGGGGGCCAGGAGGAGGGACAGCCGGGCAGCAAGGCCAGGCCCTGGTGCCACCTGCCCTTGTCCCGCCCTCTCACTCTGTCCCCACTCCCAGGGGCTTCTGGAGGACCCCGGGAACCAGCTGTTCTTCGGGGAGGTCGGCCGGCAGATGGTGACCGGGCTGATGACCAAGGCCGAGAAGGTACCGGGGCAGGGCTCCATAACCCTTTCCCTCTGATTTGTATTCAATTCTGGGCTTTTGTTTGAAAAGAATATTTAAAGTCAAGTAAAGGAGCTTTGTCTTTCTACTGTGGCTATGGGGGAACTGGAAGAGCACTCAGGTTTCGTTGGTTTGGTTTGGTTTTGTTCTGTGGAGCAGATAATTTTAAATTTTGAGACAGGGCCTCACTGTTGTCCACCATGGGGTGCAACCTGGAATCCTCCTCTCTCAGCCTCCCACTGTGCTAGAATTATAGGCTTGCGCCACCACACCATGCAGGTTGAGCTTTATTTTGCTCTGCATTGCCATCTTGTTTTGGATTCCAACATCGCATGGTTATACGAACTTCACTAGTTATAAAATACCGGCCTCAGAAGGTCGCCTGTTGGTACCTGCTTCGGGAACACACCTGGCTCTCGGGACTCCTGCATCCCGTTTCCCACCCTGTGCCCCCTGCTGCTGGCCTGTGGGCGGAAGCATAGGCAGTCACCGTCCCAGGGTAGCATGGGTGCTGTCTGTGGTGCGTCTCACAGTGCTGTGTGGGTCTGGGTCCCTCGGGTGAGCTCTGGGTGGCGCCTGCTTTTCACATCATAGTGTTACTGCTCAGCCAGGCCACCGTGGACACGTCGTCATCCGTGATCTGTCATTATAGAGAAGGAAACTGAGGCTCAGAGACAGGAAGCGATGGCTCGGGGCCATCCCAGCATCCTATTCCACTGAGCGCATCTCAGCTCTTGTTGTCGTGCTCTGAGAAAGGATCTTGCCAAGTCGCCCAGGCTGGCCTTCAGGGCCAACTCCCTGCATCAGCCTCCTGAGCAGCTGGGACTCCAGGCGTGTACCCCCACACCAGCCTGTCCCTGCTGCTCTGTGCCAGCCTCGTCCTGCCGGCTCTTGGCCACATCAGTATGTGTCAGAGTCTCAGCGTTTCTGTCTGTGAGGCAGGCTTAAGTCCCTGATGGGACCCTAGGAACTAAACGAGCTGCTCACCACTTACTCCGTGTCTGTAAGTGCAGACTGGCAGCAAATTGTTTGTTTGGAGACAGAGTCTGGCTATGTAGTTCAGGCTGGCCTTGAACTCACTGTGTAGCCCAGGCTGGCCTATTCCTAGTGGTGATCCTCCTGCCTCAGCCTCCCAAGTGTTGGTCTTACAGGCGTGCGCTGCCTCATCGCCTGCAGCGGCCTCACTCCTTGGGCACTGAGAGCTTTGGTGCCCTGGGCTGAGTGCATTATGGGTGCACCGCCTCAGGAGCATGGGCTGTGGCTTCTCCCCACTCGGCCCTGAGGCCCTGGCCACGGAGGTTTGGACGCTGGACCGCACGGCTCTGAGCTGCACGTTGACTGCGTCCCGGTGCAGCAGGGCCAAGCTGCGGGGCTGCCTCCCGCTCCCTGAAAAGCGCACTGCAGGCACAGGACCCCGCCTGCTCTTGTTTTCTCGCGGCTGCCGCGCCGCTCACAGCAAGGCCCCAGCCCTGTTCTGCTGGGTCCCAGCCAGTGCCAGCCTGGCCCTGTGGCTTCTCCCCTCCCACCACGCTTCTCCCCGCAGAGCACCAAGGGCTTCCTGGAGAGCTATGAGGAGATGCTGAGCTACGCCCTGCGGCCCGAGACCTGGGCCACCACGAGGCTGGAGCTGGAGGGCCGTGGGGTGAGTTGGTGCCACCGGGGTCTCCAGGCTGGGAGAGGGGTACGTGCGGCCGCCGCCCACATCCCGGCCCCAGCCGCCTTCCGCACTGGCCCTGCAGGTGGTGAGCATGGGCTTCTTCGACATCGTGCTCGACTTCATCCTCATGGACGCCTTTGAGGACCTGGAGAACCCGCCGTCCTCTGTGCTGGCTGTGCTGCGGAACCGCTGGCTGTCCGACAGCTTCAAGGAGACGGTACGCCGCACCGGGCCCAGCGTGACGCTGGCTCCCCAAGGTCTGAGGCTGCGCCCCAGGGCTCCTTCCGGGACGACCCTCAACCCCCGGCCCATCAGACCCACGTGCAGGCAGCCCCTGCGGTCTGAGCCCCGCCGCTCCTTCTGAGCTGGCTCCGATCCCACTGGTTGCTGATGCAGCCCCTAAATTAGAACCAGGAAAAAGTGTGCAGGGCTTGGTGTGCACGCCTGTGGTCTCAGCAGCAGAGGCTGAGGCAGGAGGATTTCTGGCCTGTACCTGCTTGGGTGGGGCAGTTGAGCTGGTGGTCCCAGCTGTTCTCACAGGGCGGGGTCCCCTCTCTGCCTTAGGCCCTGGCCACTGCATGCTGGTCAGTCCTGAAAGCCAAGAGGCGGCTCCTGACGGTGAGTGATCCCGGAGATCTGGCAGGTGGGGCCCTTTGGCCCTTACTGCTCCCCACAGCGCTGCTCGTCCCCTCTCCCCTTGGGGGACCAGGACTCCCACGGTCACGTAAGTCCCCTTCACCCTCTCCCCGACACCAGGCAGCCAGCAGAGGGGCAGGGGCATCCTGGGAGGGAGGGCAGTGGCCACCCTCTACCCGGGGCTCTGCTGCGCCCCCAGGCCCGGCCTGTGCAGGTTCGCCGCGGCCCCAGCGCTCCTTTCTGCAGATGAGCAGAGCAGGCAGCCTGGCCCC
>NW_022900948.1:44134599-44141762 GCF_012274545.1 Fukomys damarensis
CCACCCCCTGCCGCAGGTACCCGATGGCTTCATCTCCCACTTCTACTCCGTATCGGAGCACGTTAGCCCTGTCCTGGCCTTCGGCTTCCTCGGCCCCAAGCCCCAGCTCGCAGAAGTCTGTGCTTTCTTCAAGGTACTGGTACAGCCCCTCTCCCTGCCCGGGAGCCGGATGCTGGCAGCACAAGGGGCCCTGTGCTAGAGAGAGGACTTGTGGGCCCTGCAGGGTGTCCTCGGGGACCCAGGCCCACCGCCGCCCTGTGTCCCCAGCTCCAGATCGTGCAGTACCTGCGGGATATGTTTGACCTGGACAACGTACGCTACACCTCGGTGCCCGCGCTGGCCGACGACATCCTGCAGTTGTCTCGGCGCCGCAGCGAGATCCTGCTGGGCTACCTGGGGGTGCCGCTGGCCAGCAGCATTGGCCTGAATGGGGCGCTGCCCCGTGGGAATGGGCCCCTGGCAGAGCTGCAGTAGCGGCAGGCACAGACTGGAGGGGACTCTGGCTGCCCAGGCCCAGTGGGCCCTGGTGACGGATGGCAGAGAAGCCGCCCCTCCCTCGGGGTGGCACCAAGGGCTGTGACGGCCCAGGGCAGGGGCCCCACGCCTTCGTTGGGCCCCCAAGGCTGAGGGCAGCTTTCCCTAAAGAGGGTGCAGCCCCAAGGCGGTCCTGGGGGCAGTGGGAGAGGAAGGAGGGCACTGGGGACAGTTGGGCCAGAAGAGCCAGGCCCATGGGAGGAGGCGGGGAGGAGGGGTGGCGAAGGTCACAGAGTGCAAGCAGGAGCTCCCGTTGGAGTCCATGTGTCCGCTGGCCCCACCCTGGCCACGTCCTGCTGAGCCTGTGGTTCACTGTGGGTGGAGGCTCGGGGCGGCCAGCCCGGGCTATCCGGGGCCGGGGCAGAGGTGGCTCCGTCCCCCACATTCCCGCCCTGCCAAAGATGGTCATTCCTCCTCCTCCCGCCAGCGCCACCACCAAAGAGGTCGTGGGGGTGCTGGCTCCCCCGCCCCGCCCCTGCTGTGAGCCCAGAAGTCCTGGATGGCGCCAAGCTCGGAGCTGGGGGCCCAGGGACCACTGGGGGCGCAGAGCACAGCCGGACAGAGGCTGCCGGGCACAGGGGTCCTGCAGTGAGGCCCGTGCCTGTCTGGCCGCAGAGTCCGCCGGCCCTGCAGACCCTGCAGACCCGTCTGCCAGTGCTTCTGCCGGAGCCGCACGTTTTATTTATTGCCTTAACACTAGACAGAGGTTCTGCCCCTTCAGGTTTTGGGACCTGTGGGGGAAACGGGCTCCTTTTCTAGGCTGGGGCTGGCCCCTGCTGCTGGCGCTGAGGCTTCTCCCTGGGGCGGCAGGGCCGTGAGGGGCTGCAGCAGGAGAGGGCCCCGAGCCTGGCCCCACCTCGCAGTCCACGGGCTCCGCTCAGCTCCGGGCTCCCCGCCAGCTGCACCTCACATTCCGATCATGTGCACCCCCGGCTGTGGGTGTGGCCCGCTTGGCTCCCTGTCACCGGAAGCGGCACTTCTGTTCATCACTTGTTTACACGTCTGCGCTGCCGCACTCACGGCTTCCACCTTCTGTACGCACAGCGCTGGCATCGACCTGAGTCAAATAAAGACCGAGCCCAGGAACCCAGGCCTGCTGCGTGTGGGGGCCTCGGGCTAGAACTGGGGTGGTAGGGAGCTTCGGGGACGGGAGAAGCCTGGGGAGAGGGGGCTGTGGTCTCGCTGGGGCCACTGGGCAGCCTGGTGGTATCCACACGTCCCCAGGCAGTGCAGTGCTCAGCGGCAAGCCATGCGTGGTGGCTCAAGCTTGTGATCCCAGCATTTGGGAGGCTGACACAGGAGGATCTCGAGTTCATTGCCAGCCCAAATCATATAGCAAGATCCTGTCTCAAAAACTCCAAAACTTTTGAGTGTAATGAAAAGTTAAAAGAAAAAACTCTTCCAAATGGGTTGGGGTTACATCCACCGTCGCAATGGCAGCCTGAGGCCTTGGATTTATCGCCAGCACTGCAAAAAGCAAAACTCCATAAAGAACACCCATAAAAACAATGGCTCTAGTCAGTACTGAACATTTTGTCATATTTATCCCATGCACATACTTTTCAAAATACTTCAGAGTAAGATTCAGCCATGAACTTTGGCTCGAAACACTTAAATGCACAGAACCGAGCCGGGTGTGGTGGCGCACACCTGTCATCTCAGCACTCAGGAGGCTGAGGCAGGAGGATAGCTGTGAGTTCGAGACCAGCCTGGGCTACATAGTGAGTTTCAGGTCAGTCTCAACTACATAGTGAGACCCTGTTTCAAAAAAACACAACCTGAAAAGGAAGTTCTTCAAAGCACAAGGACCTGAGTTTGATCCCTGGTACAAAAAAATAACAAAAAAAAAGTTCTTTGGCATAGCCAAAGTTGCACCTAAAAAAATGTGGAGTCTTAACATCTTTGCTGGGATTCTGAAGAGAAGAGCTTTTCATAACCCAGCCCCAACTAAAAAGGATGCACACCAGCTGTGGTGGTGCACATCTATGATCCCAGCTTCACACCCGGCGGGAGGCTGAGGCAGGAGGGTTTCTTGAGTAGCCTGGGCAACAGTGACACCCATCTCAAAAAGCAGGACAGCTGGGCATGGTGGCACATGCCTGTAATCCCAGCACTCAGGAGGCTGAGGCAGGAGGATCACTGTGAATTTGAGACCAGCGTGGGCTAGTGAGTTCCAGGTCAATCTCAACTATACAGTGAGACCCTGTCTCAAAAAAACAACAAACCAAACAAAAAGCAGGACACACTTTTGTCTTTTCCCTGTCACCAATTTGAAAGATGCTAGCTGAAGTAGTCATTCCAGATGCCAGTACATAAGCTGGATTTTTTTCTCATTTTTTTGGGTGCTGGGAATCGAACCCAGGGCTTCATGCGTGCTAAGCACATACTCTGCCATTGAGCTATGTTTTAAACGGCTTTGTTAAAGTATAATGTGCATACCGTATACGTACTTGCTTTAATAATTCAGAGGAAATGTTCAGAGGTGTGTATTAGCTACCACAATACAGTTTTATTTATTTTCAAGACAAGGTTCAGGCTGGCCTTGAATTCAGCGTGCATCTCAGGCTGGCCTCAAACTCACCGTGATCCTCCTGCCTCAGCCTCCCAAGTGCCTGGGTTTCAGGTGTGCGCCACCACACCCAGCTGCCATGCAGTTCTAGAACGTTTCCATCACTTCAGAAAGGCCCCTGAGACTCGCTGCACTGTGTCCCCGGCCACCCCCGACCCGCTTCCCTCTAGAATCATCTTTTCTGAACATTTTCTTTAAATGAAGATGTACGATTTGTGGTCTTTGGTTTATGGCTTCTTCCCATAGAATCATGTTCGGTTTGGTACCGGGAATCAAACTCGGGACCTTGCACTTGTGAGGCAGGCACGGTACTGCTGAGCTACATCCCCGGCCCTAATCAGTGTTTTACACTCAGTGATGATCGTGCTTTTGAAGCTAACAGTCACACAG
Source organism: Fukomys damarensis (assembly GCF_012274545.1). NCBI lineage: Eukaryota > Metazoa > Chordata > Mammalia > Rodentia > Bathyergidae > Fukomys > Fukomys damarensis. The sequence continues at coordinate 44,138,093 of NW_022900948.1, forward strand.
AAGGCCGGCGGGAGCTCTGCTGAGCTGCCACCGGGTCCTGATGTGCACCCTTGAGGTGCGACCCCAGAAGAGTGTGTCACCATGGGAATCAGCAAATGCCGAACCAGGGCCTAAGATGGAGCTGTCCCAGGGCCCGGCCTCCTGGAAGCTGTGCTGGGCCTGGCTGGTCCCTCGCTGAGCTGGTGGTGACAGAGGACCACTCGCCTTTCTGGCTGGCATCCTCAGGACCCAGGAGTTCACAGCCACTGGGCTGCCCACGTCCCTGTCACCAAGGCCCACTGGTGGCCAGGCCGACCCTTGCCCTGGGACACAGGCCCTCAAGAAGCCTGGTCTCAGGAGCTGCCGAGGGACCCGCTGGGGCCCTGGGAGAAGCAGCCATCCTGAGACACAGGGTGGCACCAAGCCTGCACCTGCCCCCCAGGCCAACCCGGGTTCAAGTCCTGGCGCTGCCACCCACGTCCCAGGTGTACAGGGCAAACTCCAGATGGCCTGAGCCTCAGCCTGGCTGTCTCGTCTGTAACCTGGGCGTGGGGCCCAGGCTGCTGTGAAAGTGAAGGTCACAGGATGGACTAAGGGGGAGCCCCTCACAGGAGGCTCAGCAGGACCTGGGGACACGGGGAAGGCAGGATCCTCTCACAAATCCACCCTGCACTTCCCAGCCTAGACATGGAGGCGACCCTCCTGCCTCAGCTTCCCCAGTGCTGAGATTACAGGCCTGCACCAGCACGGTGCATGTCTTGTTTATGAGGCAGTATCAGGCTGCATACCTTTCTTTTGCGGTGCTGTGGATGGAATCCAGGGCAGGGCCTCATGCATGCTAAGGCAAGTGCTGTACCACTGAACCACCCTCAGCCCTACACTGTACACTTCTGACTTCTGGAAGGTTCTGTATGAACGTAATACTTTCTTTATTTTATCTTTTTGGTACCGGGGATCAAACTCAGGTTCTTGCACTTATAAGGCAGGTGCCAGAACAACTGAGCTAAATCCCTGGTCTTATTCATTTCATTTCATTTATTTATTTATTTTTGGTACCTGGGATGAATCTATTCATTGGTTTTTTTTTTCGTTTTTTTTTTTGTTTGTTTTATACTGGGGATCAAACTCGGGTCCTTGTGCTTGCGAGGCAGGTGCCGAATCACTGAGCTAAATCACCAGCCCTATTCATTTATTTTTGAGACAAGGTCTCACCATGTAGCCCAGGGTGGCCTTGAACTCACTATGCAGCCTAGCCTTGAACTTGCTGTGATTCTCCAGCCTCAGCCTCCCAAGTGCTGGGATTTCAGGCGTGTGCCACCATGCCCGGCTCTGAATATAATATTTTAATTAAAAAACAAAACAAGCCATCCATCTCTCAGGACTCTCCTCTGTCCTTGACAGCAACAGTGCCCTCAGAGCTTTGGGTGGCCAGGTCTCTGTCCCCCACAACCCTTGCTCCCTTCTCTCTTTGCCTGCCCCAGGACACTTGCTCCTGCTATTCCCTCTCCCCAGAAACCCCTGCCCTGGATACTCCCGCTCATGTGTCCTTCCCCGTGCGTGTCACTTCCCTGGGACCACACTGCTGAGGTGGGAAGACTCGGGCCTGATAAGCCTGTGTGCCAGGGACTTGGCTCTGTCACCTTGGGAGGGGGTGGCGGCCCTGTCCCCAGGAACTATTCTAGGAAATTCACAGCCCCTTGCTCACACCTCCTGCTTCTCAGAGGGCTAATAATGGCAATGCCTGAGGAAGCTGTAGGCAGGTGACAGGGGCTCAGTAACCCAGACAATCCAGGTTGGGCCTGCAGGGGTGGAGAGAAGGGGCCCGGGCAGGGCTGAGCAGGGTCCCGAGTCACCCTTGTCTCCCTGGCCGTGGTCCAGGCCACTTGGTCAGTGTGATTCTCCGGTTCGTTCACACATACAATCAGCTGTACAAGGAACCCCGAAACACAGGCGAATGCAGAGGCCGGCTGGGCATGGTAGCCCACACCTGCAATCCCAGCACTGGGAGGCCGAGGCAGGAGGACCTCAAATTCAAGCCCAGCCTGAGCAACCTAGTGATTAGTAGGACACTGTCAAAATTAAAAATCCACTGGGCTGGGCTGCAGCTCAGTCCGGGGGACCCGGGGTTCAATTCTAGTGCCACAAATACAGACTAAGAAAGCAGAGGTCAAGAGAACAATCTCGACCTAATGAATCAACCCAGGCTCCAGTGAGACCCAGGAATCTGCATTTCTCACGTGACGTGATGAAAACGGTCTGGTGTGGTTAGGACCAGTATAGCCAAGGAGGTGCCAAGGGAGGCCCTCACTTGGCCATGGGACCCCACAGACGTGGCCGGCACATGGGGCGGAGGGAAGGTGCCTGCAGGGCAGGAAAAGCCCACATGCAGCTGAGCTGTAACTGGGTGAGGGGAAGGTGGGTGGGAGGCCAGGCTGTTGGCTCAGGGCGTCTGGGGAAACTGAGGGTATCAGGAGGTGGGAAACTGCTTTCCTGTTTATGGCGCCCCTAAGATGCTTACATGGCATAGATAAGGCTCCACCAATGCCTCTTTGTTAATGAAGGAAAGATGTCAAGGAGTCCTTAACCTCAATGAAGCTGTTCGCCACCCACCCTGGTCCTGGGGATCGGAGCCAGGGCCTTCACACTGAGCTATGTCCCAGCCCCCTTTATTTTTTACTTTGAGACAATGTCTCACTAAATTGCCTAGGCTGGGCTTGAACTTGAGATCCTCCTGCCTCAGCCTCCCAGAGAGCCGGCATTACTGGTGTGTGCCACCATTCCCGGTGAAGTTTACATTCTCTTAGGCATTTTGGGGTCTCCTGTGCGCCCCTGCCCGAGGAGTCTCCTTCCCAGTCTACGCACTTTTTTGCTCTTTGAGACAGGGTCTCACTGTGTAGTTGAGACTGACCTGGAACTCACTTCTCGAACTCGCAGCGATCATCCTGACTCAGCCTCGAGTGCTGGCATAACAGGTGTGCGCCACCCCGCCCGGCTCCCGGCTCACACACTTTGAAGAGAAAGGGAAAAATAAAATTCACCCTGGATCTTTGGTTTCCGTTTACTCCTAATGAAAAGCGTGTCGGTTCAGACCCGGTGGTGCTGAGGTTCCTTCTCCAGGGCGAGCGGGCACAATCCCTGGCAAGCAGCTCCCGCCGACCGGGCGGGATACGGGTAGCGAGGAACCCTTTACTGCTGGGCTCAGGTCCCAGCCAAACCAAAGCTCCCACCAAAGTTCAACACGCCCCCCAAACTACCTCCTGATTGGTCCGCCCTGCCTACACGGTAAACCAGTTTCACTTTTTGATTGGCTGTCCTGCTTTCTGTTCCTCACCGGAACCCTCCCATTTCTTGATTGGCTCGACAACTACCTGCACTAGCCACGGATTGGGCGCCGGAGGGGCGGTCTGGAAGGCTCCTAGGGGCCCCGCTCCCTGGTTGGCTCCTCGGGCCAGCCACACGGCCTGCACGCTGAATGGCTGCGCCGCTACCTGTCTCGAGCTCCGATTGGATGCGTGGCACCTCCTTTGCGTGATAGGCCAGGACCACTGCCCCCCTGGCTCCCCATTGGCTGCTCCGCGAAGCCCGGTCTCCGGGTAAGATGGCAGCGGACGGACAGTGCTCGCTCCCCGCTTCATGGCGGCCGGTGACCCTCACTCACGTCGAATATCCTGCAGGTAAAAGGCGGCGCCGG
>NW_022900948.1:44142198-44160784 GCF_012274545.1 Fukomys damarensis
GCACTCCGTCCCCGGCGTGCAGGGAGTGCCTCTTCCTTCAGACTGTACTCTGGGCTGCCTGCTAGAGAAAGGGTTCCCTGTTGCAGGGAGTGTGCAAGCCCAGGTCAGGCTTGTGAGTATTGGGGTGCCACGCCCTGAGCAGCACACACGCACGGAGAGCGCCTGGCCGGCGAGGAGGCAGGCAGCCCCCGGGATGGAGCTTCCCGTCAGACACACCTCCGGGAGCTCGGGGAGCGCAGATCTCTCCACTTGGGAAGTCTCTTAGCGGTCCATCTGGAGGCGATCTAGGGGGAGTGGTGCAGCTCTTGGGCCCTGGGTAAGATGTATCAGGGCTCCAGTGCGGGCTGAGGCCTTGTGCAAATGCCTCCCCCCACCCCACCTCAATGACTTCATCTCTAAAGTGGCATTAAGCATGGTACCTCCCTTCTGCGTGAATCAGATGGCGGCAGGCATGAGAAGGGCTGGGTGCAGTCAATACCTGCACTCAGTGTTGCCTGTCTTTCCAGCAGCCTCCCTATAGGAGGGGCTCCAGCAGGGAGAGGCTAGGAGCCCCTCACTGAGCCCTGATTGCCCAGGAAGGGCCTCTTTTGCTACTCCCTTGGGCAGGGATGTGGGACCCAGGGCTGGATGCCAGAGAACATGACTCTGGGTGTTCCGGGCTACCCTGGAGGTGGGGCCTTGCCAGGTGCTGGGCCCCATCTGCTTGCCCAGCCACCGCTCATTCATTCATGGAGCCGGTGCCCACTGCACACCTCCCAGGTTTATTTCCTGGGCCACCTCTGGGCTTTGATTGGTGAGCAGGCTTGCTAGATCCGATCTCGGCACTGCTGCTCTGGGGAAAAATCTCTGTTTTCTAGGAAGGAAACCAAGGCCCAGAGAGGGACAGGGACTTGGCTAAGGCCTCAGCTCCTTCGTGACTTCCTCTCCCCAGCTTCTTGGCAGCTTCTTGCGGGTTCACCCTGTAGCGACCAGGGAGGAGCCTGGCATTTGGGAGCAACACGTCTGCGGTGGGTAATGAGGGCCTGGCTGTGCCTGGCGACACCTGGCGAGGCTGACTCCCCTGTAAATACCTGGGGATCCCCCGCACTTCTTCAAATCCTCACTGCACCGAACTTGTGTCCTTCACCCAACATTTATCGCAGCTTTTGAGCACTGTTCTGGGCCTGAGGAGTAGAAAGGGACATAGAAAGACTTTGTCCCTACTCTTAGGGGCCTACAGGGGGGAAAGACGGACACTGCCCAGGAATGGTACCAACTAGCAGATCCCGAGTCATGTCCCCATTACACAGGCAGAGTAGCCCCTCTCTCGCGCTGGCGTGCGCAGCCGCTCATGTTGAGGTCACCCTGGCAACATCCCAGCTGGGGCAAACAGTGTGTGCAAAGGGCCAGGAGTAGGACAGCGCATGGTGCATCTGGGGAACAAGTCCTGTCCCTGGATCTGGGGCAGAGGTGGCAGGAAGCACGCCAGGACTCTGCAGAGCCTGGAGGTCCAGGCTGAGGAGAGCAGGGCCCAAGGGCAGTGGGAGCCACAGCGGGGCTGGGATCGGAGCCTGGTGAGGCCAGAGTTCTTGGCAGCAGCCACAGGAAGGCCCCAAGGCAGAGGCGGTGGTGGGACAGACTGAGGGGGTTGCTGAAGGCTTGGTGGCACCTGCCACCCTGTGTCCTCACCGCCCAGAATCTCAGTGTCGGGTTGGTTGGGGAGGGGACACCAAGGCGCTGACGAGGGAAGGGACTCTATCACCAAACTGGAGTGAGGGGCACCAGCTCCTGAGCCTGCGTTGCTGTCCTCAGCCACTTCAAAGCCGGCCCCTCCCGGATGCTTCCGCCTGGTGTGTCGCTCGGCCCTCGGAGGGCACCTTCCCTGCTGCTCACGGCAGCTGCTTCCTCCTGGGTTCTCCCAGCCTCCACCTGAGCCCCAGCATGGAGGTGTCAGGGGCCAGGCCGAGACCCCGGGGGTGAAGTTCACACAGATAGCGTATGCTGGCACCGGAACTGAACTGTGACCCTGATCCGAGTGGCTGCGTAGCCACCTTGTCTTAAATGGTGGGGGCGACCTTCAGACTCAGTCTTGCCTGTGCGCTGGAGGAAAGTGGCTCTCATTGCTGGGCCTCAGTGTCCCCATGTGTCACAAAGCCCACAGGTCCTCACACTCATCAGTCAGGCCGGTCAGGAGGCTGCTGACCCACTGTGCAGGAGACGGATTTCTCGCCCAGGGAGAAGCTCCAGGAAATGGCTCATCGCAGTGGGTGGCCACCCTGGGCTTGGCCCTCGGAGTCTTGGGGACCCAGGCTGTGTGATGTCCTGAGAGTGTCAGGCTTCCCCGGAGGCTCAGGACTCGACTGGCACAGCCCCAGCATGGCACTGTGCCTCAGAGCCTGCTCTCCCCTGTTTCCAGGCTGCCTCCCGGCACAGGGCCCCTCTGCTATCGTCAGACCAAGTGGGGTTCAGGTTCCTGCTTGAGCGAGGTCATGGCTATGGAAGCTGGACCAGGCCAAAGACTCGGACCCTCAAGTCCCGTTTCTGGCTGGCTGGGGACTGGGCAAGTCACAGAACCCCTCTGGGGCCCCTTTCCTTTGTCTGTGGAGTGGGGACAGTAAATGCACCTGCTTTAAACTCATGGCCCATGAGCCCTCGTGGCCCCTCTTCTGAGGCCTGTGCCCTGTCTCCATCCTGGTCCTCTTTCTCCCGCAGGTGATCTCTCTGGCCACCTCCTTGCCTACCTGAGCCTCAGCCCTGTGTTTGTCATTGTTGGTTTTGTGACCCTCATCATCTTCAAGCGGGAGCTGCACACGGTGAGTCTGTCCCCGCCGCCAGGCCCGTCCCGAGGTGTGGAGCCGCTGCAGGCCAGGTTGTTTGCTGCTGGAACTGGGCAGGGCCGAGAGGTCCGTGGAGGCCCAGCTGAACACATCTCCCCTTCCCCCAGATCTCTTTCCTTGGGGGCCTGGCCCTGAACGAGGGGGTCAACTGGCTGATCAAACACGTCATCCAGGAGCCACGGCCCTGCGGAGGTAGGAGCTGGGCTAGAGGGGCTGGGGTCCCCCAGGCTGGGGCATCGGCCCTTGATGCCTGGTCTTTGTGCCCTAGGCCCCCACACAGCGGTGGGCACTAAGTACGGGATGCCCTCCAGCCACTCCCAGTTCATGTGGTTCTTCTCCGTCTATTCCTTCCTCTTCCTGTATTTAAGGTGAGCCTCTGCCCGGGCTGGGCTCTGCCTCAGACTCACTGCCCACCCTCTGGATGCCCCTCAGGGTCGGGGAGCTACAGGGGGCACAGAAGGCTCCAGGAGCATTTGGCTGGGGGTGGCGCTCTTTGGGGGACCTGGACTTCAGCTGTGGGCTGAGCCCCGATGGCCTGTATTCCCAGAATGCACCAGACGAATAACGCCAGGTTCCTGGACCTGCTATGGAGGCACGTGCTGTCCTTGGGGCTCCTCACTGCAGCCTTTCTGGTCTCCTACAGCAGGTACAAAGAGGAACCCTGGCTGCACCCCACCCATGAGTTCTTGGGCCCTGTGGGCCCCATCGTGACCCCTGCTAGAGCCCAGAAGGGAAGGCTGGGAAGGGCCCCAGCCTCTGTTCTAAAGGGTTAGGGCTCTCATCGCCCTCCTTGCCCAGTTTGCTGACCTCATGGTTCTGGGGACACCAGCGTGCATTGGTCTTGTATTCCTAGCTCTTCAGTTTACAAGCTGGGTAGCAGGGCAGTGGACCCCAGTCGAGCCACCTGCTAGAGACTGGGGCAGCCTCTGGAAGGGAGCTGCCCACCCATGGGCGTCTTCCCCACGCTCACACAGGTCCCTGGTGGCCAGCTTGGCGTGGGGCATCGCGTTGCCTGTCCCCGGGGCTCTTGTCAACTTCCCTTCTGGCCTTGACCCAGGGTCTACCTGTTGTACCACACCTGGAGCCAGGTGCTGTACGGGGGCATCGCTGGAAGCCTCATGGCCGTCGCCTGGTTCGTGTTCACCCAGGAGGTCCTCACGCCGCTCTTCCCCAGGATAGCAGCCTGGTAACTGCCTCCGTTCTGCCCACCCTGCACCGTGGCCCTGACCCCTCCGGTGGGTGGACCAGGTGTCCTGACCCCAGCCCAGTCCCCCCAGCCCAGGTGGCAGGAGCTGCAGGCCACCTGCCTGCTTCCCACCCCCCAAGGGGCTTGCTGCAGGGGTGGGAGGCACCACCCTCTGTCCTTGCCTGGGGACTTATAAGGCAGCCAGAGTCGGCTGGGCTGGAAGTGCCCCGGGGCAGTGTCCCTGCCTGATGGTGCAGGTGACAGAGCCAGGTGTCTCAGTGGCTCTGGGGCCTCAGGCCTGACAATGGCACTGGAGGGGGCATTGCCAGCCCCAGGAACTAGGGAGGCTCCGTCTGGGTGGCAGCCGCGCCTGATGCAGTGCTGGCTGTCCGAGCATCTGTCCGTCCATCTCTGCAGGCCGATCTCCGAGTTCTTCCTGATCCGGGACACCAGCCTCATCCCCAACGTGCTCTGGTTTGAGTACACAGTGACCCGGGCAGAAGCCAGGTGAGTTAGGGGACTGCAGTCCCCACTGCCCCTTACCTACAGGGTCCCCCAAAGCCAGGCCTTTGCCTGCTTGTCTTCCATGGCCTCATTGAATTCTCCTGGGGCCCCCACTTTACAGATGAGCACACGAGGGCTGAGAGAGAAGGGAAGTCACCACCTGAGGTCTCTGAGAGGGGTGGGAGCCAATTGTCCCAGAGCCCTCGAATGGCACCTGTCCTGCCCAGAGCTAGGAGCAGAAGGCCCTGAGGTGCTTGGGGTGCCTGTGTGTGGCACCCATGGGCTCCCCAGTCCCATGGCTTGGGGTGGTGGGGTAGAAGCTGAGGTGCACCGAGCTGGGCGCCAGCCACAGTCACACAGCAATTCGGGGCACAGCTGGTCTCCCCTCAGTGCGCCGCAGTCCGGGATGGACAGGGGGCGCCTCTGCAATCAAAGGGCAGTGAGGAAGCGGGCTCCAGGGGACTCCAGGGAGGGCTCCCAGAGCAGGAGAGCAGCTGCTCCGCAGTGATAGGCTGGGCGTTTATTGTATCGGAATCCTACTGCACTAAGGAGCTCACGGTGAAGCCAGCCAGGATCCATGAGGAAAGGGATTCCAGGCTCAGGGCAGAGCAGCAGAAAGGCGCCACCTGGCCCTGCCCAGCCCTGCCCTGCCCACTGCCCTCATTCACCTGCGCCTCCTCACAACCCCGCCCTGGCCGTCAGGGTGCTGGGGTGCAGAGCCAGTGGACAGCCACTCCCAATACGGAGCTCACCCCGTCCCTGAGGTTCTGTGCGGGCCGACAGCCGGGCTAGCTGCCACAGCCCCTTGCTTCTCTCTGCGGGTCCCCGTCGGGCCGGCCGCCCGCTGGCCAGGCTGTGAGCCGGGCATCCTCATACCGCACTCTGCCCGTTGTAGGAACAGACAGCGGAAGCTGGGGACGAAGCTGCAGTGACCAGTGGGCATGGCTGGGTCCAGCCTCCAGATCTGGCCTGTGCGACGCCTCGCAGGGCGGACAGCATGACGGACAGAGGGACGAAGCAGAGACCTCTGCAGACCCAAAGTCACCAAGCGGAGCCTTTTTATTTTCTTATTTTAATTTTAATGGACAAGGTGGACCAAAGGGCCGAGCCAGCCCCTCAGCTGGGACCCTGGAAGGGCCGGCTGCCCAGGGCCACATGGCCACAGACCCTCGCTGTTGCCGCCAGTCCCTGGCATGGTGGCGCGTGCCCTTCGCCTGGGCACCAGGGTGTGGGAGGAGAGTAGGGTCTTGTGCGCTAGGCTTGGGCCCGGAGCCCCAGGCGGTGTGAGGCACACACACTATTTATTTCTTGGTTTTGTCAGAGGCAGGTGCAGTGGGGCCTCCCCCGCCCACCCCAGAACCTCTCAGTGTTTCCTGAACAGGGCAGGGCTGGAGCGAGCACCCGACTGGCGACTGCTGTCATTGTGTTCTTCCTTGTCCCCGCCCCACACCACAAGGGCTTTCTCTGGTCCCCCATCCCCAAGACAACTGTCCCTTTCTGACAAAAGAGCCTGCACATGTGGGTGCGCACACCCAGGCTGTTTACAGCTCTTTCTGTCCTGCCAGTAGCAGTCCTTGTCCTGCTCGAACAAACCAGGGGCCAGAGCCGTGAGCCCCGCTTCCCTGTGTGCTTGGAACTGTCCTTGTCCCTCCTGACTGAGGACCTGTTCCAGGCCAACCCTGGGCCTGGGACTGGGCTCAGGAGGGGCCCAGGAGACCTGGAAGTCAATTCAGCATTCACGGCAGGTGTGTCCAGGCTCAAAGTTTCCAGCTGTGCCGGCCCTGCAGACCTGTGTCCGACAACCCCTTTTCTTTGTGGAGGTTTCTCACCTGCTGCTGAAGCACAATGTTTTGGTGCTTTCTCTTCTCATTCGTTCAAGGCAGTGTCCAAAGCCATTCCCGATGCCAGGACCAGGGCTGATTTCTAGGGAGGCAGGTCAGTGCCCGTGTTCCCCCCCTCCCCTTAGGGTTTTTATTTTGTACTTTTGCTTGAGATAAGCCAAGTGTGAGGTGGTTTGATTTCAGAAAAAAAAAATCAATGAAATTGTTTACTATTGTTTTAAAATAAAATCTTAAACTCTGGCAGCTGGAGCAGGTGCTGACAGCCTGAGAGGGTTGGCGGACACGTGACCCCCAGACAGGGTATGGAAGAGAACATAAAATTATGAGCATCTCGTCACAGCACCTCATCCCAGCCGGGTGTGGTTTCGCACACCTGTCATTCCCGAATCCTGGGAGGCTGAGGCAGGAAGATCACAAGTTCAAGCCCAGCCTGGGCAACCTTGTGACTTGGTGAGACCCTGTCTGAAAAAATAAACAGGGCTGGGATGTAGCTCAGTGTTAAAGCCCTAGGTTCAGCCCCCAGTATTCAAAGCAAGTCAAGCGATCCAGTCCCCTGTGGCCCCCAGAGCAGGGGTCTGGGGAGCTGTGGCGTCTCCCACCTGGATCTGCTGGTGTGGTTCTGGGTGGCCGCTTCGCCGGGGTGGACTGGTACGGGGGTGGCCCTCTGCTGCTCTCAGCAAGCCAGGTTTGGAACAGCCGCTGCTGAGGCCGTGCTGGAGTCAAACCTGGGAGTGGCCCACACTGGGTCCACGGCCGTGGCCCAGAGTGAGGCCCAACCAGGAGCAACCTTGTCCCCGCCCACTTGCCAAGGCTGGACTGGGTCTCCCAGAACCTTGACCCTCAGTGAAGGCGACCAGACTGGTAGTGATCCCAGGTGTGGCAGAAGCAAACACCCTTCTGCAGGGAGGAGCCTCATGCTGGGCTTAAGATCTGCGTGTGTCCAGTACTTCTAAATGACGAAGGGGTCCAGTGTGGCTGTGGTGGAGGCACAGCCCATTGTAAACTGCATCTCCTGCTCCCTGGGTCTGGGCAAGTGACTACCTCCATCCGGCCAGGAGACTGGGTCAGGCCTGCCAGGCCGGAGACTGTCACCTCTGCCGCAGCTTCCCTGCCTTGGGAGAACTGGGTGATGTGTGGGGTGGTGGATTGGCCACGTGAGCTCCTCTGACCCTGGCCTGGAGGAGACAGAGGTGTCCCCTTGGAATTTCTGCCTGTCCACTTAAGTGTCCTGGTGACTCAACATCTCTGAACCTCAGTTTCCTCATCTGAAAAACAGGGAAGCTGGGGCATGGCCATGACCCTCCATATTTCTGCACTCTAGGAGGCTGAGGCAGGAGAACGGTGAGCTCAAGCCCAGCCTGAGAAACTTGTGCAACACTGTCTCAGAATAAGAAGGGCTGGCAATGGAATTTAGTGTGAAGACCCTGGGTTCAATCCCTAGTATTGCCGCAAACAAAACCCAAGTAAACCAGGGGCCTCACCCTCAGGTCAGCCCTGGCCACTCTGCCTACAGATCCTGCTGCCTAGGCACCTGCTCAGGTGTTTCTCATGTGCCTACTTTTTTTTTTTTTGAGACAGGATCCTGCTATGTAGTTCAAACTGGCCTTGAACTCACAGCAGTCCTGCCTCAGCCTCCTAGAGTGCTGGGATGACAGGTGCTGCCACCACACCCAGCTACTTTTTTTTTTTTTTTAAACAGTACTGGGCATTAAACCCAGGGTTCCATTATTGAGCTACATCTCCAGCAATGTTTCTTTTTTTTCTTTTGGTTTTGTTCAGACAGGGTCTCACTATGTAGTTCAGACTGCGCTGGAACTCACTGTATAGCTCAGGCTGGTCTCAAACTTGCAGCGATCCTCCTGCCTCAGCTTCCCGAGTGCTGGGATGACAGGTGTGCGCCACCACGCCCAGCTCCAGCAATGTTTCTGAGACAGTGTCTCCCTAAACTGCCTATGCTGGCCTTGAACTTCTGACCCTCCTGCCTCAGTCTCCCAGGTAGCTGGGGCTGTTAAGAGTGCACACAGTGCCCAGCTCTGCCTCACTGACTTCGGCAGCACATTCCGCCTCTGCGGGGTGCATGGGTAGAGACAGGGCCACAATTCTGCCTGGGTGGGTGTTTGTCCTGTGGCTGGGGTGGACATGCCTGGCCCTGGGCTCAGTGGGACCAGCTGTGGGCTCCTGCATGGCAGCCTGAGGATTCCTCTTGGCACATCTGGGAGCCCTTGGGCACTGGCTGCTTGGACACCAGCTCTCAGACCCTGGGAGAGGCAGAAGCAAGGCCAGGTCTCTGTCCCCGTGTGCGCTACCCTGCTGAAACTCATGTTCACCAGGCATTTCTCCTTTATTACTCAGCCGCCCACATGGTCACACTGTGCCACGGTGTGTGTCAGGAGAGGCCGGGCTCCCGAACCCCATCATCCACAGTGGCCACATGAGGACAGCCCCGCGAGCATCCCCTTGGCCCGTCCCCTGCCAGAGGCCCCAAGCCCTTGGCCAGAGGTAATCCTGTCTCTGGGTGGCTGGGAGACAGGATAGGGTATGGGCGCTGGCTTGGTGTGCAGATGGGAAGCTAGGAAGGAAGGAGCACTTTTTAGGCCCCTGGTTTGGCAAGTGCGGGGCTGGACTTGTCCCAGGCCCAGGGCGTGCGTCTTCTGTCCTGTTCAGCACTTACCCAGCACCGGGGCTGTGGCACTTCCTGGGACAGTCGTGGAAGGCACTTGGCTTGGGCCTGCAGGCCTTGTGAGAGGACACTGGCCCTGGCTCAGCCAGACCTGGGGCCAGGAGCTGTGGAAGCCAGGGGCAGAGCCCTGGCAGGTGTCCACCTCCCAAGACTTCAGCATGGCGCGGGCAGGCCTGGGCACGGCGGCTCAGAGCTTGGCCCAGGGGTGGCGCTGTAGCAGCTCGCGCATGTCCAGCAGGGCCTTCTCCAGGTAGTGTGCCATGCGGGCGGCGTTGGTCTCGGCACAGCTGTTGTAGGCCGACACGGAGAAGTTGACATGGGTCTCCATGGGGTTGTAGCAGACGCCATAGCCGTCGGGGACCACGGGCCCAAAGAACATGACACAGTCTGTCTTGGAGGGGACCTGGGCACAGCAGGAGCGGTCACCCCGGTCTGCCGGAGTCTGTGGGAGAGGCACCTCCTCCCTGCACATCGCACTCCCTCTCATCCTGGGGTCCCCTCCTCTGTGGGGCCCTGGCTTCTCCTGCCTCCCTCTCTGTCCTTGCCACCTCCCAGCACCCAGCACAGGCTGGCAGAGATCAGGCGATTGCTTGCAGCTGACCAGCAAATGGCAAAGCCAAATCCCTTACAGGGCTGGGGGCCGCCTGCTCAGGTGCCGGGGTTGCCATGCGCCACCCAGCCCCCAGATCCTCCTGGGCACTGCAGCTGCTCTGGCTGTGGCCCATCCACATGGCCCACGCCCCAGCCACAGTGGGATCTCCGCTCATGGGGCAATGCCCACCTGGCTGGTGGAGAGGTTAAAGTGCATGGCGATGGCGTAGGAGGTGTCCATGAAGATGTCGGGCATGCTCACCAGGTCCTCGATGGCCTGCAGCTTGAGGCCCAGCAGGTGGCGGTCGAAGGCCTCCCCGTGGATGGCCTGCAGTGAAGGAGTTGTCAGGAACAGGCGCGAGGCCACAGGCTGTCCCCTGCCTGCCGCTGCCTGGCTCCTACTCACCCGGTCGGTGTAGGCCCGGTGCGCTTGCACGGCCTTCCGCAGCAGCTCTGCTCTCTGCTGCTCCTGGAAAGTGGGCAAGGGGCTGAGACGCTGTCCCTCCCTGTGCGCCACCGCAGGCTCCCACTGTCCTTAGCGCTGTGTAGAGCTGCCAGGGCCACACGGGGCAGGGCTAAGGCTCACTGCTGGAGGGTGAATGACTGAAGGGACGGGTGGATCCTTTTCTCTGGCTGTCAGACTCCCACTGCCCACCACGGGGCTGGCACGGCGCACGGGGAAGGGGTGGCTCACATGGTGCCCGCCCTCGCGCGATCCCTCACCGGCACGCTGGAGTCGTCCATGGCCTTGGCGAAAGCCAGCGAGTCCATGGAGGCCGATCGGATGGTGTCAGTGCGGCCCAGATGGAACATGCGCAGGGAGGCGCTCTCGTAGGTGGCGCAGCACTGGCCATAGATCCTGGGCAGAAGGGGTCGTGAGCACTTCGGCAGGGGAGGCCGCCCACCCACCCGCCCCAGGGCCAGGGCCAGGGCCAGGGCCAGGGCCGCACCTGTAGTAGGCCAGCTGCAGGGCCATCTGGAAGAAGCCGTCGGGGCTCAGCTTCTGGGCCTTGGGGAAGCTCTTCCCGAAGTGGTGGAACACCAACACCTTGATGTCCAGGTCCCGGATCATGCTGGGCGGGACGGCGGGTGAGAGCCAGCCCAGCCTGGCAGCCCCTACCCCTGGGACGCAGGGCAGTGACAGCCACTTACATGCTGAGGTTCTGCTTGGCCTTCTCGATGTCGTTCTTGATCTCGGGGGTGATGTTGAACCGAAGCTTCTTGGGCATGGGCAGGGGCACCATGGGTGAGCGCACAAGCTCGGGCTTCTTCCTGTGCAGAGCAGGTGGCATGTGCCAGGGTGGTGGGGGTTGGCAGGGCCGGGGAGGTGGCCCCACCGCAGGTCACCTGAGGATGAGGGAGTCGGTACTCACGTGTGCTCCATGACGTGGTCCACCAAGGCGACAATGGGGGGGCCCTCAGCCGCCGCGTGCTCATAGATGAGCCCACAGGAGCCGTCCTCAGCCACGATGAACTGCGAGGGATGGGGGCCCTTCAAGCGGACGTGACTGGGCTCTCGGGGTGACACTGACTTTCTGCTGTTAGTGATGGCTGCCATCTGTCAGACAGCCTGCCTCCCCCACCTTCCTAATCCACACCCCAGAGTCCTCCAGGACCATAGCGGGGCGTGTTCCAGGCACCCCATGTCCCAGGCACAGCGAGGGACTGTCATGTCTGACCCCAGACCCCGCAGAGCTGTGTGGGGTTTGTGTTTGTGTGTGTGTGTGTGTGTGTGTGTGTGTGTATGTGTGTGAGAGAGACAGAGGCTTGGCAATGACACATGGTGCCCCCTAATTACGGCTGGTCCTGCTTTACCACGCGGCCCCACCTGCAGTGTCTTGTCGAACCAGCGGTTGCCGCTGTTGAGCGATTCACCGCCCCCGTGCAGCATCTGGCCGGCCACGTGGTTGCGGTAGACGTCCTCGGAGACCCGGGGCACGGGCTTGTCCAGGCACACCGTGAAGATGCTCTTCTGGACGGAGCGCACCGAGTCCCGGTTTACCTTGTCTGCGGGCGGTGGGGGCGGGCGAGACTCAGGACCTGGGGTGGGGGCTCCCGGTCTAGGGACCCCGAGGAGGCGTCCACTGCCTACGGGGTGATGCTCCCATCTCATCCCTGACAGGGCCCCGCGGCAGCACCCGGACTCCCAAGCCCCTGGCCCCGGGAGACGGGTCCAGCGCTGCTCCGGCCCCTGCGGCCCACACCTTTGATGAGCGTGTTGTAGGCCTTGGCCCAGGTGTTGCGGTGGTTGGAAGTCAGGATGCCCACTGGCTCCTTATTGGTTTGCAGGGACGAGTTCCAGATCTTCTCCAGCTGCACAAAGATCTGGTCCGAAGTGAGGGGCGTCCCGTCACTGTGGTACACGTCCAGCTCAAAGAACTGTGGGGCGAGGCGGGAGGGGAGGTCACCAGAGCCAGCGCGGGTGTGGGTGTCAGGGAAGCAGCTGGGCAGGGCTCTGCGGCTCAGGCTGGCGACACCCACCTGGTAGTTGTGCACCACGGTGATGTGCATGGGCGGCTTCTTGGTCTTTAGGAAGTTGACGACGGAGTCCTGCTTGGGGCCCGGCACACGGCAGGAGGACAGGATCTGGTAGTACTGGTTCATGCACAGCGGCTTCCCCGCCAGCTGCTCCACGGGCAGGGTCTCGCTGTGGGGCGGGGCACAGAAAGCGGGCAGGTGGACGGGGCCTGGCCTCAGCATCTGTGCTCCCTGTGTGAGTAGGGGCCATCGGGACCAGGGGCTTCAGGAGGCCTGTGATCCCCTGGCGGGGGCCCTGTACATGAGTCACCCAGAAACTCCCACTCTGGGCTTCAGTTTGCTGTGGGGAACATAAGATAGCAAGTCAACTTCTGGGATGTCTCTTCTCTCTTTTTTTTTTTGAGACTTGGTCTTGTTATGTAGTTCAGGCTCTCCTTGAACTCATTATGTAGCCCAGGCTGGCCTCAAAATTCCAGTGACCCTCCTGCCTCAGCCTCCTGAGTGCTGGGATTGCAGGTATGTGTTGCCACGCCTGGCTCAGGGTCGTCCTTGGTTGGGATGGGACAAGGCCCACAGGAAGACAGCCCAGCAGCAACAGTGGAGAAGCTCGGTGTCCCAGTCACCAGTGTGTACTATCCCAACCCTCACTGAAGCTGGCCTGACAGGAAGCGGAAAGGACTGACCTTGGCCTGCCCAAGGGCAAGGGTGGCTGAGGGTAGGGTGCTCACTTGTCAATCATGCTCTTGAAATCCAAAACGCCCTCGATGAGTTTGGCAGCAAACCTGAGGGATCAGTTAGGGAGGTGAGGCTGTGTGGACACCGGGGGCCCCAGGCCAGGAACGTGAGCTGGGGGAGGGGGCCATGGCAGGAGCCTCTGGATTCCCACCTTGGGCCTGCAGGGCCGGGCGTGGGAAGGGGAGCGCAGTGTGCTGGTCGGGTCCCTCTCCTGGGCCTTCCTTTCCCGCCCCTCTTCCTCTCTCTCCCTCCTTCCCTTTCTCCCTCTCTATTCTTCCGTCCCTTCCTGTCTCCTTTCCTCCTTTTGTAGTGCTAAGCAGGAGCTCTACCACTGAGCCACCCTCCTGGCCTCAGACTGAGCCCAGGCTTCACTCTGAGCTACCGCCCAGCCTTTCTTTTTGTTTTCAGACAGGGTCCCCCCAACTGCTAATTTGTCTGGGCTGACCTTGAACTTGTGACCCGACTGTCTCAGCCCCAAGAGTGCTGGGGTTACAGTTGTGCACCACTGAGGCAGCCTTGCTAAGTTGCCCAGGCTGGCCTCAGACGTGTCACCCTCTTGCCTCCAGCTCCAGAGTAGCTGAGGTTTCAAGTGGGATCCAGGGGGACCATTTGGGTTTCTGAAGAGGGGTTTCCTGGCCCAGAGCCACCACCGTCAGTGCCATGGGCTGCCCAGCTCTACCATGGTCCAGCTGGCTGCACCTCTGAGACTGCGCCCTGGCCCCTCTCAGGGTGCTCTGGCCCCTTTATTTATGATTTCTTATAGTGCTGGGGTTGGAACCCAGGGCCTTGAACATGTGGGTTAGGGAAGTGCTCTACCCCGAGCCACACCCCTGGCCTTTTCCTTCTTTTTTTACTTGCCCTGTCCCTTTAAGAGAAGCAGGTGGCCGCAGAGTGGGGAGCGGTGGCCTTGTGTAGGGATCTCTGCTCCTGGTATTTTTCTCTCTGCTACTACTGGACGGGGGCCAGAGCAGGTGACGTGGCTGATGTAGACAAGGGGACTGTGTATAAAGGTCACCTGTGTCCAGCTTGGGACAGTGGGAAGCAGGGGACAGTTATGGTACTCTGCTAAGGGAGACTCTGCCCCCATCCTGAAGGGTGACTATGGGGAGGTCCCTCGTGCCCAGCCTCAGTTTCCCCACCTGTAAAAGAGGGAAGGTGCTCCCGAGGGTGTTTGTAGGGATGAAAGGACAGCAGCAAGGGAGCCTCTGCAGGACGCTTGCATGGGCTTGCAACGCTGGAAACGCCTAGAGCCCGGCCCCTGGCTCAGCCCTGGCCACTCACCGGAGCTGGCCCTGCAGGTCCACGAAGTCCTGCTTGGGCAGAACCACACCCGGGCTGGAGCAGATGACCACGGGCTGGCGGTACTGGAGGTAAGCAGTCTTGAGCCACCACTCGGACAGCTGGGGAAGGTGCAGACCGTGTCAGGGGTGCCAGGACCTGCAGCCCCTTCCTTCCTGGGCTGGGCACTGGCTGGTTCTGCTCCGCGGCACCGAGTCTCCCAGTGACCGCCAAGACCCAGCACACCCTGCCCTTGCCCTCATCCACAGTCTCCCCAGCAGAAAGGCTGGTAGGAAACCTGAGGCTCAGGAGGGGGCACAGGTTTCTTTCTTGTGGTGCTGGGGTGAGAACCCAGGGCCACGAGCACGCCCAGCACACACTGTCACTGAGCTACACCCAGCCCCGAGTCTGCTTTGATCTTCCAAGTTCTCCGTCAATGGCAACGCATCAGTGAAAACAGATGCGTCCCTCACAGACGGAAAGGATAGAAGGGAAAGTTGGGTAAAAACCAAGTCCAGCCAGCGAGTTCCTGACAGTCTCAGGCTGGGAACTGTCCGAGGAGACAAGGGCCTGCTGTCGGGCAGCCCTGGGGACCCTCTCAGTGGCCTCAGTTTTGCCAGTGGCAAACTGGGAAGGGGATACCCACATTGATCCCAAGGTCAGGGCAATCTTGGAGGGCTCACAGCGGGGACAAGTGATTGTGCTGGTGACAAGGTGTGGATGACACGGCCCGAGGGCCTGTCCGGAGCCGTACCCCGCACACAGCCTCGCTCCCCTGCCCGCTGCATCCCACCCTACAGACTCCTCCTGGGGAAGTGCTGGTCCCTGGCCACTCGCCTGGACCTTGCAAGAGGTGCGGGGAGGTGACCTGCCACAGGTGGGACACCTCCTCCTCGCTCACCGCCTGGGGATGGCCCTGGGTCAGCCGGGCTCCCCGTGAAGCATGGGGCCTCCGCAGGAGCTGCAGCTATGCTCCGGGCTCTGGTCCCCTCTCTGGGCCCCAGTTTCCTTAATAGCAGGGAGGGGCAGGCAGGACTGTTGGAGCCTCTGCCTGCACCTGGGCCACAGGAGAGCCTGCAAGCAAAGCGCGCCTCCAGGAAGACTTCTCGGTGGTCAGCAGCACCCCTAGAGGGGAGCAGGTAGGCTGAGCCCCGCCTTGTGAGCTCTGAAAGAGTCCCTGGCCGAACCACCTGAAAACCCCAGTCCCAGCCCTTCAGGGCCTACATCCTCACTCTGACCCTAAGGCCCTGCTAGCTGAGTGCGCCTGCTTCCCACCTCGCACGGGCAGGAGCCCCAGGGCCAGGGGTCCATCTGCCTGCCCTGTGGCGCCTCCTACTCCCTAGTGTGGGCAGCCTTCCCGGATCCAACCAGGACAGGATGGGGAACGTTTGGTCGGAAAAAATACCCAAGTGCATCTGTATAACATTGCAGACTGTTTCACTTGTCACGGTCCCCTGAAAGACACGTGGTGACCATTCACAACACTAATGCAGGTATCAAGTCACCTGGAGGTGACTGAAAGTTGCAGAAGGTGCGCACAAAACACTAAGCCACTTTGCAGAAAAGACTTGAGGGTCACAGGTGTGGTCTCTGCCAGGGCCCTGAGACCGGTCCCCTGTGGACACAGTTCTCCCACATCCACACCTCCCCAGCCAGCCCCAACGTGGCAGCCCTGGGCCCGGCTCACAGACAATCCTGGCCTCCGACCTCCTCTGCCCTGACCCAGGCCACCTGCATCTCCCCGGGGGTGCAGGCATCCGCCACTCTTTCCTCCCAGCAGCCTCTCTGTTCCCTGTGTGGAAGTAAACACCACGTGCAGGAAGTAAGTGTGCCAAACACTCCAGCGGACAAAGCTGGCACACCCGAGGGACACAGCACGGCCCAGGCCGCGAGTTACTGGCCGTCCCACCAGCGAGAGTCCATGCTCCGGCCCCTCAGCTGGCTCCCTCACCCGATGCCCCTCCAGCCTTCCTGCACACACCAGGCGGTTCCCCCTTAACCCTGGTTCAGATCTAGGACCCCTCCTTCCGCCCTCCCTGCCCACTCAATGGAAAGATGCTGCCAGCTGCTGCCCTCACACTTCCCCTTCCTAAAAAACAAAACAAAACAAAAAAACCACTTCCCCTTCCTTTCCCCGTTCACAGGACTCCACTGTCTGCCTGCAAGGGCCTCACACACACGGACCTGCACTCTGCCCCCATGTGACTCCCGGCTCCCAGAGGCTGTCCCTGTGTCCCTGGCCACCCGGCACCTGCTGAGTGCCAAGCACAGGGGAGTAACCGGGAGCCTCCACAGAGCAGACCCGGACACGTGCCGGCGGCTGGCATGGGAGATCCCATGTGCAGCCAGCAGCAGCCATGGTGAGTCGCACCAGGGAACCCCTGCACTCACCCAGTTCTCCGACTTCTTGGCCCTGCGCTCCAGCCCCTTCTGCAGCCGCTCCCCAACGCCCCCAGGGCTCCGGAACTCATCCACCAGCTGTTTGGTGGCGGCCCATTCCTCCTCACTCACGATGGGCTGCAGCGCCTTCAGGTAATGGTCCAGGGACTGCTGGAGCGGGGGCACGGGCAGCCGTGGCAGTGCATCCTGGTGTGCCTTGAGCCTGCCAGGAAGCTTCATCAAGGAGGAGGGTCTGAGGAAGCCCAGCGGCTTCACCTGCAGGCAATAGAACACGTTGTTCTTGTTCGTTACCTCAGTGAGCCCTGAAGCTCCTCAAGACGAAGTCCTAGGCACTTATGAGCCTGTCCTGGTAGAGAGGTGGCCTCATGGGTGGCACTTACCCAGGCCTCCCAGCCCCCGGGGCTGTGGTGTCCCCGCCTCCTGTGAGGGCTGGACGCGCAGGCAGGCACAGGGAGGGTGAGGTGTGGCCCCGGGGATCCCAGTTGGGGTACATGACACTGTGAGGGTGGCAGAGGTGTGGGGGACCTCCCCATTGTCTGGAAGCACAGACACCACCCTTCTTTGCCTGGAAAGACAGGTCACCCAGACTGGTGGCAACTCCCTCTCCAAGTCCCCACCTCCTCTTCTTTCACCCGTTCTAGACTGAGAAACAGGATCAGGGAGCACAGAGACCTAGAGAGTGCGGCCTCGGGCTTTCCTCCTGGGGGGGGGACGGGGCAGTGAGAGATCTGAGTGTCCTGAGTGAGCAGTGGCACAGCAGGGTCCGGGAGATTCTGGAGGCAGCAGAGAGAGAGACAGAGACAGGAGGGGCCCTGGCTGCTGGTAGGCGGCAG
Source organism: Fukomys damarensis (assembly GCF_012274545.1). NCBI lineage: Eukaryota > Metazoa > Chordata > Mammalia > Rodentia > Bathyergidae > Fukomys > Fukomys damarensis. The sequence goes on from NW_022900948.1 coordinate 44,159,541, forward strand.
GCAAGCAGCAACATCTCTGTTCCATACCTGCTCTCTGCTGCCTGTCTTCCACAGCCCAAATGAGGTCCCAGCCCCGTCTGTCTGCCTTGGTTGGATCGCTAAGCCTGCTACCCGGAGATGAGCAGAACCTAAGGAGAGGCAGTTTCCTGCCTGGGCAATGGCCAAAGTTCAAGGGCAATGGCAGTGGTGTGGCAACTGGGGTGGCATCTGGGGTGTGACAGTGGCAGAAACTACTGGACTGTGGCAGCTGCTCTCCCCTCTGTAATTTCCAGACAGAGAAATGGGACACAGGTGAGTGGCTGGCAGTGGGCACCAGAGTAAGAGGGAACCTGGAAAGCTTCCCCTTCCCGGCTCTGAATGGGCCTAGTGCCAGGGAGGCAGGCCAAGAGGTATTAAACATTCCACCTGCTGAAAATCCATGTAGATCTTTTTGATATGGGAAAACTTGGCTGGAGGGTGGAAACAGCCAGGCCTGTAAACCACTGTGGCTTTGAAAGTCAGCCCTGCAGTTGGGGCCGGAGCAAGGGGATAGACCCCTAGAAAAGGTCACCAAGAGCCCTACCCATCCCCTTCCTCCCTCTGGATTCTTGGGCTCTTCCTGGTCTCTACGAAAGCTTGGTTTTTCTGAGCAGTTGTTCCTTCAGCCAGAGGCCCAGAATACAGGACTTCTGGCAGGAAAAATTGAGGATTAGGGTAGATCTGAATTAGCAGATGCCGGGCACCTGGCCAAGTTCCCTCCTGACTCAGTTTCCCCAGCAGTGGGGGTCATCGGCCCAGCTTGGTGGTCCTGGAATCATGGAGGCACCTGTGGGACAGGGCACGGGCTCTGATGGCCAGGAAGAGGGTGAGGAGGAGGCTCAGACACAGGAACACCCAAACAGTCAAAGTCTGAGCCCAGACGGGAGCCCTCAGCCACTGGCCAGGAATGTCTGTCCCTGGGAGGCAGAGCCCTGCCAGCAGAGACATGCAGGATCAGAGAGGAAAGGGACCCAAGCTTAAGACAGCAGCTTGTGGCTGGGAGGGCAGGTGAGCAGATGTGGACAGGAGGGGAAGGGAGGGGCTGCCACTTGTGCCTCGGCCAGCTGGACGCCTCCACGTGAGCTTCTCTGGCCACACACATATCCCTGGGGGCCCAAGGGCACTGACCCGCTGGACAGGCCTGGAGATTGGCTGTGGCCGGGCAGGGGCGGGACACACAGCGGGTGCGGCTGGGCTCCGGTCGAATGCGGGCCGCCCGGGCCGGG
>NW_022900948.1:44160816-44161120 GCF_012274545.1 Fukomys damarensis
CGCCGCCCTTTCCGGTCTCCAGCAATGTCCGCCCCGACCTTGCGGGCCATCGCCTCTGCCGAACTCGGGGAACCCCTAGCACCCCCTCCCGCGGCCCTCGATACACCACTGGCGTCCTCGTCCCCGCCCCCCAGCCGCACTCACCGCGATCCTGCCAGCAAAGGCCAACATGGTCGCGGTCCCCCGCGGACACTCAGTCCGTTCCGCCCCTCGCGCTGGGCAAAGTCCGTGCCCCTGCCGGGTTACTAGGTCCCCGCTAGGGCTCAGAGGCCAAGAACGTCGAGTCACTGCCTCTAGCTGGGAG
>NW_022900948.1:44161939-44181029 GCF_012274545.1 Fukomys damarensis
GCGGGGAAGAGATGTGGGACTCCCAAGTGGGGGCCTCGGATCCCGAGATGGAGAACTGGGGGAGGCAAAGGCTGATGGGCTCCGGGGAGGGAAAGGAGTTGCTGGGCCTTAGGGAAGAGGAGCTGGGAGGAATGGGGGAAGGGCATGAACCGAAGGGAAGAGCCCGGGCTGCCCGAGCCGGCGTCAGGTATGCATTGCAGAGGGCACCTTTTCCACATTTGGGCAGCGTGTGTTTCGGTGAAGCTCCTGACCTGGTGGAACAGTTGCCAGCGATGGGGGCGAAAGAGATTCAGGAGTCTGCCTTTTTCATTGGAGCTTACTGGGATGAGCCTGGGCCTGCCTTGCCCTGTTTCAGCCTCCTCCACACTCCTTGGAGGCTGGACTCTGGGTTTCAGTGGCTGAGAGTTTATGGGGAGAAACTGCCATTGGTGTCTAAACCATTAATTTAGAAAGGCTGGTTTTGCAAGGAGATGAGTGACTGGCGTCTCTGTAACTTTTGTTTGCACTGTGGCCTCTTTTTAGCTCGGCTCAGATAACTGGGATGGAGATACCAGGGAAGGATCATAGTACACAGATCCCTTTCCTGGAGAAGGAGAAGACTACTTGCTGACCTCCTTTGAGCAAAGAAGAACTGGATATAGATAACATTGAAAATTTGGACCGTAGCCAAAAGCTTAGCCAAACACAGCTAATGTTTGTTTGTTTGTTTGTTTTGATACCGGAGATCGAGTTTGGGATCGAACTCCGGTCCTTAAGCTTGGGAGGCAGGCAGTGGAACCACTGAGCTAAATCCCCAGCCCTCCACGGCTAATGTTTTGAAAGCACTTGATATTTCTTCTGCCCTGGGTCTCAGGAGGGAGGAATTTTGAAAATCAGAAGAGGCGTTTTCTACTATCTGCCCCCCGCCAAATGATGAGCAAAGTGCCGAATTTGATCTGTTGGGGAATTCGAAAGCAGACATTTGTTTGTTAATTTATTTTTGGAATTGAGGATCGAACTTGGGACCTGTGCTTGTGAAGCAGGCAGTGGCACCACTGACCCAACTCGCCAGCCCCATTTGTTTTAGTTTGTACCAAACCTTTGCGAGTGTGCCTTCATGACATCAGGATTATGACAGGAAGATGTCATCCTGATCATTGCCTGATGATCAGGCGATGACATCAGGAGAGGTGAGATGCAGAGCAGTCACACTCATCAGTGACATGCACGTGATTCTGGTGATGAATGGGGGAAACCTGAGTGCTGAGAGAGAAAGGTCCACAGGGGTTACCTATGGCTCCTGCAGAGATCCACATGTCCCCCCAGAGGTGGCCAGAAGTTTGAAGCGACTTTTTGGGTCAGTGGAAAGAAGTTCTGCTGGGTGTGGTGGTGCACGCCTGTAATCCCAGCACTTGGGAGGCTGAGGCAGGAGGATCACAGTGAGTTCGAGACCAGCCTGGGCTACATAGTGAGTTCCAGGTCAGTCTCAACTACATAGTGAGACCCTGTCTCAAAAAGAAAAAAAGGAAAGAAGTTCTGCTTAGACAGTGCAGTGTTTGAAACTTTGGATCTTGGCTGGTGAGTCATAGCCACTGTGAGCCTCAGGTATCTTTTATTTATTTAGTTTTTTTGAGACAGGGTCTGATTATGTAGGTCAGGCTGGCCTTGAACTCACTATGTAGCTCAGGCTGCAGCCTTGAACTCCCAGTGATCCACCTGCCTCAGCCTCCTGAGTGCTGGATGCCGGGGGTGCACCACCACACCCAGGAGGTGTCTTTTAAAATGAAGATACTTTCTTCATGGAGCTGTATGTGTTCCTGCCGGAGATGTGAGAAACTGGGGGACGTGGTGGGTAGTCGCTGAACCCCGATTGTTGTGCTTCTCAGCCATGTACAGGTCGAACGTGTACACCTGTTTCCCAGCGGTAGATGATGATCCAGGATACTCTTGGGTTTTATTGGGTTTTTTTTAAGGAACATCTTTAAAGCTCTGGTTATTGCTATCATACTGGGAGTTCAAGGGTGTCCTTTGTCAGAGACAGATTGAAGGCTGAAGAGACTGTGGGTGGGACCTCATTTTTCACAGTCTTGTCTTCGAAAACTTGTGAGTTGGGGTTGTGTATTCTGGCAACTTGTGTGTTTTGGCAGTGTTTTGCAGTGTGGCTTCTTGCCTGTGTCATGTTTGGAGGGCTGTTCCTTGCAGGGAGCAGTTTCTTCACATGCGTGTGCGGAAGAGCTGTCTGTTTCCAGAGTTTATTTGCAAATTGATTATTTGGAATGCGGAACACATTTTCCCATAAAAACAATGCGGTTGGGTTACCAGCCCAAGCGTTCAAAGCTTATTATTTAGCATCTTACTTAATAAAGTAGCAATTTACTAATAGTAGGAGCCTCAGTTACAGCCCAGTGAACAGGTTTGTGGGGGAGGAGGGAGAGGCCTTCGGCACTTTGAGTTAGGCATTGTCCATCTCCTTAGGTCTCCAGATCTCTTAGCACGTTTCCTGTTCTCAGGTATCTCCAGGCAGTCTCTAGCCCCCAAATGTAACATGTTTGAGAACCTTCCTCGGTCCCTGTCCTTTTTTCTCTATGCAGCTAGGTTTTGGGAGGAAGGCAGTGTCGGTGACTTTATGTTTTGTTAAGTGACTGGTTGTCCTTCACAGGTCTCGAGAATTAATTAATTAATTAATTAATTTTGAGACAGGGTCTTGCTGTGCAGTTTAGGCTGGATTTAGACTTATATGTAGCTCAGGCTGGCTTTCACTGGTGGCAGTCCTCCTGCCTCAGCCTCTCAGGTGCTGGGGTTACAAGCGTGTGCCACCACACCTGGCTGAGAGTTTGCATCTTTTTTTTTTTTTTGTACCAGAAACCGAACTTGGGACCTTACACTTGCGAGTCAGGGGACCAAACCACTGAGCTAAATCCCTGGCCCGAGAATTTGCATCTTTAAAGGAAATGCTAGCCAGGCACGGTGGCACACTCCTGTAATCCCTGCATTAGGGAGGCTGAGTCTGGAGGATCACCTTGAATTTGGGGCCAGCATGAACTACATAGCAAGACCCTGCCCCCCCAAAAAAGGAAATGCTTACTAACCTAGGACATCTGTAATTGTGGATGAAGATCCACAAACTCCTTATTGCTTTTTTTTTTTTTTTTTTTTTTTTTTTTTTTTTTTTTGGTACTGGGGACTAAACTCAGGATCTTGCACTTGTGAGGCAAGCGGCGGCCCTACAAATTCCTTATTGCAAACTGGTGAAGTGGTATATTTTAGAATTTGGAGTTGCTCATAGTTTGGGAAATATCACCCTATAGTCAAAATTATTTCAGCAAAACATAAATACCCTTTCTAAATGGTTTACACATAGCTTGTAAATGTCCTCCTGTCACTTGGTTCGGTTCTAGATGAGCTTATGATAGGCTTTTTGAAAAGCCACTTTGAGGGCCAGGGCTTTAGCTCAGTGGCACCTCGCCTGCCTCGTAAGTGTAAGGTCCTGATCTCGATCTCTGGTACTGAAAAAAAGTCACTTTGGGTTTTGGAGCATTTTGGATTTTGAAATTATGAATAAGGGACAGGGCTTGTATCTCCCACTGTCACTCAGTGGAGGGAGTCCTGTGGTGTGGTTAAAATGTAGTTCTGGTTTTGGTGTGAAATTGGCCTTGATGTCAACACATACAACAGTATTGAGTATTCCTTTTCCCTAGACTTCTGGAAATAATAAAATTTCCATTTAAAATTGTGTACCTGGGCCAGGGATTTAGCTCAATGGTTCCGGCGTCTGCCTTTCAATCACAAGGACCTGAGTTCAATCCCTGGTACAAAAAAATAAATAAATAAAATAAAATAAAAAATAAAATTTTGTATCTCCCCCTATTGTAAAAGCACCACATGCTTGTTAAAAGTAATACATGCTTTAAAAGTAGAAGTCTTGCCAAGCGTGTGGTGCATGCCTGAAATCCCAGGTACTTTGAGGCTGAGACAGGAGGATAGCAAGTTGGATGACCATAAGCACCTTTGTTGTTTAAACCATAGATTTTTTTCCAGTGTGTATCCTGATACGTGTATTATTTATATGAGGCCTCAGTTTTTGCCAAAAAAGAGATTATACTGAATGTGACACAGTGTCGTTTTTTCTTCTCTTTAATATGTGGGATGTCTTTCACAGGAAAGACAGAAATTCCTTTTCATGGGAATCTATAGTATGGATTTTATTCCTTTCAAGAGCTCTGGAGAGCTCCATTATATGTATCAGTTCTGCTTTTTATTTTTTTGATACCAGGGATTGAACTCCGGTCTTTGTGCTTGTGAGGCAGGTGACAGAACACTGAGCTGGATCCCCAGCTGTGTCAGTTCTGATGCCATGCGGTGAGCAGCCTGTGTGTCTGTGAGCGCAGCTGGTGGTGGAGGCCGTCGGCAGGACTGTTGGCCCCGTGGAGCCTATGTGCAGTTTTTACTCATAGGGTAGAGCTGAGCTGCCCCTTAGCAGGCCCTGCTGACTTACACTTCCGTGGATGTCCAGACAGTTCCATTTCCCCTCCCAAATCAGCATCAGGTGACTTTGGGCTGCCAGCCTACCTGGGCAGGAGGTCACATGCGTGTCACCTGTCTTTGCTCGTTCGGGAGGTTGGTGATGGTGTTGTCCAGTCTTGGTGCAATGTGTCTTATTTTTTCCTTTTGATTGTCCTGTCAGGTAGGCGAGCAGGAGTCGAGGGCATGGTTATTGAAGACACCATCGCTGACTGGCTTTTTATTCCTTGCAGAGCTAGGAAGGCAGGAGGCCAGTGGGTCAGGTCGACACACATCACTCTGTCCTGGAGGATGAGTCTGGTCTTGCTCAGGCTCAGGTGTTGGGGTCTTGGCTTAAGAATGAAAGAGATCTTTTGCAGATGGATCTAGGGATGGAGGCAGGAGAGAGAAAGGGGAAATAAAAAGGACTAAGATGCCCTGGTATGTGTGCCAGCTCTCCTCTCCGTGGTGAATGTATTCGTTTTGAACCACAAATAAGTACAAATACAAAAATGTTACAAAGGAAAAAGAGAAAGAGAAGGGTAGTGAACTGGGCGGTGGGGTGGATTCTGTTTCCCTCACTGCCTTCTCTGTTCCTTTCTTAAGAGTCTTCGGAGGAGACCCCTCCAGCCACACAGAACTTCATCATTCCAAAGAAGGAGATCCACACAGTTCCGGACATGGGCAAATGGAAGCGATCTCAGGTACCGGGGCCTACACCTGGGCATCAGAACTGGGCTGAGGACCTGGGCTTTTCAGACAGTGCTTTTCTTGGCATGATCGGGCACTGAGCTGGGCTGGCTCGCTCTTGGCACTTGAGCTGTCGGAGTCAGGGAGAGGGAAGACGGGAGGTGGCTGTCCCTTCCGCAGGGGTGGCCCTCAGATGTTCTGTCAGCAGAGTCTTGGGGCCAGGGCTCTGGTGGCCCCTGGGGAGCCCCCTCTAGTTGTCCGAGCTGTACCCTTTGGGTCCTGTTGTTCTGGCTGAACCTGGGTGTCCGAAGTGATGGTGGGCACTCCCTCTTGGCCGCAGTAAAAGCAGAGGCGGGAGCTAGCGTACTGAGGGAGAAAGGGCCGTGACTGAAAATAGCTGGAGCTGGGCCCGGTGCACAGGGCGGCAGACCGACTTTCTCTGCTGCTCAGCAATGGTGGGCAGAGGACAACAGCTTGTGGCTTCCAGGCCCGTGTTCCAGTCTGTGGAAAGACGGAGCCTGAGAAGAATTTCAGATGCTCAGGGAAGGCTTTGGGCCCATTTCCAGGCAGCTATCTAGGCCTGGTCTGGTCAGCTGGGTGGGTAGTGTCACTGGACAGACGGACGGACAGACTGGCAGGCACAGGGCCCTGAATACTTGGTGGGTTCTCCATGTTGCGTCTGCAGTGCTCGCCCTGAGCCCGGGCCCCAAGGCATCCGTGTCTGGCTCTCCATAGGGCTTGGGATAGCTGAGCTTCCCTCTTTCACAAGCCTGCACTCTGAATATTGTGAGATGGTTATCACGCCTTTTCTGAGTCCTCACAGGCTAGACACCTCAGTCCCATCAGCTGCCCCACTGTCCCAGTTCGGGTCCTTTCCTCATCTCTGCCTGTGGTCATTGCTCTGCCTCTGAGTTTCTCAGGCTTAGCACCAGTCACGTCACAGGTGGATGATGCCTGTGACATCTCCCCTGGTTCCTTTCCCCAGTTGTTGTTGCCAAATACCTCTGGGAGCCAAACGCCCTGAACCGCTTGTTCACCTGAACCCAAACCTGACCCTGGCCCTTGCCTCCCGTTGTACTTTGTTTCTCTGTTTTTTGTTTTTTGTTTTTTTTTGTTGTTGTTCTTGTTGTTTTGTTTTTTGATATCAGGGATCAAATTCAGGATCTTTTGCTTTCGAGGCAGGCATGGCACCACTGAGCTAAATCCCTGGCCCTCCTCCTAGTGTCCTTTTTTTTGTTTTCTGTTTTTTGTTTTTTGTTTTTGAGACAGGGTCTCGCTATGTAGTTGAGACTGACCTGGAACTCACTGTGTACCCCAGGCTGTTCTGAACTCACAGTGATCCTCCTGTTTCAGCCTCCTGAGTGCTGGAATTACAGGCATGTGCCACCATGCCCAGCCTCCTAGTGTACTTTGAAGGACAGTTTCCCTGGGCTGGGGAGACACACGTGGTCTGCTGGAGGGTCCTGGGGTAGGACTGTTCCATTCTAGAGACCATGCTGCTTCTCAGGACTGGTCCCGGGTTTTAATGAGGAGGAAAAAAGCAAGCAAGGGGAAGTAGGAATGAAGAAGAAACAAGACCAGGCAGGAGTCCCTTGCCCCTAGCGTCTGCCTCCCCTGAGGCCTGCACCTCAGCTTTCTGCTCCCCGCCAGCCCAGCATGGAGGAAAGGGCCAAACTGGAAGCTGGAAACGGCTGGGCCTGGCCCTAGGCAGGGAGCAGCTCCTTCTTGGGCAACTGCACCGCAGCCTGTGCCTGAGCTGGGGGAGGGACTGGCCATGTCCCTGGGACTCCTGGTGGTGGCCTTGTCCTCCTGGTGGTATAGTGTGGTGGGGAACACTCGGGCCTCAGCTTTGGGGAGGGGCTGGTGGGCTCCCAGCTCCATGTCTGAGGAGGACTTGGGCCAATCCCTTCTCCCGGATAGTTGGCCTCCTCAGGGTGGGAGCAGCAGTGCCGTCCTCATGGGATGTCACAGAAAGGCTGCCGGAGCCATGGTGGGCTCTCAGTGGGCTGGCTGGAGGTCGGGTCGCTGGGTCGGCACTGGGGAGTAGCTGTTTACCGCTGTGCCGGGTGGGAGCCCGGGCGCTTACTGTCTGCCGGCCCCACACCCTCTCTTTGGTAGGCGTACGCTGACTACATCGGATTCATCCTCACCCTCAATGAAGGTGTGAAGGGGAAGAAGCTGAGCGTGGAGTACGTAGTCTCTGAGGTGGGTGCAGGTGGGCGGCTGCACACTTCGGGCCACGCGGAGGACGCATGCCTGAGCACGTGTGTGTTTGACTTGCTGACATTGCTCTCCTGTTTTGTTTATTTATTTTTGCTCTCCTGTTTTAGATCTGAGTATACAAATATTTGTAACGGGCATCAAGGCAAACATGGTTTAAAAGCCTGTCTTTCTGCTAACTAGTGTTTTGTTTTGTTTGCCATGCTGGGGGTCGAACCCAGAGGCTCAAGCATACAAACACTCCCACTGAGCTGCACCCACCCCTAATGTGTTATTATGTACTTTTCAAAATGAAAAAAGATGACATCCAGTGTGGCGGTGCACGCCTGCGGTGCCAGCAGTCTGAGAGGCTGAGGCAGGAGGAATGAAAGTTTGAGCCCAGCCTGGGGAATTTAGTGACTTATTGAAACTCTATCTAAAACAAGGGCTGGGGAGGTAGCTCAGTGCGAAGGCCCTGGGTTCAATTCCTGGTACCCCAAACACCAAACCAAAAGAAGTAACCACATTCCTGGAGAGATCACTGGGGAAATAAATGTACATAACTGAACACAAAAGCTGACCTCTCCCGGTTTTGCCTCATGCCCAGCTCCTGGGCATCCCCAGTGCCAGCACACTTCTCAGGGCACTGGGAGCTTCTTCTCTGCTGCGGTGTAAGCGGCTGCCACGAAAGCCCCACTGTGGGTGCCGCTCTGAAGGGTCCGGTCACACGTCTGTGGCCTGCCTTCCTGAGGGTTCTGCCTGCAGTGGCAGTGCTGAGTCGGGGTGTGTGCTTTTCCCCCCACCTTGGGGTTCACACTGCCCGTGTGTGTGCTTTGTGGTTCTTTTTTTTTCCTTTGTACTGGAGTCAAACTTAGGACTTTGTGCTTTCAAGGCAGGCAGTGGCACCACTGAGCTAAATCCCCAGCCCTGCTTTGTAGTTCTTCGACCCAGGCTGCTCAAGCAGGAAGCCAGGGCCTGCGGCCAGGCGGGGCCGTTGGAGGCTGTGGTCTTGCAGGCTATTGGCTGTCGCAGTGCCATCTCCCAGGACTAGGGCCCAGTGGCCTCCTAGGTCATGGCCCATTTGGCCCATAGCCACCTTGAGCCTCTTATCTAAGACAGCAGCGCCTGAGCTACCCACCCTCTGGCCACACCCACAGGCTGCTTGCCCTGGCCCAGTTTCTCCATGTGTCCCGAGGCCGACACAACCCTGTCCGCCCACCTCTTAATGGCCCACGCTGGCTGCTGGTGGCCCGGGCTTGTTCTGTCCACTCTGCTGGGGCCGGGCAGCTTCTTGGGCATGGCTCGGGGCACAGGCTGGCAGAGGAGGAGAATGTTCTTCTGGGGCCTGTTGCAGAGGATGCCCAGCTGCTCTCTGGGCCGGGCTGTCACAGAGCTGATTAAAGGGCAGTGGTGTAATTATCCCAGCAAAAGGTTGTCCGCCAGATCCCTTTGGGGTCCCTCAGTTGCCTGAGACTGCAGGATGTCCACACCGGTCAGTTGCCGTCTTCCGAAAGAGCTGTTGCTCTGGCAGGATGGCAGCGCGTTTGTGTGTTGGAGCTCTGGAGTCAGGAGTGTTTACCGAGTGCCACTTCAGAGCCGAGTCACCTTGTCCTGTCTGACCCGTGTCCTCATCTGTAGCGTGGGAACAGATCACGGAGACCCCCATTGGAGCGTCTTTGCCCCGTGTCCACGTGCCCAGCTGCCTGTGCTGTTCCCCTCCCTCGGGGCACAGAGGTGGCTGACGTGGTCTCCCCCCGCCGCCCAGTTGCTGCCCAGGGCTGTCAGCGGTAGCAGCAGGTGTGGTTCAGGGTGTGTGGTGGTGGTCAGGTGCAGAGCTCTCTTCCCTCGGCCTCCCACTGCACAGATGGCAGCTGGAGCTCCAGAGAGCAGAGGTGCAGGGCAGGGTTGTTCGTGTGCTCTGTGACTGGAAGCTGTGGTCTCTGATGATGCCTGCCCTACCATTCGGGAGCCAGCATTGAGTTTTACAAAACAAAGGTGACCGTAGATGAAACGATTATTTTTTTGTTTGTTTTAATGCTAAGGGGGCAGAATAAAAAGTTGGCTAGAAATACTTGAGGGGAGATTTTCCTGGTCCATGAAATCCAGAAGGAAAGCACCAGTTCGGTGGAGTGGGGCTCATATTTGCCTTTGTGCCCCCAGGGTTGGGCCCACAGTCTGTGCCCTGCAGTCCTCCTCCCCCTCCCGCCAGGCCAGACAGACGGGCAGCCGAGGGAGCAGAGCCCTGGTTAACCACGGCCTGCACGCTGGCTTCCAACGGCCTGCCTTGCCCCCTCTGTGCCTGTTGACACTGGGTTCCCTGGGGACCATAGATGCAGTTGCCTCAGGAGGTCAGGACTGTGGAGCAAAAGCCAGGCTGTGGCAGCACCTGCTGTCACATTTCAAGGAAAAGGTGGCTTGTGCCCCCGCCCTCCGCCCTCAGGCTGGTGTTAAAGGGCAAGTGCGCCCCCTGCAGGAGACGTCTCCCCGCACCTGCGCCCCATTGGAGGGGAGGGGAGGGGAAGGGAAGGGAGGCGGCGTCTGGGCACGCTGCACCCCGTGGAGCCTGCGCTTGGCGCCTTGCAGTCCCGGCACAGCCTAAGCTGTGGGTGTCACCGTGCGAGTTCCGCAGGAGCGCTCTACCCCTGGGTCACAGCGTCACCTCGGGGTTTTTAATGTTTAATTTTGAGACGAGGTCTCACCAAGTTGCCTGGGTTGGGCAGTCCTCTCTCAGCCTTTCAGAGTGCTGGGATTACAGGATGCACCACCGCGCCCAGCCGACGTTTCTCCTTAAGCTGCTTTTGCCTGTAGACACGGGCGATGGCTTCCTGGCAGGGCAGCCTGATTTTGAACTGCTCTGCAGCATTTTCCTGCAGTCCTCGGCGCTGGCCTGTTTCCCTAAACCGTACTGCATCCTCCCTCGTGGACCTGCTTTGGGGCTGATGTCCCATCCGATTTCCTCCCCTGTCATGTTCTCTGTCCTGTTGCCTCTCGAACCTGTGCCTCCATTCCCAGTTCCTGGGCTGTTTTCTGTGGGAAAGGGAAAGAGCTGGGCTCTTGCCCCACTCCCCTCCCCAGCCCTTCCGTAAGCTTGGTCCCGTGGCGTCATCTGTAGTGGCGACTTGGGAAGCACCCCACGTATTTGACAGTGGGAGCCCTCAGAACCAGTGACCGTGGGTCAGCCCTGTGCGACAGTGCTCTGGTGAGAGTCGCCGTGGAGGGAGGCATGGTTGGGCATTGCCTCGCAGCCACTGTGCCTCATGCGGGCCATGAAGAACTGGAAATGGAAGCTTCTGAGCTCACGGCTGCGCCTCTGCCTTGCGAGTCCTTGCCGTGGGTACCTGTGCCTTCCTAGCACCAGCACCAAGGCACAGCACTCCATGCCTGCCTTAAAGGAGGGGTTTATTTTAGCGTCAGCGCATTTGAGTCCACGGTTGGCTGGCTCCAAGGTAGAAGCAGCACAATGGGTGGGCGTGGCAGACAAGGCTGCTCACGCCATGGCTGCAGGGACAAGGGTCACCTTCTGGGTCACCCCGTCCACCTGCCTCTTGGGACTGGACCCACCCCTGACAGCACACTTTGCTGTGAATTCACCCACAGAGGGATGTGGCTCCCCACAGTCTCATCGCTGTCCACAAGCCCCACCTCTGGAGTTCTGGGACATCTTGGATCTAAACCACACACCTAATAGTGTATGAATACAAAATAGCAGGCAGTGCTGGCACACACGTGATTCCAGCTGGTCAGGAGGCTGAGGCAGGAGAATTGCAAATTCAAGCCTAGCCTGGGCAATTTAGCAAAAAAAAACCCTGCTTCAGAATTAAGTATAAAGAAGCCGGGTGTGGTGGCTAATGCCTGTAATCCCAGCACTCCGGAGGCTGAGGCAGGAGGATCGCTGTGAGTTCGAGACCAGCCTGGGCTACATAGTGAGTTCCAGGTCAGTCTCAACTATATAGTGAGACCCTGTCTCAAAAAACCAAAAAAAAAAAAAAATATATATATAGATATATATCTATATATATAAATAATATAAAATATATAAAGAGAAAGTAGCTCAGTGCTCTCGGGTTCCATCTTCATACCCTGCCAAAAGAGATGAAACAAGATGTGTTGAAATGTGGGTGGTGGTAGTCAGGTGCAGTTGGTGGTTCCTGACTGTAATCCCAGCACTTGGGAGGCTGAGGCAGGGAGTTTGGGAGTTTGAGGACAGCCTGGGCTGCACAGCAAGCTCAGTACTGGACTACACAGCAAGTCCTCATCTCAGAGACAGAAAGGTAAGTAAGTAGACAATGTCTATCTCCACTGTTTTCTTCCTCTCACATTTCTGTATCCTGCAAGGGTAGGTACTGTGTATCAGGCTAAGGGCCTGAATAGACTTGTCTTAAAGGTCAGGTGGGAGGCTGTGCTTGTCCCACAGTCCCTCCTGGGTCGGCTGGCTCTAGGGGCAGTTCGGCCGCCTGCCTGACCCTGTCGGCCTGCTGCTCCTCCCTTGGCGAGCTCCCGGTACCCCCTGAGCTGCTGCCTATTCACGACCGGGGGATGGGGGCAGAGGAGCCGAGGGAGCACAGGGCACAGCTGTCACACTGGCCACCGCCTTGCAGCAGCTGGACCCCTGGTCACTGGCTTGGACCTCTCACCCACAGGCCATTGAGAAGCTGGTCACTCTTCTCAACACCCTGGACAGGTGGATTGACGAGACCCCTCCGGTGGACCAGCCCTCACGCTTTGGGAACAAGGCCTTCAGAACCTGGTACGCCAAGCTCAACGAGGTGAGGCTGCTGCGGTGGGGCGGCGCTGGTGGGGAAGGGCAAGCATCACAGGCACTGTTAACAGGGCCGCCCCGTTACCGGATACCACGCACTCACCCATGTCCCAGCCTCCTTCTCATCTGGGAAGTACCATGGTACACAGCCCTTTGCGTGGGACCTTTCTCTTTCTCTTTCTTGTTTCTTTTTTGAGACAGTCTCACTCTGTAGTTCAGACTGGCCCTGAACTTGTGGTGATCCTCTTGCCTCGGCCTCCCCTGGGAGTACAGACATGTACCACCATGCCTGGCTGCATGAGGCACTCCTTGGTTGGTTGGTTAATTGATCGGTAATGCTGGGATGGAACCTCGGGCTCTCCACCCCCAGCCACAAGGCTGCTTATTAAGTCATTATATTAGCAGCAGATGGGCCCATCTGCAAGGCTCACTGAAAGACACCTGCGCAGCCACTCTGGAATGCTGTGCAGCTGTGAAAAGAGCCAGGACGCTGTCTAGGGCACTGGTTAGAGAAAAGCCCCCGTGAGGCTGTGCACGGTGCGCCGCCTTGTGGCGAAAAGCGGGAGGTGAACGGTGTCTGCCGCTTTGTAGGGGGCGAAGTGTTTGTTACCCCACAGTCAGAGGTATTTATTCGTGGTCCTTCTCGCCTCCGGCAAAGAATTGGGCGAGATAAGCCAAACACAGGGCCAAAAGTTTATTTGAAAAGTGCAGGGTGAATGGGTATGGGAGAAACGAGAGAAAAAAGATAAAAGCAAAAGTAAAAGTACCTAGGGCTGGGGATTTAGCTCAGTGGTTCCGCCGCCTGCTTCGCAAGCGCAAGGTCCCGAGTTGGATCCCCGGTACCAAAAATAAAACTAAAAGTACCTGCTTCGTCTGAGAAGCGCATCGGGGGCTCTCGTGGGAAGTAGATAGCGGCTCCTCGTGGCACGTGGTCTCATGTGCCGCACCTCGTGGGGTCCTGGGGTCCTGTGGGGACAGGTCTCGCTCACCTTCCCGGCTGGGGCTGGGCAGGCAGGACTTCTGCACCCTTTCAGGTGTTCTTGTGCTTATCTCTGAAGACATCACCCGTTCAGAGCAGAGAGCCAGGCTCTGGGCCGCGCCCCACTGCGGCCGGGGTGAGCCTGGGGTGCAGGTGGCCGCCAGCAGTTCAGGAGGTTCCTGTGCCAGGTCCAGCTGAGCTTGGTGGGCAGACGCAGCCCCTGGGGCTCAGCAAGCGCTGTGCTAGGGGGGCTGCGGTGCATCTGCTCCAGTGTTTGCAGGAGACTTGCGTTAAGGTCCAGCAGAGAAGGATGCCGGGTCCTGGCTTTACAGCTTGATGGATTTCTCCATGTTTTTACCATCGCCCATGTTAAACTATAGAATGTCCATCTCTGTATCCGAGCCTTCCCGGGACCAACCCTGATTTCTACACCATACATCGATTTTTTTTTTTTTTAGCTGTTTTTGAGCTTCGTATCAATGCTGGGTTTTTCCGCTTGATTTTACACATGTGAGGTTTGTCCACGTTGTGTACAGTGACAGATCTTTTTCTTTGAGTTGTAGTATTCCATCGTAGGAATGTGTCACAGTTTGTTCCTTCCACCATTGACCAACATTTTATTTTGGCCACTGTAAAGAATGCCACTTGGCTGGACACAGTGGTACACATCTCTGATCCCAGTGACTGGAGAGGCAAAGGCAGGAGAATCACAAGTCAAGGCCAGGCTGGACAATTTAGCGAGACACTGTCCCAAAGTTTAAAAAAAAAACGTTTAATGCTCAGGACACCCCCTTTGCTGACTGGATTCATGGCACAGGGTCTTGCTGCCCTGCGGGTGTGGAGGGAGATGGTGACTATCGGGACGATAGTCCTGACCCCCAGTGCTGACAGGGGACAGCAGGTGCTGAGCTGCCCAAGGTGGTCTGTTATGAGGGCGCACGTCCCAGCCTCGTGACCGTCAGCACAGTGCCGCCCCTGCCCTACGAGGGAGATGCTGCCTGATCTGCCACCACTACTTTATGTCTCTTGCGTCATCAGGAAGCAGAAAACTTGGTGGCCACAGTGATTCCCACCCATCTGGCTGCGGCCGTGCCGGAAGTGGCTGTTTACCTGAAGGAGGCCGTGGGCAACTCCACACGCATTGACTATGGCACAGGTACTGCCACCTGCTTTCCTTCTGGGGCTGCTTGCTTCTTGCTCCAACCCTGCAAGAGTCTGCTAGCCCTGTAGTTTTGGGGGCCAGCAGGGGGGCTGGCGTGGCCTGTGCAGAGCTGACTGCTGCTCTCTAAAGATGTCTGCAAGCCCTGCAGTGTCACTCGGGACCATTTCTCGAGTACCTCCTGCAGCTCGACACTACTGAGAGTGCTGCTTTGGTGGTTTCTCCCTCTCTCCAGTGCCTCTGGCCCCCCAGCCTGATCTCTGCGGCTGAGCTCTTGGGCTCTGTTGTCTATTTTGGCCAGGCTGACTGGGCTTTTTTGGAGACAGGGTCTCACTATGAAGTTCAGGCTGGCCTTGAGCTCAATATGTAGCTCAGGGTGGCCTCAAACTCGTGGTGATCAGCCTCCCAAGTGCTGGGGTTACAGGCGTGTCCGTATGGTGACTGGACTTTGAGGGAGGGGACTGTATGGGCACCGGAAAAACAGGGGCTCCCTGGGTTGGGGGTGGCCCTGAGCCCTGGGGATCCTTCTTTGGTGAAGTCTCCACTCTACAAAAATGGAGGAGCTGCTGCTCCGTCCACTTCTTTCTTTGGTATCCCAGTGACCCCGCCCTTCTTCCAGAGGTAGGACCATAGCAGTGACTGGATGGTCACCACCCAGCCACCCTGCAGATCGTCTGCTCCCCGAGGGCAGGGCCGTTCATCACTGTCTTCCTGGTGCCTCACAGGGATAGTGACCGCCCAGAGTAAACCCAGTGGGGTAGCCCAGTGGCTCCACCCTGGTCCGGTGTCAGCATCTGGGGCTCCTAGCAGTAGAATGACAGCACTGGTGGCTCTGGGCAGGACCGAGTTCGTTTCGGACAGGGAAGAGGCCCATTCTCTCCACAGTGGCCTTCCTCGTCCGAGGGAGATGAAGAACACACTCCCAGCTCCTCTCTGACTGTCAACTTCAGCGTCTTTCTTCCCAGGGCATGAGGCGGCCTTCGCTGCTTTCCTCTGCTGCCTCTGCAAGATCGGGGTGCTGCGGGTGGATGACCAGATTGCCATCGTCTTCAAGGTGTTCAGTCGGTGAGGAGGGAGGGCCCCAGGGTCTCTTCTGCCTTCCTCCTCCTCCCGGTCTGGCTGCAGATGGGACACTGGAGGGTTCTCACGCGTGGTTCAGGGCTCTCATCATCCTCACCAAGCCTGCTGTGGCCCTCGTGCTGGGCCCTGCAAACCCACTTTCTGAGCCAGGGTTTGTCTTTCCTCGGCTGGAAGAGCGAGGGTGGACTGGGGAGCCCTGCTGTTTGGGGTGCAGCAGCTGAGCTCTTACCTCGGCAGCCACACAGGTAGGTGTCACTTCCTTACTTTGGCCCCTGCCTTCCTCCCGTCCTGTGCAGGTACCTGGAGGTCATGCGGAAACTCCAAAAGACCTACAGGATGGAGCCGGCCGGCAGCCAAGGCGTATGGGGCCTGGATGACTTCCAGTTCCTGCCCTTCATCTGGGGCAGTTCGCAGCTGATAGGTACTGGGGAGCTGCCAACCCTCGACCTCACCCAGGGGTGCAGGCTGTACCCCTCCTTTCTGCTCCAGACAGACAGGAACAGCTTGTGAAGCAGGCATTAGAGCGGCTGCCTATGGAGGCTGCAGGCTGTGGCCCTGCTGCTGTGAGCCCGAGTGGCTGGCGGGGGTGGTGGGAGTCCGTGGGAGTCCGTGGGAGTCTGTGGGAGGGGATGTGGCCTGGGGCATGGCATCTACTGTGGGGAATGAGGGGCTCTCATTTGGTGACCAGCGTCATCCATTGCTACTGTGGAGCTGTGTGCAAGGGGCCACCGAGTGCTGAGCCTGGGCCCGGGCCTGCTTGCTGTGGGCTCGGATCTGCTCGGGGCCACCCCTGCACTGCAGCCCTTCTCTGGGTGCCCAGCTGCCCGGGCCAGGCCAGTTACCCGGCCGCACGGTCCCTCTGATGTACGAAGTCCTGAAGCCTGCGTGCTCAGCCCTGTCCACATGGTCCTTGGGGTTCCCAGTGCAGACCCAGAGCCTCAGGAGCTAAGCTGACCTCCTTTGTCCCGGCCCCAGCAGTCGGAGCCTGAGTGGGGCTCCGTGGGGCACAGTCACTCGGCACCTTCCAGACAGCAGACCATACAGGAGATGTCCTGGGCTGGGCACCGTGCCGACATTTAACATAGCTTTTACAAGAAGCGTGTTCTGTAAACAGGGCAGAGGATACACTGAAAACAGTTGTCCCTCACGGTTACGGCGTGAGACTCAGTACTCAGTCGTAGTCTGCGGCTTTGTTTACCCGACCTCATCACACAGCTGTGGGGAGCAGGCCCCGCTGTGGCGTAGTGGCCGGGTCTAGGTGAGGGGAGTTTTTCAGCTTCGTGATTATCATTTTTTCACACTGGCCATTGAGCCCAGGGCCCTGCTGGCTGAGCCCCGCCCCAGCCCTCCGTTAGCCTGGTGGGCTCACCGCCGGGGAGGGGTGCTCACAGACCCGTCGGCCACACGGCAAGAGCCTGTACCCTTCCTGCAAGGTCGGGTGTGAGGCTGTGGCTCTCAGGGGTGTCCGTGTGCCGGGCTGGGTGCCCAAGGGGTGTGAGGGCCTGGTTCTGAACCCCGGGCTTCTGTCCCTCCCAGATCACCCGTTCCTAGAGCCCAGGCACTTCGTGGATGAGAAGGCCGTGAATGAGAACCACAAGGACTACATGTTCCTGGAGTGCATCCTGTTCATCACTGAGGTGAGGCAGGGCAGGAGGGAGCCCTGGTGGTCTTTGGGCTCAGGTGACGGAGGCTGGTGCGTAGAGCAGCTGGAGGTGCTGCCCAGTGGGGACGACCGAGAAGGACCCCCCCCCGCCGTAAAAAAGGGCAAAGCCCCACCCGGCTCTCGGGACGGATGCACTAGCCTCGGCCAGGAGGTCTTCATCTTCACAGGGTGGCTGAGGGACTAAGACTTGGACCATTCATCAAGATTGCCTGGGGCCAGGGATTTAGCTCAGTGGTGCCACGGTACCCTCCCCCCAGAAAAAGATTGCCTGGAGACTTCGTTAACCCCAACTTTCTGACCCAGAATCTTAGGGGACAACAGGCAGGTCCTGTGTTTAAAGCCCAGAGGTTGCTGGTTGCCAGGCTATTGCACAGGAAACCTGGGGACTCCCAGCTCCACGGACCTTGCTTCTGTTCATCCTCTCTCCCTATGCCACCGCTCACTTGCTTGGGTGCCCTGGCACTGTGGTCTGCTGCCCGCCCCGTCTGTGTCTCTGCCTCCCCGGGGCTTTCTCGTGGTGGGTGCTCCCCTGGGTGCCTCTTCTCAGCACCTCCAGGAGGGGAGAAGCCTGCTTAGCAGCCTCGGCTCCCTCTCCTCCTGGTCAGCATTCGACTGAGGCTTCTGCCAAACTCCAGGGGCCAGAGGGGAATGACACATTTTTTCCAAGTCAGCAGATGGAGCTGGGGCTGACGGCTGGGAGGCCACAGCTTCCTTCTCAAGATCTGCTGCCTTCAGCAGAGTCGCGGGCCCAAGGTCACAAGGACTCAGGGGCAGCCTGGCTGCTGCCTTGTGAGCCAGTCACACACCACTCTCTCCGTGGTGGAGTGTGGGGGTCTTCAGAGCCTGGGGATCCCCCAGGAGGAGGAAGAGCAGGGGCAGAGTCTACCCTGAACTCCCTGCTTGAGGCCCCGTGGCCAAGCTGTCCAGACTCCTCCCGGTGGCTGTTCAGACCCTGGGGTACCTGTCTGAGTCTAACAAGGGGCCAGGCCAGGCCACACTCCCGGGTCTGGGAGAATCAGTTTCATGCTGAAACTTTTGAGTTTTCGTTTGCTTGGTTGGTTAGGCTGGTGTGAAAGCCCAGAAGCGTCTCCAGTTTGAGGCCCAGGTCATCTGCAGGCAGTCAGGCCTAGGAGCCACTAGGTGGCACTAAAGGCACACTGATCTCTGGTTCCTGACTGTGACAGTGGGGAGAGAGGGCGGGCAGGCTGGCTGTCATGTTTTGGCTTTTCCACACCTTCCCTGCACAGCCTGGCTTTCACTTGGGCCTGGGCCCATGGGTGTCGCGTTAGTGTGGGTGCTAGGAGGGGCTGGCCCAGGAGCTGCTGGCCAAGGACCCTTTGCCCACCTGCCCAGCGGGGGTGGGTCTGAGTGGTTGCTGGTTGCAGCACACCCCGCGTCCTTTCCTCAGAGGCCCTGTGCTTCCCTGGGTGGGCAGCGTTGGCTCCCTGTCAGTGAGCGAGGGGCCCAGCCTTACCTACTGGACCCTGGAGCTCCGAAGCCTGGAGACCCGCCGGGGACTGCTGTGCTCTGTGCTTAGGAGGGGGTAGTGCTGCCTCTGGAGATCTGGAAATCTTAAGGGTTGGTGCAACTGAGAGAAAAGAAAACACTGAAGTTGGGATGGAACCTGGCTGCCCTGCCCAGTCTTCTGCAGGACCCCTCGTACCCCTGGGCATCCTGGGTGAGGACCCCCCACCCTGCAGAGCTTCTGCTGCTTCAGGAATTGCAGCACTGGTGCCTTTAAGAGCCCAGGGTAGGCAGGAAAAGAATTTCAGTTTCAGTCTGGCTTCTAAATTTGGAGTTTTGGGAAGGGAGGGATCAGATTTCAGCTGGAAGGGAAGGAGCTGACAGGAAGGCGCTGAGCAGAGCCTCCCCCACCCCGCCCATCCCCCTCGGTTACTGACAGAGGAACCATTTACAAAAGGCCGATTCTCTGGGGAGTGGAGAGGCAGGAACGCAGCGTCTGTGAGTAATTTCCTGCTCAATATGGCTGCTCTGACTCACGATTCCCCTGGGGTCACTGCGGGACTGCAGCCTGCTCGCGCTCTCTCTCTCTCTCTCTCTCTCTCTCTCTCTCTCTCTCTT
>NW_022900948.1:44181160-44203943 GCF_012274545.1 Fukomys damarensis
TTTTTTTTTGGTCTCCTGGCCCCCAATTCCTTTTTCCCTTCGTCTGTTTTCCTTTCCCAATTTGCAGTCTCCTTCTGAAGGACTTAGGGAGGCCTGGAGTGCTGATGCGGCCTGCAGCATGCCTTGCCCTGGCTCAGCCAGCAGACTAGAAAGGCTTCTAGGGTGCATCCCTGGCCCAGCAAGGCTGGTGCAGAGGCAGAGCCCCGTCCCTGTCCTCCCCTCGCCTGGAGCCGCCGCTGTGCAGGGACAGAGCCCACAGAGTGCCCCCTGGGGTTAGGTCTGCAGAGTGGAGTGTCCCTGTCCCCACGGCATGCCCACAGTCGGGCCCCTGAGCCTCGTGGGAGTGGGCAGCAGGGTTGGGAGCTCTGGGAGCTGGGGGAGGGGAGGATTAGAGAGGGGCAGTTGGAGCCCAGACCCGAGGAGGTGTGGCCCCTGTGGGTTGGGGCACCTCTGTGGATTCAGGTGCAGGGAGCTGTCCAAGCAGAGACAGAAGGGGTGACAGAAGGGTACCCTAGTCCTGCCTTGCTGAAGTCTGTCATCCTTGCTACGGAACCTGAAGACTCTGGGGATGTAGGCCAGATGACAGGGATAGCTTTTACTCAAATCTGAAAAGTTTAGCCAGCATTGCCCGTACTGGCCAGGACAAGGCCTGCAGGAGTTGGGAGCCAGGCAGCAGCCGCAGCTGGGGTCCTTCTGGTGAGGTTGCCCCACTGTGAAACAGCTTAGGCTTCTCCTCTCCTTGGAAAGGCCTCCCCTCCTCCCAGGCCTCATGCACAGCTTCTGGAAACTTCCACCCACTCCAGGGCCAAGTCTCCTTCCTTGCCAGATTCAGCCTCTTTGCTTTTCCATCTTTCTGTGCAGCCTGGGCCCAGGTGCTGAGGCTGCTCCCAGCGTAAGGCTCTGCCGGCCCGGAGGAGCGGCGAGGTGCTGTGAACTGCATGGCTAATAGCTCGGCACATCTCCCTCTCCTCTGGGCGCTGTGGTTTCTGATGTCATGGGAACTTCGCTAGGCTTGCACCGTGCTCTCTTCCTTCCTGGAGGCTCAGGCTCTGGGGCAAGAGGAGGGACCCGGGCGGACTGTCTCGTGTCTGCTGTGGTTGTCACCCCTGGCCTCTCGGGATGGACCAGCCTGGCCTTCTTCCTGAAGTGTCCTGCCTCCCGTTGGTCCCTCGCATTCCCTTTTGCCACCTGCCATGCACAGGGCACAGACAGGGCCTGCTGTGAGGCTGGGCAGGTTAGGTGTTCTGTGGCTTGGGGAGCTGGAAGAGCCACACCAGAGACTTGGGGACAGGATTGTATGTTTTTGTTTGCTTGTTTTGCAGTACCAGGGATCAAACTCAGGACCTTGTACTTGCGAGTCGGACAGCAATGCCACTGAGCTAAATCCCTGGCCCTGTTTTGTTTTTTTTGAGACAAGGTCTTGCTGTGTAGCCCAGGCTGGCCTCAAACTCATGGCGATCCCACTGCTTCAGCCTCCAAAGTTCTGGGATTGCAGGTGTGCACCACCACACTGAGTTTGGGAAGAAATTTTATTTTCCCGTGGCTGCTGGAGCTGGTGGTAGTAGCTATTGGACCCCTGTTTTGTTTTGTTTTAGCTTGGTTTTTTGAGTCAGGGTCTCACTGTGTGGTTGAGACTGACCTGGAACTCACTGTGTAGCCCAGGCTGGTCTGAACTCACAGTGATCCTCCTGCCTCAGCCTCCCGAGTGCTGGGATTACAGGTGTGCACCACCACGCCCGGCCTGGACCCCTGTTTTGGATAAGAGAGAGAGAGAGGTTTCCCTTGGGGGTGGACAAGCGAGATTATGTTTGTGAGTTAGCTTCACAGCTCGGTGCCCCCATCTCTGGCACTTGTACTTGCTTGTGTGTGTGCACCACATGGGCTGCGCTGTGGCTTAGCCTTCGTGCGTGGGTGTGTGCGTGCGTGCGACAGAAAGTGCCGTCTGCGGGGAAGCAGGGCACCCTCCCTAGTGTGGCCTCTCTCGTCCAGATGAAGACCGGGCCATTCGCAGAGCACTCCAACCAGTTGTGGAACATCAGTGCAGTCCCCTCCTGGTCCAAGGTGAACCAAGGTCTCATCCGCATGTATAAGGCGGAGGTGAGTGGGGCCGACTGGCGGGCTTGGTGGGGTGGGGCTCTTCCCACCTTGTGCAGCTGAGTTAGGGTGACACGATTGCCAGAGGCCCTTCCTTCCCTGCTGGCAGCCTGGAGTCTCCCATGGTGACCAGGAGCAAGGCAGTCATGGAATGGAGTGGCCTCCTGAAGGCATCTTTCTAAATGGTGCTATCAAGCTGTAGGTTGTAGCTGCAGGCAAGTGACACCGACCCAGGGGAGCTGGCACTTTCATGACCACTTCCGGTGCCGATGGTCCCCGTGCTCCCCCTGCTGGGAGGCTGCTGCCCTACCCCTGCCTGTTGACTTCCATCCTCTTGCAAAAAGGGTGGGAACAAACATTTTTCTACCCACATCTTGGGCTTGGCCAAGAAAGACCTGCATGCACTGTGCCGCCCTCACCTACAGTGGAGCTGTGGGCCCCCAAAGTGCCTCCTTTTGTTTCTGCCCTCAGGCTGTTGCTGGCCTTGAGTGCCTGAGTAGTCTCAGCCTGTGGCTGCCTCTCCTTCCCTCTCCTCTGGGAGGACAGCTCAAAGTCTGCTTCCTTCCTCTGTCATCAGAGGCAGGACCGCAGCGAAGGCAGTGAGAGGCTTCCGGCCCCAGGCTCCCATGCCTGGCCCTGAAGGGTTAACAGTCCTGCTGACCGGCCTGGCCTCTTCCTCCGCCCTCCCTTTGGTCCCCTTCCTCTGGACTTCACATCCTGTGTTTAGGTTCCAGCCCACATACCTCTTAATCTCAGCCTCCCTTGCTGGGGCTGCCAGGCTCCTTCCACAGCTGCCCCACCCAGCTCTCCCTGTCCCCAGAGCCCAGGTCACTGCCCTCTGTCCTGTCCTTCCTGGCAGGCCTCTCCCACCAGTCCCACAGTGGTGCTGCTGGGGCTGTCTCAGCAAGGGAGGGCTCCACGGCTCCTTGACCCTGTCCCTCTGCCAGAGGCAGAGGAGCTACAGAACAACCAGCCGAGGGAGGGGTGGATTAAGATTTAAGATCAGGATGTGAGGCGGGCGGGAGGTTGGCAAGCTTGAGGTCATCCTGGGCAACTTAACAAGACCTTGTCTCAGAAATTAAAAAGGGCTGGGGATGTAGCTCAGTGGTAGAAGGTTTGCTTAGCCCATTTGAGGCCCTGAGTTTTATCCCCCGTGCTGTAAAAAAATTCAAAACAGTGGTGCAGCACACAGAACAGACAGCCCACGATGTAAAGGTAGCCAGATCGCTCTTGTTGAATCCAGGAGACTGCAGCTGAGAACTGCATGAATTTCGGAGCCGTCCTCCGGGGGCCCTGACGCACACAAGGGTGGTAGGAGCTGGCCTGCCTGGGCACTGTGTAAGCCAGACTGCTTTGTAGGGTGCTGCTGCTGGAACCCCCACCCTGACTTGGTGACAAACCCCAAGTCTTTGGGGGGCTCATCACTCACCGATGGGGTCCTAGCAAGTAGCCCTTAGTGTCTGGTCCCCAAGAGTCCTGGGGGGGGGCTATGTGTTTTGGATTTTGAGATAAGGTCTCACTGGGTTGCCTAGCCTGGGCTCAAACTTGCCATCTTCCTGTCTCAGCCTCCCAGAGTGCTAGGATTGTCCTAAAGTCCTCCTGTGTAGATTCCTGGTCCTAGAAGGCTGTGAGGGGCTGGGTGAATGAGCAATCTGGCTCTGCAGCAGCGAGAGGAGAGGCCCTGGTGCCCAGACTCTTCCTGCCCCTGAGCTGTGGACTTTCTCTGCCTCTGCCCAACCTGGCCTCCTGTGGCCCTGGGGCCCCAGGGCTGAGTGGAGAAAACTCTGCCCTGCCCCCCTTGCCTTTGCAGCTTCTCTGGTGTGAGAGCTGGAGGCAGGTTGACTTTTGACCCTTTCTGGAATTCAGGGCCCTGGGGGGCCTTTTGCAAACTCCCACCACTTCCGGATGACATCAGCACAATGGCAGCTGCCTTGCTTCTGGCCTGGATCTGCTGCTCCAACCCCCCAGGGCCACCCCAGCAGCCTGCTCCCCACTTTCCCTGCACCTCTGGCCTCACTGACCACCTGTTTGCCCCTCCCTGCTTGCTTCTGCAGCTGGTTTCTGAGGTGAGGGAAGTGGGGCTGATCGTGGCGCCCCTTTGTCCCTCTTAAGTTAGAGTGAGGCAGGCCACGTGGTACATCTCGGCCAGGAGTTTGCTTCCCTGTCTGATGCGGAACCAGCCTCACCCTGCCCAAGCTGTGGCTTGAGAGCCCTGGCCATGGGAGACAAGAGGTACAGCCCTGCCTGGGGCCTGGGGCCCAGTTCCCATGTGGCCCTGTCCTGTCCTCAGGCCTTAGCACTTTCTGTGACCCTGTCCCCCACAGGGCTGCTAGGAACAGCCGGGGGGCTGTCCTCTGGTTCTTCTTGTCTCTGAGGTGCCGAGGTGACTTTTTCAGTCCAGACCACTGAGTACTGGAGAAAATGGGCCCTGACCTCTGCTTATTCTTGTGTTCAAATGTTCCCCGCTGCCTGGCCAGCACCAGGGCCAGGCTGAGGGTGCCCACTACCAGGAAGCTGCGTACCTCTGTGTCTGTCTCCCCCTGGACCATTGGTGTCACTTGGCTGCTTTCATCTGGGCTTGGCTTCTAGAAACACGTGCATGCGCACATGCACGCGCACACACACACTCTCTCTCTCTCTCTCTCTCTCTCTCTCTCTCTCTCTGGTGCACCTTTATGGTCTGACTGCTGCAGTGGGGCTCTTTGGGTGGGAAGAGTCATGGGGAGCAGGAAAGACAGGTACCCCCTTTCTCGAAGCCCAGAGGCCACTCCGTTCAGAGCCTTGGGCCCTCATGCTCTGCTCTGCCTTCCTTCGCAGTGCCTGGAGAAGTTCCCTGTGATCCAGCACTTCAAGTTTGGGAGCCTGCTGCCCATCCACCCTGTCGCCTCCAGCTAGGAGGGCCGAGTTGCAGAGTCACCCAGGCTGGGTTCCCGAGCCCTCCTGACCCCTGAAGCCCCGCCCCACCCCGTGTTCTTCTGTGTGACGAGAGGCTGTTTACTGGGGTGGATGCCAAGCAGGGTTTGAGGAGGGCTCGGGCTTGGGCTAAAGGGCCTGGGTTGAGAGAAGTGACCAAAGTGTGGCCAGTGTCCTGCCCTCTCTGGCAGCCAGGCAAGAAGAGAGAGACTGGGACCCCACTCGTGTTCCCGGCCTCCCTCTCCCCCTTCTCCTGTAGTCCTGATGGAGACCAAGGGTTCCATTGCTTTCTCTTCCCTTTCCCGCCTTTCTGAGGGTTGGAGATCGGTTCCTTGCAGGGCTGGAGGCTGAGGTTGGTGGCCAGCCTTGCTGTTCCAGCCGGCGAACTCCCAGGAGGCTGCCCCTGGGCCTGGGGCCTCAGTTTAGCTTTTGTTTTTCCTCTGGCCCTTGGCTTGGCTGTAGCCACACTTCTCCCTCCGCCCCAGAGGTCACCCAGCTGTGAAAGCTGCCCTTTGGGTAGGTGCTGGGCGCTGGCAGGGCTCTGGAGCATGTGAGGC
This sequence comes from Fukomys damarensis, assembly GCF_012274545.1. Taxonomy (NCBI): domain Eukaryota; kingdom Metazoa; phylum Chordata; class Mammalia; order Rodentia; family Bathyergidae; genus Fukomys; species Fukomys damarensis. The sequence continues at coordinate 44,186,725 of NW_022900948.1, forward strand.
CTGCCTTTCCAGAACTTTCCCAGCAGGGAGAGGCAGCAGAGACTCAGGGAGGGACTTGGGGCTGATTCTTCCGGGCATCCAGGCCTGGCTGTTTCTGGCACCGCTTCGCTGCTGTGACTTCCCTGGGGCGCTCGGCCTGCTCTGCTCCCTCGGGCAGGAGGGTGCTGGCATGGCCAGGCTGGGGGCAGGCGCCCCGTGCTTCCTTGTCCTCCTGCCTTCCTGATGGGGTGAGGTAAGGGTTGGCACCCGGGCCCAGGTGCTGGCTCTGAGTGCGGGCTGGGCCGAGGGGCACAGCTTGGGGTGCTGGTGGGGCGCCTGCCCGTCTCCTCCTCTCCTGTTAGCCTGCTCTTCACCACCCTTCCCGGGTCTGGGTCCACAGAGCCTGTGGGGAGGGCACACCGGGAAGCACAACCCAGGGCTCAACCCAGGACGGGCCTTGGTCTGGGCAGGGGTTGGGACAGGATCACCAGAGTTGCAGACGATTCTGGAGGCTGGCACAGCCTCCACCCAGGCCAGGCCATGGCCCTCCTGGCTCCCTGTCTGCCCCGGCCCTAGCTCCTGCGCCTTCGTTGTTGTTTGGATTAAAGCCTCTGTTTTGCACCTGTCGTGAGTGTGAGGCACATCTTCTCCTGCCATGTGCTCGTTGCGTCTCTGCATCACTTTGTCCCCGTTCAGGTCCCTCCTCTTAGCCTACAGTGTATGGGGCTCGAGGTGCTTCAGTTGGGTTGGTTTTCCTGGAGGAGGACGAGATTGTGGGCCCCAAAGTAGAGGTGGGGAGGTGCTGAGCGGAGCACAGTGTGTTCTGCAGATGGGAGCGGCCATCAGGGAGAGGGTGCCGAGGGCCTGGGGGCTTCTGGGGCCAGAGGTCAGGAAAGACCTTGAGGGAGCCGGGGCTGTGGAGCACCGTCTGGAGTTCAGTTGTGGGCCTGTGGCAGGCAGGCAGGAGACAGCCTGTTGGGGGCTGCAGTTTTGGCTGAACACGAGGGTGTTGGAGGCCCGGAGCCGGGGGTGGACATGGTCCCTTCAGATGTTCGAGGTAGGAGTGAGAGTCACAGGAGCAACCAAGAACCCAGTCCTGGCGTGTGTAGGTCGGGGCCCTTCTGCTGAAGTGGTTGGACAGAGCTGTACCCGTTCGCCTTCTAGGAGGTGGGGCGGCTGCTGGAGGCGCTGACTGGTATGGCGCTCAGCTAGCATAGCTGTGCCCAGGCGTGTGCAAGTGCCCGCTGCTTGCGGGTGAGGAGAGGCTGTTTCTGGGAGGGAAGCCCACAAGGCAGGAAGGAAAACTAAGGCCTCGCAGCCCAAGACTGGAGCCCCAGTCGGGAGGAAAGCTTTTCTTGACTATAAGCTCCAGCCACGCGAAAGGCATTCAGGGGAATCTGCAGATGGGAGAAGAGAGCTGTGCCAGCCGGGGGCCGGGGCTGGGAGGTGGTCCGGCCACCGGGGCGCTGCTCTGCTCCTGGGCCAGCCACACCCCCTCTCTTCCTCACAAAGGCCAACCTGGTGAGCTCTACCAGCTCGGTGCGCACTGCAGCGGACACAGACCCAGGACATCCTGGGGCCCCGAGACAGAGCGGGGTGTGGGGGGCAGGAGCCAGGCTGCAGAAGACAGAGTTGGCCCCCTGGGGCTCGAGGTCCCTTGGCATGGACTCCAGTGCTCTGTGGGGGAGTCACAGGAGGGGCGGGGATGGGCGTCCCATGCTCAGTGCCCACCAGCGCCTGGCATGCAGCAGGCAGCGTCAGCGTGGACCAGGTTAGAGGGGAGTCCAGCGGAGGCGGGAACAGCAGAGGCTTTAGGTGCCGACCTGGTTGGCCGCCTAGTGGAGCAGCTGGCTGTCAACAGGGCTGCAGGAGGGAGACTGGTGGGGTTGGGGTGGTTCTCTGTGGCCCTGGGCTGTCCCCACTGTGCCTGCACCGTGCACCGTTGGGCAGATGGGTGGGTCTGGCTGGCTGGGGAGCCGGCAGGGAGGGGGCAGGCTGCAGTGGCTCCCATGGTCCTCCCTGAGACCCCAAGTGCTCCAGCCTTGGGCTCCCTGCCTTCCCCCACACGGGCCTCCTCTGTCCATCAAACTCCTGACCACTGAGCAGCTTGGCCCTGTGCCCAGAGCCCTTCACCCCTCAAGGGAAGCCCTGTCTCTCCAGGCTCTGATGAGGCCTCACGTGGCCCCCACCCCTCTCCACCCCTCATACCCAGTGCGGGGATGGCAATTCCGGGCAGGCTGCAGAAGCCTCGGGAGCTTTGGGGGAAGGGAGGAGCCACCTGGTTGGACCCGGGCTGGGGCTTGGCTCTGCAGACCTCTCTGTCCCTGGAGGCCGAGGTGCTGATGGAGTCTGTGGCAGGTGTGGGAGGTGGGCTCAGCCCCACCATCACTGTGCCCTGGGAGGGTGGGGCCCCACCTGTCCCCAGGGGGGTGCCATAGACCTAGGCGCTGGGACTTAGCTGTGAACGGCTAGGGTAGGTCGGGGCCCTCCCCGCAGAGGGGTGGTAGGAACATGGGAGAGGGTGAGATTGTCTTTGAGGAGGTGGGAAAAGCAGGCTGGGAGATAGAGCCCTTGCTGAGGGCCAGTGCTGGAGATGGCTTCAGTCGGCATAGTTCTGCAGGCACTGGGGCTGAGAGGTGCAGAGGGCCGTGGAGAAATGAACCGGAGTGCAACTGCACGCCAGGGACCCACGGAGGTGACAGATGAGCAGGAGCAGGGCACCACAGGCCAGGTTAGAGCTGAGCCCGGAGTGCCGGTGCGTGCGTGGAGCCCCAGGGTCTACCCTCTTGCAGCGGACTCTGTGTGACTTATTCCAGCGAAACTCCGCATGCCCCAGCAGTTGGGGCTTGTTAGAGGCTGGACGGGACGGGGCCTTCGGTTACTGGGCCAGCGCGGTTGCTGTGTGTTTATTCTGGAAGATGCTTGTGAGCTGTTGGTAATGGGAAGGCAGCCCCTTTCTGTAGAGCAGACAGATCTGCCTCCCGGGGCCTTCTGTCCTCGGCGCACCCATCTGCATGCGTGAAGGCAGCAGTGTGCTTATGTCTGCTAACGGGGCCGGGAGTGCTGTGGAGGGTCCCTGTGCTTCCCTGCCTCCAAAGACAGCCAGGAAGATGCTGAGCACCACTGAGCTGCGGAAGAGAAAAGAGACTGTGGCTATGTGCTAACTTTTCTTTTTGTGGCTGATTTTGAAATCTTTCCACAGTGTCCAAATAGTACTTTTGTACAAAGAGGACCAAAAAGAAACTGATAAAAAACATTCCCCCCTAAAGAGCTTGGGGAATGGGACACTTATGGCGGGGAGGAGGGGACTTGTCCTCCAGCAAGAGAAGAGGAGTCGCTCCCGTGTCTGGTAAGGAAGGGGCAGTGTGGTCTCAGCTGGTTGTTTGGCCCAGAGAGCCCCACAAGAGCAGGCCGGGGAGGCTGCGGGACCCCGGGCTGGGGCTGTGAGGGACGGTACAGTGTTGAGAGTCCCAACGCTGGGCCTGCTGGGCACCCGCAGCCTCCCTGGCCAGGGGTGACCTCCAGGACCCTCGGCCCCTCCTCTCAGGACCCCAGCAGGCGCCGGGCGAGGGCGCAGTTCAGTCCTCGAGGTACTTTCCTGACGGGGGCTGGGGAGCTAGTTAGAAGCGGGGCAGTGATTCGCTGGGGTGCTTTCCTGAGCCCTGCCCTGCTGTGCTGTGGTCTCCATGCTGCAGTGCACCCTTTCCTGCTGGTCTCTGCTGTCCTCAGCCGCCGTGTGGACAGATCCCTTTGCCCTTCTGAATGCTGGAGACTAGGTAGGGACCCTGACACGCGGGCACAGGCGGGATTGCAGGCTGGGCCGCCCCACGTGGACTGCTCAGACCTGCACCTGGGACGAGCTGGCTGACTCTGTGCCTGGACTTAGGACTCTACCAACCTTTTCGAGCTGGGTGAGCCCTGCAGCAGGCAGGGGTGCGGTGCTCCGGCATGCAGGGCTCCGGAGTTGGCCCTTGCACTCCCACTGTAACCCCGATGTGGTCTGAACCCCACTGAGCCTCCGTTCCCTTGGGTGCAGTTGGGATAAATGGACGAGGCCTGAGGTGCGAACCATGGACGGCAGTGCTGTCGGCCCTGTGGCACCATCTTGTCCAAGCTTCACAGGCCGCGGAGGTGGGCACGTGCTACAGTAAAGACTTGTGAGCAGTGTCCAAAGCCAAGCCACCGGGATTGATGTGGACGTGGCCACTGAGCTAGCAGTGACCAGGAATCCAGCCCACATAGCCACTGAGGCCATGTGGTGACGGGCCTTATGGGAATGGTGCCACTAAGGGTGAGGGAGGACACGGCTTGGGTCTCCTTCATGGGTCTCAGGGATACAGGAAGTTGTGCAGGAGCTGTGGACGTGGCACAGGGTGGGGTGCAAATCCAGAACCCCCGTGGGCAGGCTCTGCAGTGTGGCAGGGCACCCCCTGTGGCATCATTGTGTAGCCTGGGCTGGGCTAGCCTTGTGCCCCCTCCCAGCTGCGTGAGGTCGGCCATTCGAGAGTGGCTCCTGCCCTGGTCAGTGCAGAGCCCTGGCGCTCGTGTTCTCATGACCATAGCTCCTCCTGGCTCCGGTGCTGCCTGACCCTGGCCCCTGGGGTTTCTGCAGACGCGAGCTGGTGGCTCCTGCATCCAATGTGCACATGGGGCCCTGGGACAGGCCTCATCCTCACCAGGGCCGGCGATGTCTGTGTTACAGGAGGAAGCTGAGGCTAGGATGGGCCAGGGAGGCTCTTTCCTATGAAGCCTCATGCTCAGTCTGTCCCTGGTAACCCCAGATGCCCTCGTGCTGTCCCCATTCTGGTGGCCAACAGCTACTGTCCTGCTTCTGAGCCCGTCTTTCCAGGGCCTGACTCTTTCAAGAAGCAGGTGCTGACTTTCACAAAGACAGCAGAGAGGCAGGACAGCAGTGGCAGTAATGACGGTTCTGGCTGACAGCGCGTCTTGGTGTGTTAGCCAGGGAGGCGGGCTTCTGTGTCCCTTGTGGAGTCCCCAGAGTGAGCCGAGAGAGTGGCATCATGTCCCTGTTTAAGGGATGATGAAAGTGGAGCTTGGAGGATTTTGGCGGCTGTCTAGGGCCTCCAGCTCATCCCAGTTTGTCTGATAACAGGTTAGGTCCACTCAGGGCCAGCAAGACAAGGCACCCCCTGCTTACTTAACAAGAGAAAGCCATCCCTGCACCTAGTGGGAATCGGTTATGGCCAAATGGGCTACTGGTTCAGGCCCACCCTCCTCACCTCGGTGGGCAGCCGTCAGCCCCAAACGCAGGCATTGCTTTTGAGTTCCTTTGTTTTCCTCTCCCCATAGAGTCTGTTAGTCATCTTTCTCATTGCTGGGACACTTGCAACTTAACCTAAGGAGAAGAGTGATTTTGGCTCGTGAGTTCATGGCTGGCTTCAAGGCGGAAATGGGGTGGGAGGACCTGGCAGAGAAAAGCTGCTCCTGTCATGGCGTCCAGGACCCAGAAAAGGGAAGAGAACACACCCTTCCGGTCACGGCCCAGTGACCCTTCCCTTCCAACCAGGTCTCGCCTCCAAATGGGACTTCTGTGGGATTTTTTAAAATTAATTTTATTTGACCCCATTCTCCCCTCAGGCCCCCTCCCCTCCCTGTGTACAAAAGCTTTGTTTCCATTTTATCCTTCGATTTTCACATCCCTTCCTCCCTCCGTCCCTCATCGCTTGTTCCCCTTCCCATCTGAACACTTGGGGGGATATTTTAGACCTCAGCCGTGGCATTTTTCCTCTGGCTGCCAAAAGGCTCATGCCTGTCTCCTTATTCAAACTGAATAGTTGATCTTTTAAAAGTCACCAAAACCTTAACAGTTCTGAGAAATCAAGTCCAAATTCTCCTCTGAGACTCAAAGCAAACTCTGGGCTTTAAGTCCCTATAAGAATAAAGAGCCAGGCATGGTGGCACATACTTGTAATTCCAGCACTCAGGAGGCTGAGGAAGAGGATTGCTGTGAGTTCGAGGCCAACCTGGACTACATAGTAAGATCCTGTCTTAAAACCAAAATAAACAAAAAATAAAGATCAAAAAAAGTTAAATACTTCCAGCATACCTTGGCACAGATTAAACATTCCCATTCCAAAAGGGAGGAATAAGGGCCAGGGGTGTAGCTCAGTGGTGCCCCTGCCTACCTTGCAAGTGCAAGGTCCTAAGTTTGATCCCAGTACCAAAAAGGGGGGAGATAGGGCAACAGGCACAGATTGGACCAAGGCAAGACTAAAACTTGGCCGGGCAAACATGAGTCCTGCAGCTGCTTGTCCAGACCTTAGGCAGATTGTGGTGAGACGTAAGCCTCAGGGATTGGGCAGCCCCACCCCGATGGCCTTGCTGATTGCCCACATGACCTCTTGGGCAGGCTCCACTCCTTGCCTGAGGCTTTCCACAGCAGACATTTCCATTTTCCTGGCATCTCCAACTTCCTGGGTCCACTGCACCTTCAGCCTCATGTGCAGTTTCACACACTGCCCTCTGATGGGCTCCTGGCAGGAACTTTGATCCTGTCACTCATTTTTGCTTGGTCTCCCAGGCCTTCTGAAACCTGGGTGGAAGCCTCTTTGAGCCTGTAAGTTGATCTGCATGACTGAAAAGCAGCACCTTGTGGCTGACACCCAGATCAACTTCAGCTGGAGCAGTAACTGGTCCCCTTTGAATCAGGTGGAGGAAATTTAGCAACAGCGCTCTTCTTTGCCCCAACTTTGTAAGCCCTTCCTTTCCAAAGAAAGTTTCAAGTCATTCATTACGTTCTTTCTGTAGTTCACACTGTTGATCTGGATGAAAGCACCTAGCAGGATCCATGGTACAGCCTCAACATCGGGCTCCCTTGAAATTTCCTCCACCCGATTAATTAGTTCACCATCTTTAAATTCAACCTCATAACAAAGTCTTAGGACACAGGTAAAATGTGGACTTTTTTTTTTCCTACCAGAATATAACAGGCATGGCATTTAGTCTACTTTGCAATAGAATCCTCACTCCCAACTGAAACCCCATGACCCTGGCCTTGGCTATCCCTATTCCTGTCAGCACTCTGGCCTTTGCATCCCAGCCAGGATCTCATCAATCTGCTTATAGTATTTAAGAGAATTGGCCAGCATTTCCAAGCCTTTTTAAGCTCTTCCTGCAAACCAGTTCCAAAGGCTTCTGAACAGCATGGTCAGTCAGAGCAGTGACCCCATGCTTGGTACAGAATACCCAGCACCTGAAACTTAAAGGAGGAGAGGTCACAGCACAAAAAACAAACCTGTGGACCAATGGAACAGAACAGAGAAGCAGAAATAACCTGAGCACAGTCAACTTTTTGATCTTTGACAGAGGGTCCAAAAACATACACTGAAGGGCCGGGGATTTAGCTCAGTGGTTCTGCCGCCTGCCTCACAAGCACAAGGTCCTGAGTTTGATCCCCAGTACTAAAAAAACAAAACAAAAAACAAACCCTGAATGGTGTATTTAAATGGTGCATGGAAAACTGTCTATCCACATGCAGAAAGTGGAATCTAGACCCATATGTGAACTAAACTAAAATCAAAGGTCTAAATGTTAAAACAGTCTACTGGAAGATAAAATATGTAAGACTTTTTTTTTTTTTTTTGTACCAGGGATCGAATTCGGGTCATTGTGCGGATCGAATTCGGGTCATTGTGCTTGTGAGGCAGGCGGCAGAATCACTGAGCTAAATCCCCGAACCTACGTAAAACTCTTGAAGGCATAGGTGTAGGCAAGGACTTCCTGAACAGAACTCTAGTTGCACAAGAAATAATATCAAGTCAACAAATTAAAAAGCTGGGGCTGGGTGTGGTGGTGCACACTTGTAATTCCAGCACTTGGGAGGCTGAGGCAGGAGGATCGCTGTAAATTTGAGACCAGCCTGGGCTACATAGTTCCAGGTCAGTCTCAAGTGAGACCTTGTCAAAAAAACAAAACAAAACAAAAACGGCTTCTGGGGCTGGGGATTTAGCTCTGGTTCCACCATGTGCCTCACAAGTTCAAGGTTCTGAGTTCAATCCCGGTATGGGCGGTGGGGGTGGGGGGGTTCTGCACAGCAAAAGAAACAACCAACAGTGAAGAGAAAGCCTACAGAATAGGAAAAAGTTTTGCCAGCTATTCCTCAGAGAGAGGACTAATCACTACAATATATAAAGAACTAAAAAAAAGTTTTAAACAGGTATCATGTAGATATTTCTCAAGTGGGAAAGAGATCAAGAGATGGAGTGGGGGATGTAGGGGAAGGGCATGAATAGAGATGATGTGTTATGTACATGCAGCAACTTGCCACAAGGAATATATTCATTATGTACTGCAAACATTGATCAAAAATGAAAAAATTTTGTGATATAGAAAATAAAAAGGAACAGCCGGGGATTTAGCTCAGTGGTTCCGCTGCCTGCCTCACAAGTGCAAGATCCCGAGTTTGATCCCCAGTACCAAAAAAATGTTTAAAGGAAAACAGGTTTGTTTTGGCTTAGAGTTTCAGTGGGTTTAGTCTGTGGTCAGCCAGTCTCAAGGCAGAAATGACATGGCAGAGGGTCTGGCAGAGAAGGGAGGAGCCGGGGCAGGAACACACCCAGGTCACATTCCAGTGATCAGGCCCCACCTCCAAACGTGAGACATTCGGGGGACATTTCAGGTCTAAACTATGGCTGCAACCCCTGAGCGGGGACTACTTACTGGTTTCCCTCATTTAACAACTAGTTCTGTGGCCCTGCCTGGGTTGCTAAATGAAATGTTCACTAAATGAGGAATCATATATAGTGTGTACATTATAATATCCAGAACAAGAAAATGGCCAAAGGAAACTACAACTCCATGACTTTGCTTTTATTTGCATACTCCTTTTTTTTTTTTTGACAGGGTCTCACTATGTAGTTGAGACTGACCTGGAACTCACTGTGTAGCCCAGGCTAGTCTGGAACTCACAGTGATCCTCCTGCCTCAGCCTCCCTAGTGCTGGAATTACAGGCATGTGCCACAGCTGCATACTTCTTACATGTGGTACTATAATGTATAACAAAACTACAGTACCGTATGATCAGCAAAAATTACAGTATTATATAAACAATATATAATGTACAAGACATTGAGGCTCTATGAATAAGATGTACAAAAAAAAGACAGGTCCTAAGTCTGAGTGGCGGGTCATAAGTCCAGTCATTAAACAGGTGGGTCATTAAATGAGGAATATAGCTGGGCATGGTGGCGCATGCCTGTAATCCCAGTACTTGGGTGGCTGAGGCAGGAGGATCCCTGAGTTCGAGACCAGCCCGGGCTACATAGTGAGTTCCAGATCAGTCTCAACTACATAGGGAGACCCTGTCTCAAAAAAACAAAACAAAAAAAGGAATATATGTAACTCACACCTATCTCTTACTACACCTTGGCCAGCTCAGTCTCAGCCACTGTCAGCTGTCCTCTCCGGGTCCGACTCCCCTCTGCCCTTCTTACCTGGCTGTGCCCTGAGCTGTTCAGAGGTAGATCCCATCAGATCCCTCAACCATCTCATTGCAGACATGAGTCTGCCACATCCATCCTTCTACTCCTCCATCCTACTTCCTGTGCCCCCATCACACTGCTCTCTCCTCCAAAATGCCAAGCTTGGGGCTGAGGTTTTAGCTCAGTGCTTCTGCTGCCTGCCTTGCACGTGCAAGGACCCAAGTTCGATCTCCAGTATCCAAAACAAAATGCCAAGCCTCTTGCTGTCCCAGGGCCTTTGCACCTGCTGCTCCTTCAGCTCGGGCTGTTTGGTACCAGGCCAAGCAGGGCCTTCTTGGGGTTTGGGGTCTCAGTTCGGATGTTGCCTCTATACTGTGACCCTTTGTGTCTGAGTTGCTGCCAAAGGAGCCACTCCTATGCTAGCTGTCCTTCACCCTGCCACATTCCAGGTCCCTCCAGCAGCCCTTCACAATCTCATAGTTTACTCTGGTGCCTTGTTCAGTCAGTCACCTCCTTTCTCAGTCCAAAGTGGGCTCCTGAGGGCAGGATGTGGGCCCGTTTGGGCCACCATTGAGTCCCCAGTACCTGGTGGCAGGCCCAGAGTACGCAGGTGCTCGGGAGGTATTTGTGGAACAAGGAATGAATGAACAAAGAAGTAAGCATGGGAGAGCTGGGCAGCAGGTGCCGGTGGTTCTGTGGGTCACTCCCAGTGTGGGCAGCGCCCTTGACAGGCGGGTGCACTGAGTGGCAGAGACCCAGTGGAAGCTGCCCTGCCTTTGAAAGCCCAGGGCTGGCACCTGCCATGGCAGAAGAGTCCAAGCGACACCCAGGCCCCCACCACTAGCCTCCTCGCCTCCCTGTGGCCCACACGCTCTGTGGGCTGCCATCTTCCCAGTGTCTGCCTGACCTGCAGGAAACGCTTCCTGCCACCGACGGAAGTTTGCCGAGCACCCACTGTGTGCAGACACCATGCCCTCCAGGGCTGCTGGTGAGCAAGAGAGACGCGTGAACAGACCCACAGCTAACAGCAAGCAGCGATAAACTGAAAAACGAGGTGGGGGTGATGGAGGGGTGCAATTTGGCAAGGGTCCTCAAGGTGACAGGCAGAAGAGACCTGAGTGAGAGAAGCGACATCTACCTGTGCAGAGAGCCGAGAGCATGGTGCATTCCCTGCAGAGGGCCGCAGGTGCCAAGGCCCTGAGGTGGGAACAACCTTGGCGTGGTGTGGGCTGCGAGGAGGAGGCCAGGGTGTGCTGAGGCAGGGGACGGTGGGAAGGAGAGCACAGGCTACCCTCGCGGTGCTGAATTGGCCAAGGCGGGAGCATTTACACCACCCAAATCAGCAAGTGTTACAAGCAAGATCACCCACCAGCTGCTTTTACTGACTGATTCTGCAGGCAAAGGAAGGGAGCGGTGGTCAGACAAGTCAGTTCTGAGACCGGGACACCCCAAGAGCAGAGATGAGACAAGCAGGGTGCTGCGGTGGTGCTAGAGGGAGCTGTCCTTGGATTGTGGGGACACGGGGAAGGCAGCGAGGAAGAAGGCAGCCAGGCCTGAGCCCTGGGGTCCTCAGCATTTAGAGGAAGGGAAGGCGCACCCTACAGACCAGACTGAGGAGACAGGAGCAGAAGAGTGGAACTAAAATGATCTCTCCTGCCCTGCTAGCATTTTCGTTTTTCATTTTTCAGACTAAGCAGAGGGTTGTGTGAGAACAAAACAACTCCCCACAGAACCCCTGGGAAGCTGAGAGGAGGTGGGGCTGACCAGGTCACGTGCCACACCTGGCCAACCAGAGGACTCCTGCCTCCTCGTCTGCTGTGATTGGTTCAGGGCTGAGCATGTGACCCAGGCCTGCCAATGAGGTCGCCCTTGTACTTCCTGTTGGGGCAGTTGGGAAGATACGCTGCTGCCTGGCTTGCCGAGCTGGGAAGATGGTATCCTGGCGATGCCAGTGGCCAGGCTGGAACAGAAGCCAGGGCCCAGAGCGAAGTGAAGATGCAGGTCCCGTTACCCAGCGAACAGGAAAAATGACACTTGCCTGGTCTCTCTTGCAACTTGTCAGGGCTTTTTAAATTTTCTGTTTACTGTCATTAGAAGTAAGGAAAAATTAAAAATTTAAATGACTAGCATGGATTTTGCCATTAATCTTTCTATTGGACCATGCCAGTTTTCAATAGAAATATCAGCATTTACTTCACGTACAGACTCACTGAGAGGACACAGTTCGTATTTTGTGGTTTGTCCTCGAGGGTCCTGAGCTAGCCGGAAAGACAGGTTCAGCGGGTGACAGCAGGAGGGGGGGACCCCAGGCGTGGAGCTCCCTAGGGGTGCTTCTCCCCATGGGCAGTGTGTGCCCGCCCTGCACTCCACCCCTGCTGTGCCTGCTCCTGTGTGTGCCCACCTGTGTCACCTGACAGCTCTTGGGCTGAGTCCTGGCTCCGCCCCTCCACAGGGCCCCTGCACCCTACCGCGCGGACCTGGTGCCCAGGGGTCTAAACCCAGGTCAGGTGGGGGAGGGCTCCGGCGTCTGGACAGGGTCTCTGGTTGGCTGTCAGGTGGGCTGTGTGTGTGTGTGTGTGTGTGTGTTGGGGGGAAGAACCTGTCTGTGGCAGAGCGAGGACAGCACAGCAGTTGAAGCTTTGAGCCTCTGACTCACACTCCCATCGCCCCAGACCCTGTGTACAAAAGAGGTTCAAAGATAAAACAATTACGGAGTTCAAGACCGCAGCCACAGAGCATGAAACCCCAAGCATGTGATTTGAATGTGGGCCTTGAGCAAGAGCACTCTTGCTGGTCAGTCTTGTTCAGGCCACAGAAAATCTGAGGAGAGGCCGAGGAGAGAGAGGAAGTCCAAGAGAGCAAGCAAGGCCGGATCGTACGGGCCTCAGCTCCAGCTGTGCCCAAGCTGAAAGCCCTGAGGCCTCCCAGCTTCTGAGTCAATAAATAAAACCCCTTTGCCTAAGCCAGCTTTAGTTGAATTTCTGAGGCTGGAATAATACAGAGGTGGAATAATATAGAGGGATGACCCAGGCCTGGGGTCCAGACCCCCTGGTTCCTTTCTTTTTTTGGGGGGGGGGTTTGGTTTTTTTGAGACAGGGTCTCACTATGTAGTTGAGACTGACCTGGAACTCACTGTGTAGCTCAGGCTGGTCTTGAACTCACAGGGATCCTCCTGCCTCAGCCACCTGAATGCTGTGATTACAGGTGTGCACCACCACGCCTGGTTTCCTGGTTCCTTTCTTGATTTAAAAAATATTGGGCCTGCTGTGCATGGTGGTGCCTATAATCCCATGCACTAGGGAGGATGAGGTAGGAGGATTGCTGTGAGTTCAAGGCCAATCTGAACTACATAGACTGTCTTAAAAGGGGGGCTGCGGATTTAGCTCAGTGGTAGTGCGGCCTGCCTCACGAGCGCAAGGACTTGAGTTCGATCACTGGTATAAAAAAAAAAAAAAAAAAGTTGGGCCTGTCCATGTCGGAAGGTCTGTAGGTTGCTTAGAGGTCAGCTGTCCCTTCCCATGTGGCTCTGTTCCGCCGCAGCTCGCATGCTTTAGGTGTCGTTGGCCTCAATTGCTTTCTCTCAACAAAGGAAAGCTTTATTTCCCAGTCTTTTCGGTTCACTGCAGGCTGAAAGGCGTCAAAGGTGTGTGTGTGTGTGTGTGTGTGCTCCTGGAGGGTACCACGGGCTGGAGACAGGGAAGGGGAAGAGTTAGAGACCGGGTGTAAGGTGTGGGGTTGTGGGGTGAGGAAGGCCAGGCAGGGGACAGGTGGAAGATCTTCCCAGGGCCAAGAGTTTCCTCTCGAAGCTACTCGCTGGAGAGTACAAATGGTTCGTTCATCCTCCATTCCTCTGTCCTTTGATTCATTCATTCACCCGTCCATGGCCAAGCATATTTCCTGAATGAAACTTTACTACGAACCGGGTAAATGTTGACTGTCAGGCGCAGCCAGACCCGAAGATACACAGACACCTTGCAGGAGACTGACCTCGTATTTAACTGGTTTTTCATTTTTCAACCGAGGGCCGCGCTATGTAGTTCAGGATGGCTTTGAACTCCTGCCTCAGCCTCCCCTGTGCCAGGGTTACAGGTGTGCGCCGCCACGCCCCGGCGGCTCTCATGGCTTAGCGCATCCTTTTGTTCCACTGGAGTCAGTGGGTAAACTGTCCTGGGGTTTTTGTAGAAGGGCCCCTCTGGACAGAGCTGACCAGCGACATCACAGCTGTCACTGACGGAGCTCTCTCGGCTGCAGAAGCCTCACTGCATCAGTGGGAATCGCAGGCCCCTCCTTATCCTGCACACAAAGGCCTGGGGCCTCTGGAGCCTGGTTTGTGTCAGATCTGAGGCTGGAGGCTGAGCTTGGAACTACCAGGCTGGGCTGGGGAGCGCACCTCAGGCAGGGCGGCCCGGAACCCTTCTAGTGCTCGGCGTTGGTCCTGGCCCACACCAGTCACCGGACCCTCGTACCTTTAGGTGGGGCAGGTGCGAGGAGGGCCCCGACACGGCCCCCGACACGGCCCGCACCCCTCCCCTCCCCCCAGAGCACAGACCTGGGTTGCTCTGGAGCTGCCTTGGGCCAGGCACAACCAGGAGAACTGGTCGGGGCAGCCGGCCAGACTGCGAGCTGGCTTCCCCCACCCCTGCCCCTCTGCCACCTCCCCTTCACCACCCTGGAGGGAAGTTAGTTCTTGTACCCCCTGCTGAAACTTCTTTTTTGTTTGTTTTGTTTTGTTTTTTGAGACAGGGTCTCATATGTATTCCTGGCTGGCCTTGAACTCACTATGTTGCCCAGGTTGCACTCCTCCTGCCTCAGCCTCCTGAGTGCTGGGATGACAGGTGTGCAGGGCCTGCTGGGGGCCAGGCACTACATATAGCTCCTTCTTCAGTCATAACCAAATCGTCCAGCGCTCTCTAGGGAGCCTGAATCTCAGAAATGTCACGCTGCTTGCTTTCCTTGCCCCATCCCTTGCAGTCAGGCAGAGGCACAAGGCTCCTTCTAGCCCAGTGAGTGAGGGGAATCGGCTCTCAGTCTCTGCCTCCACCATGGGGCAGGTGGAGAAGCCAGGCATGTTGGCGCACGCCTGTAATCCCAGCACTTGGGAGGCTGAAGCAGGAGGATAGCTTAGCGCAGTGGTTCTTTTGCCTGCCTCAAAACCACATGGTCCCAAGTTCAATCCCCAGTATCCCCCGCAAAAAAGAAATTAACATTTGAAGAATGCATGTTGATTTGTTGTGGGTTTGTTTGCTTGTTTTTTACCAGAGAATGAACTCAGGACCTTGCGATTGCCAGGCAGGTGCAGTGCCACTGAACTACATCCCCAGCCCTGTTTTGTTTTGTTTTTGAGACAGGGTCTCCCTGTGAAGTTCAGTCTGGCTTTGAACTCACTGGGTAGCCCAGGCTGCCCTGGAACTCACAGTGATCCTCCTGCCTCAGCCTCCCTAGTGCTGGGTTGAACAGACTGATGTGCTCACCGGTAGCTGTGGAATTTGATATCATCACCTGTGCTTTTCTTACTGTGGTTGGACACAGGGTCTCAGGGCATCGGGAAGCTGGAGGCCGTGGATGCTTTTCTTCCTTTTCCTTCTGTGCGGCACC
Source organism: Fukomys damarensis (assembly GCF_012274545.1). NCBI lineage: Eukaryota > Metazoa > Chordata > Mammalia > Rodentia > Bathyergidae > Fukomys > Fukomys damarensis. The sequence continues at coordinate 44,201,740 of NW_022900948.1, forward strand.
TCCCACCTGCCAGGCGATGGCTGTGACGCGGAGCTGGCCCGTCCTGACCCTGGGAGAGTTGGAGCTGGCCTAGGACCACACTTCTTTCTGTCCTCTGCACTAGCACTAGCTGTGCAGATGAGGGACATGGGGCTGGCAGGGAAGCAAGTCAGCCCGGGCCCAGGGAAGTCACGAGCTGAGCTGAGGCAGGACACGCACCGGCTTCTTTGCAGCCTGGTTGCTGCCCTTCCTGCTGAGTGCGGCCTCCTCCGCCTTGGCTGGCTGAGAACGCTCCCGGGGTGGGGGGGGCAGCGTGCCTCTTGCTCCCCCCTCACCAGGTCACCCAGCAGCCCCGGCGAATCGCTCTGCAGTGACCGATGGTAGGACTGGGACAGGGCGCACACGGGCCGCGGCCGCATCCCGGAGTTGAGCTTGTGTTTGTGTTTTGTTTTTCTTGTGCTGGGGATCAAAACCAAGGCCGCACACAAGCCGGGCAATGCTGTACCCCGGAGCCACACCCCAGCCCGGGCTTAGGCCTCATTCCTCTTTGTTACAAATCAGGGTGGGAGTGCGGCTCAGTGGTTGGTACAGCACCTGTCTCAGCCTGGTTGAGGCCCAGGTTCCATCCAACCGGCAAACCAATCCACAAAACCACCACACTAAAAAGTAGGTGCACAGGGACAATTCTGTTTTTTGTTTTGTTTTGTTTTGTTTTTGAGATAGGGTCTCACCGTGTAGTCCAGGCTGGCCTTGAACTCATAGCAACCTTCCTGCTTCAGTCTCCTGAGTGCTAGGATTACAGGTGTGCACCATGCCCAGCAGGCAGCCTTTTTTTATCTGGACGTGGGGACAGATTGTGTTACGTGTATTCGCGGATGTCCCAAGGCCCTACCTCCTGGGGTGTGAGGGGTGGCACTTTTCTCTGCCCAGGAGCTCCCAGTGGGGGCTACCAACTACCCCTCCTCAGGCCTGGCCCCAGGCTTGGGACAGGACCAGATCGGGAACCAGAGTCCTTTTCTGGGATTTTCTGGGTTAGCAATCAGGGAAGAGGCCAGAGCTGGTCAGCTGTCAGTGTGAGGGGCAAGGGCAGAGAAGAAAGGCAGAGGACTCTGAAAACACCCTGGAGATTTGCGCCTGGATCCTGCTGTACCTGAAGCAAGCTATGCCATTTGTGTAAGAGCCAAGGAATCCCACCTTCTGCCTACCCCAGCCATGCTGTTGTCCCTTACACCTGTCAGTCCCTGCCCTGGATGGGGTCAGACCCTACTTCCTGTACTCACCTGCATCATAATGTTACAGATTCTTTTCAACAAGACCAAGTGCTTAGTCGTGTGACCCTGGGCAAACTGTCTCATTTCTCACTTCAGATGTTTAAGTTCTGGAGATGGGGTGTGCCTATTGCCCAGGCTGGCCTTGAACTCATGGGATCAAGCAATCCTCCTGCCTCAGCCTCCTGAGTACCTGGGACTATAGGTAACTGTGCCTAGCTCTAAGTATTCTCACTTCTAAAATGAAGATGCTAACAGCACCTGCCTCTGCCGGTCACAGAAGCACTTGCCTTTTGCGGTCAGTTTTGTGCTGGGCACGGTGCCCAGGCTCGCGCCCCACACAGCGGCCCTGCCGGGAGCCGGGGCACCCCTCACCTCCAGACAACTATGGCGAGCAGCCGGCCACTCTCCCAGGCACCGCCCCACAGAACACAGCCAGGGTAGCAGAGCCTGGGGGTCCCAGGCGGTGGGCGTGGGCTGCCGCTCACTTTCGGAGCTGCTGCTCTCTGGACGCCCCCTCTCCGCCCTGCCCCGCCCTCTCCCCATTCTCTTCCGATCCTCTTAGCGCCCAAGCAGCACCCCAAACCCTGCCTGGGGGTCTTGTGGATCTGGCTTGGTCTTTTTACTGGAGGCAGAGGGCTTGCGTGGTTTTAACCCTGTGTGACTGCCCCGCGTCCCTCGGTCGTTAACAGAAGTGGGGTCCTTTCCACCCCGGACCCCGGTTTCACCAGGTCCCACCGAGCTCCCTGTCCTGAGCTTGAGCTCTGGAAACCTGTGTGCAGGGAGAGGAGCCCTGAGCTGGGGTCCCGCCGACTACAGAGCTCCGACTTCGCACCCCGCCACCCGCCTACACCCCTCAGCCGTGGGGATCCGGGGGGACCCACCGGGACCTCCTAGGCCCTTTGGCCGGTTCCTTCCCGTGCCCAGCCCCGCGCTCCCAACAAAGGCGACCGACCA
>NW_022900948.1:44204092-44205083 GCF_012274545.1 Fukomys damarensis
GGGCCGGGCCTCGCCCACTCCCATCCGCAGCCGCTGCAGTGCCCGCCGAGCGGCGCTAGGGGGAGCTGTGGCAACTGGCTTGGCGGATGCAATAAAAACGGCGCAGCCAACGCTATTTCCTTGGACTTGCAGGGAGAGAAATGGGGAGGGGGGACACGCACCGTTCCCCCTCCTCAGCAGCTCCAGCCTCTTCCCGTGGGAGGCCGAGAAAACAGCCCAGGGGGAGGTGGTGATGAAGGTGCCTTTCCTCCCCGTAGCGCACGATTCCAGATCCTCCCTCTTCTCCCACCTGCGTCGCGGCCCTGTGTGGCCCCCCGCGTCCTGGAGCGGGTCCCCGAGAACTGGGAGGGGGGACACGCACCGTTCCCCCTCCTCAGCAGCTCCAGCCTCTTCCCGTGGGAGGCCGAGAAAACAGCCCAGGGGGAGGTGGTGATGAAGGTGCCTTTCCTCCCCGTAGCGCACGATTCCAGATCCTCCCTCTTCTCCCACCTGCGTCGCGGCCCTGTGTGGCCCCCCGCGTCCTGGAGCGGGTCCCCGAGAACTCTGCGACAGGCCAGTCTCCCCCATGATCACGGAGCTCTGGGGAGACAGCCAGAGGTGGAGGCCGAGAGACCCCCGTGAGACGCAGAGCAAGCAGGCAGCCTCCCGGCTCTTTTCTTTACCATCCCCTCCGCCAGAGCTGGAACCGCTCGCGCGCCCCGGGGCCCAGCCGCGGCTCCAGATGTGCGCCGGGTTGCAGCGCGGAGAACGCGAGCTTCCCCCGGGCCTTGGCACATTCTCCCGCTCTGAGGTCATTCCGTAGGTGGTCAGAGGGGAGCGCGCCCGGAGCCTTCCTGCCTCCATCCTGGGGCGGGCGGGAGCGGAGGGAGCGAGGGGAGGGGCGGAGGAGGGAGGGAGCCGCCGCCAGCACACCACCAAGTGGCACCGAGCAGTGATAACAAACTCAACTTAAAACAAGAAAAAAAAAACAAGGAAAAAAAAAAGGAAAAAA
>NW_022900948.1:44205362-44206398 GCF_012274545.1 Fukomys damarensis
CCGTCCCCGGCCCTGACAGCCCTCCCCTCTTCCCGTTCCCACCCTGGGCCTTGCGGATGTGGGCAGATCCCGCGCCTCCCCCCAGGCCCGTCTGAAAACAAGGCACCGCCGTACTCTACAATCGACTTTTTATTAAGATTATAATTTTAAACAAATCATCTGAACAGTTTTACCCGGTGACATACAATCCAGTCTGCACAAAATACAGAACGCGGGAGAAGGGCAGAGGAGGGGAAAGGGTGGCAACTTGTCTTGGGGTCCGCATGGTGCTAGAAGGGCTGCTGATGAACCCCACCTTTTTACAACAAAAGGCTTTTAAATTAAACAAAATATACGGATCTAAAGACCACAGGACGAGGTCCTCACAGGCTCGAACAATGCTGGTTTCGTGAAATGCAAGCGAAGGCTGAGCCAGGACAGCGCAACTCAGAAACACACAAACACCGCAGCTGACCAGGAACTTAGTGAGAAGTCTCCGACGCAGTCGGCGGTCGCGGTCCCGGCCCCTCCCTCCCCCGGGGCCGCCGGGGATCCAGGTGAAGGAATGGACTTCCTTTTTTGTTTAGTGAGGACCGCAGTGCTGGGCATGATGGGAAATGTAGTCCTCTGTGCTCGCCCCCCACCCCTTCCCCAAACAGTGTCCAGAGAGTGTTGGGGTGTGGGGCGCCACCCCGGAGTCCGGGAGACGGGTGGAGGAGGGGAGGGGAATGGAGCCAGAGGGGCGGGGAGAGGAGGGGTTCAAAACACCCGCCCTGGGAAGAAAAGAAAAGAAAAAAAGTTGAAGTGTTTTCATTTCTGCCTTCTCATTTGGAGAACTTTGGAGGCCGCCCCCAGAGAGGAAATGTGACCCAAACGTCCCTTTTGGAGATAGAGTTTGCCTTTGTTTTTTACTGAGGATTTCACAAGACTCATTCCTCACCCCACAGAGGGACTCAGGAGAGCGGAACGTCGGGCTTCCCGCGTCTGACAACTGATTGGAATCTGCGTCCCCTGCTCTGCGCCCTCCTGCGCTGCGCCCCCGGTGCGCCCCGGTGGC
>NW_022900948.1:44208948-44209204 GCF_012274545.1 Fukomys damarensis
GCCTCGGCCGGCCCCGGCCCCAGCTATTTAGCCGGGAAGCCGGACCCCGCCTCTCACCAGCTAAGCCAATAAGAAGACGCAAAGTCTCCCGAGTGACAGGCGCTGCCCGCCCCCGGGCCGCTCGGCTGGCCAATCAGACCAAGGCGGTTCCTTTGTGCTATTCAAATACCGAACGGACCCGGGGCCTCCAACGCAGCCGCTGCCTCGAATGTTCTCCTGGGGCTGCCGCGCAGCGCGGGGCTCGGAGCCGCCGGGG
>NW_022900948.1:44209244-44220674 GCF_012274545.1 Fukomys damarensis
GCTTCGCAGGGGACACGTCAGTGCCCACAGATGCCCTCGGCCGGCCCCCAGGAGCTGGGGTTTAGCCCACCGGGTGCCGCGCGACAGCTCCTCCCTCTTCCGCACGGTCGTTCTCACCTGCGGCAGGTGCGTGCTCCCAGCTCCCCGCCACCGGCGCCTCCTCGGTCCCCATCCCGGCCCCCGGGGAGGGCGGAAGTCAAGGTCGCTGCAGAGGAATAATGACACTGGGGGTCCTCCAGAGAGAGAGGCTTGAGGGTGCCCTTCCCCACCGGCGCTGTTGGGCCTGGCTCCCCGACTTTTGGCCGAGGAGCCAAAGGTGTGACCTCCCCACCTGTCAGCTGGAAAAGTCCGAGCCGGGAGCATTTTGACTTCAGATGGAGAAGGTCCCAGGCCTGCCAGGGATCTAAGGAACCACACTCTGTCACCTCTCTCTTCCGCTGACAGTGACAAGAGGGACCATTATTATGTCCCTAATCTCAGCAGGCCCTGGCTAGAAAGGCCCCATTCCCTTCCCATAACCTTTGTAGAGCGGGGCCTGAGGCCAAGGACAGCAGAGTCTCAGGGCTGTGTCCCACAGCGCTTGGGGACGAGCTGGGACCATGGACTCTAGCACCCCTGAGATGGACTCAGGACTTGAACCCCGGTCTGTGGCTTCCAGGCCACACTTTGTCAGGTCTTCATCGGACCTGTCACAGCCGCCTTCCCCCAGCTGGCAGCTGATGCTGGGAGGCTCTGGATGGATGGAGAGGCCAGGGCAGGGTCCACGGGACAGTTTGAGGAGCCCCAGGGAGACCCCGAGACAGACAGAGAGAGAGAGAGAGAGAGAGAGAGAGAGAGAGGTGGGGCCTTGGGGTGCGGGCAGGCTGCTCCCTCATATTTCCAGGGGCCTCCTGCTGAGTCTTCCCTTCACATCTGCTTTGTTCCTTGGCAGGGCTCGCTGGACCCAGCCAGCCCACTCTGCAGCCTTGGGGGTCTCCTTTTAGCCCCAACAACCTTCAGGGTTTGTTCTCCCGCTTTCTCCCTGCCGGGTGTCAAGGGTGAAGACAGGGTTAGGTGGGTGTGTGTCCCATTTTTCAGGTCAGGATCCTGGATGCTGGTCACCACAGGGATTTGTTGGAGACCAGCGACCACGCTGTTCTGAGTCCCGTTCCGGGCCTGGTTCCTCTGAGGGAGGACTCGATTGACCCTCCTTACCACTTGTTTGCTAATTGCTATGGGGCCAGCAGGGCCTGCAGGAGCTCAACATCAGCTCATCATTTTGAGCCTTTCTTCTTTATCTTTTCTTTCCTTTCTTTCTTTCTTTCTTTTTTTTTTCTTTTTTTTTTTTTGAGATAGGGTCTCAATGTGTAGGTCAGGGCCTTGAACTCACTATGTAGCCCAGGCTGGCTTCGAACTCACAGCGATCTTCCTGCCTCAGCCTCCCGAGTGCTGGGATTATAGATGTGCGCCACCACACCCGGCTCTCAGAGTCTTGCTTCCAGCTGTGCTCCACAACACTCTGTGGGGCCAGGCTGGGGGACCAAGGTAGGCGTGGAGTAGGGGAGCCAGCACTTCACTTGGGCAGCTCCTCCTGGTACCTCCCAGTCCCCGCCCAGCCATGCTCCAAGTACTTTTTTGTTTTTTGTTTTTTTTGAGGCAAGGCCTCACTACATGGTTCAGGTTGGCCTTGAACTCACTGTGCAGTCCAGGCTGGCCTTGAACCCACAGCAATCCTCCTGCCTCAGCCTCCGGAGTGCTGGAATGATAGTGTGCATCATCACACATGGCCGAATTGTGAGCTTCCTTTTCCTGGGTCTTCTGAGGCCTAGGGACACTGGACGGATGCTCACCTGACCAACTCCTCCTCAAGGACCACAGGGTGGCCTGTGGGGAGGGCTCACCAGTTGTCTGGCTTAATAAAAACTCTTGATCTTTTTTGGGGTGGTCTGGACAGGGGAGTTGTGGCAGCTGTTGTAAGAAAACACTCACCAAAGGAGGCAAGGGAGCAGCTGAACTATGTGGGGGTCCCGGGCCCAGGGTGGCTGGAGGGGCCACAGACAACCCGGAGCCACAGATGTGCGTGGGAGGGTGGGGGGTGTGCCGGAGTGAGATGGAGCTTCTTGGGGTGAAGCGCCGGCGTTGTCTGGGCACCTGTGCAAGGTTGGGCCACTCACCTCCCCCACCTCGGCTGGCAGATTGCATCTGGCCTGAGTCTCCGCTCCCTGGAGGAAGTTAATTAATGCCCCAGTATTTACTGAGTGTCTGCTGGGACAGCGAGGAGCAGGGCCGGGGGCCAGGACTGGAGACCTGGGCTCCGTCAAACCCCGGGGAGTGGCAGTCAGTTAACACCTCGAAAGTGCACAGGTGCCTGGGGACGCCTGGTCAGAGCTTGCTCCTGCAAGTGATTCAGTCCCCGGGAGGCCATGGTTCCGGAGGCAGACAGGATGCGTCAGGAGGACAGTTTGCAGTGAGCTGCTCCGTGAGGACAGAGACCTTGGGCCGAGGGCAGCACCGAGGGAGGATGGCAGGGTGTGGCCAGCGCGGGGGTCCCTGCTGAGTCTTCTCAGTACCAGGGGCCAAGCGGGTGCAGCAGCTCCGAGCTCTGGGCCAGAGATGCTGTTCTGTGCCCAGCGAGGTCCCACAGCCAGGACAGTCCCCACTTGCAACCCCACGGGGCCACACCCACGCCTGGCCGTGGGGGAAGTCAGGCTGTGTTTGCTCTGCACCATCCTGGCACAGACCCAGTGCCCAGAAAGACGCCAGGCCGGGCTTCAGGTATGACAAGAAAGGTGGGCGGGGGCTCTGCTCCCCGAAGGCCCCAGCTCAACCTCTAAGGCAGGTTCAGTTATAACCTCTGTGTCATGGATGAAGCCACTGAGGCCTGGAGAGCTTGGACATCTCGCCTGGGTCACAGTGAGGAGCAACCGGGCTCCGGGGGCAGATAGGGCACCAACAGGTCTTTTGGTGACGCTGTACTTACTGGCAGGATGTGCACAGCGTGTGGGGTGATCTCTCACGCCTTGGGTCCCTGAGCAGCTGGCACAGGCTGCGAGTGCGTTTGCTCATTCATTTATTTATTCCCTTCCTCCTTCAGTCAGTCAGGGCCAATGTGCAGGTATGGCTGTGCTGTGGGAAGAACACCAAGCAGATCCCAGCACCCAGGGTCGAACTGAAGAATCCTTTAACTCTCCCAGGCCAAATCTGATCGGCTGGTAGTGTCTGCTGGAGCTCTGGGTTGCCAGGGATTCAGCCTGTGCCCAATCGATTAGTGATGTCTGCCCAGGACTGGCCAAGGAGCCTGTGTGGCCAGTCTGCAGGGTAGGAGGATGGATTTCACCCGGGGGTGATCTGGATTTGGCAGAAAGCAGGGCTGAGGGTCAGGCGAAGTGGGGTTTTGCCCCAGCATGGCCTTGTTATCCCTAGGTAGCAGGTGTTGCTGTCTTAGGCTTCAGTATCTCAGTTGTCACCTTACTCCAGGAGGTACCATGAACATCTGAGGACTCGCAGGTGCTTTGCAGAGTGGAGCCAAGAATGGCAGAGGGGATTGGTCTGGAAGCTGCCCCCTTCCCCCTTTTTCCTCCTTCTCAAAATGCTGCCTGGAGCTGGGCCTGGCCAGGTTGGAGTTAATCCCGGGCCACACTGGGTGGGGGTGGACGAGGAGGTGGGTGGGGGGCACTGCAGCGGTTCCTGGCTCCAAGCTGTTTTTATAACTCACTTAGTACAGACCTTTGTCCCCTCACCGCTCGGCTGGGAGTTTCTAAGGAGTGAGAGGCCTCTTGGATGTTCAGCTCTGAATGGCAGAGTTTTTAGCTTTTCGTTTGAGCAGCGGGGGCTGGTGACTACACCGCCTGATTTCCCACCTCCCTGCTCAGTGAGTAACAACTGTAGACTCCAGGATGGAGTTGAACATGAACTCCTTCTCCTTGATCCTCAAAATGATCTAGCAAGAGCTGGGAGTGGTGGCATGTGGCTGTGATCTCAGCACTCAGGAAGCTGAGGCAGGAGGGTCGCGGAGAGTTTGAGGCCAGCCTGGGCTACATAGTGAGTTCAAGGTCAGCCTGAACTACACAGCAAGACCCTGTCTCTAAAACAATAACAACAACAACAACAACTACAAAACAAAGCAAACAAAAAAGATCTAACAAGGTGACAGGGCCTAGAGTCTCCATTTGAGAGTTGAGCAGAAATGAAGTTCTACAACAGGGTCAGACATCCCCCGGCTGCTGGGTGGGCACCCATTCTGTCCGGGCTGGGAAAGGCCTCTTTGTCCACTTTATCTGTTTGTTTGTCTTTGTGGTGCTGGGGATGGAACCCAGGGCCTCACACGCACGTGCAAAGCGCTCACCACTGAGCCACACCCCCGGCCCCGTGTCGTTACGCTCCTTGGACCAGCTGTGCATCACCTTTGAGCTTTTCCCATCCTTTGATTCACTCCTGTGGTTACACAGCCCTTCGTTCTTTCACAAACACGAGGAGCCTACTCTGAGCTGAGGCCCCGGAACCTTTCCTGCAAACAAGAAGCGGGGAGGCAGAGACAAGCGCTCAGGCCATGGCGGTGAAGGACGCAAGCCCGGCTGGGAGGCGGCTGGAGGGGCCGGCGCTGGCCCGGGGTCCCCGCAGCCCCTCTGCCCCTCTGCTCACTGAGGGCTGCGGAGGCTCCAGCTGCTCTCTGGTTTCTCCCGCTCCCCACAACTGGTGAATTTTTAATGCTGGTTCCATGGAACAAAGCAGAGTTTTTTGTTTTTGTTTTTGAGAGCATTTCTCAAAAACTCATTTCTCAACTGTGTGTGTATGTGTGTGTGTGTGTGTGTGTGTGTGTGTAGCGAGACAGAGAGGGAGACAGCCTATGAGCACTGTGTGTCTGTCCTCAGTTCATCCTGAAAGCTCCCTTCTATTCTTGTTTAATTAACAAACAAATGAAAAACCAACCAAACAAACAAAGACCCAGAGCCCCGTGGGATTTCAGCTCTGGACCTGCTGCTGATGGGAGGGCACTGGGTAGAGACCCCCACACAGGTCCTCATCCACCCTGCGGCTCAGGTACTAATCTCACCTTGTCATACGGATGAGGAAACTGAGGCAGCAGCGGGTGCGACCTTCCTACTTCAGAGCGCTGTACAAAGTGTGTCCAGCAAAATTGCAGCTCTAGCCTCAGGAGGGCCCTAGTCCCAGACCTCAGGGAAGGGAGACGGGAAGGAGAGGGGAGCCGAGTGGTTGGCGCCGAGGGTGTGGTCTTTCCTCAGAACGGATCCCAGGATGTAGCACAGTGGGTCTCTGCCATATGCCTTTTGTTTGTCTCTTTGTTTGTTTGTTTAAAGCCGGCCTTGAACTTACTGTGTAGCACAGGCTGGCGTCCAACTCACAGTGATCCTCCTGCTTCAGCCTCCACAGCATTGGGTGACAAGCATGGACCACCATTCCTGGCTTTTGGTCTTGTACCCCACATGATGGCTTCCAGTGTCTCCTTGGTTTATGTGCTGGGCACTTTCTGGGCATTGGTCATGAAGTGCCTCAGTTGACAGGGCTTACTGAATATTTTCGGGACCTCTGACGGAGCAACTCATTATCAGGCCCATCTCACAGGCAAGGAGGTTGAGGATCCGAGAGCTGCAGTGGCCGGGACCTCAACTGGTGGTTTCCAGAGTTGACCTATAACCCCCGGGAGGCAGCTGTCAGGCAGAAGATGGCCTCTGGGCTTGAGAGCCGAGGTGCATGGGCATCTGTGTGAACCCCTGATCTGACACCGTCTGGCTCATCCCTCCTGCCTGGTAGCCGCCTTCTGCTCTGTCCGTGGCTGCTCTGCTGTACGGCCACGGTAACCCTGGCCTGGGTCTCAGCTCCCCATGTGCTCCCTCATGACCTGGTTTTCCACAGCTCCTGGTTTTCCTGATTGCCAACAAGGACACCCCAGTCCCACTGTCTCATTCATGAGATGGCAGGAGTGGTTTTATACAGTCTGTGTGAGTCAGGCTCTGTTTTGCCACAGTAACAAATAATGATCCAAATTGTAGAGGCTTGACTCAATAAAAGTGTATTTCCTTTTCATGCTGCTGTCCAAAGTAGTCCAGACTCCATCCTCAACCCTGGCTCCAGGGTCCTCTCATTGTGTGGCTTTAACATTCCAGAGTGTGGAGCTTCTAGACAAGGGAGATGAGAGACTGTGGCTGGTGGAAGCAGGATCTTTTATGGTGAAGTCCTAATTACCATCCTTCCCTTCCATTGGCCAGCACCAAGTCACATGGCACCACCTAGCTGCAAGGGAGCCTGGGAAATGTAGTCCTCAGAAGTACTCAGGCAGCAAATGACCCATGTCAGCATTGTCATGGACTGAAAGGCCTTGAGGAATGCAAAAGAAGAGCCTTGAATGCCTTGTAGGTAGTAAAAGTAACCTAAAATGCTCTTAGCTGGTGGGGGTGAGAGTGGGCATTTATCACATGACAGTGGAAAAATATTTTCTTTGCCTGTTTTTCTTCCCTGTGGTGAATTCCTTGAAGGCAGGACTCTTCACCTCTGGGCTTGGTAGCTTCTTTGGTCCCTGGAAAATAATAGATGCTCAATTAGTGTTTGCTCAATGAACCAATATGTCTGTTTGAAAGGATTTTTTTTGGGGGGTGTTGGGGATTGAACTTGGGCCCTTGCACTTGCAAGGCACTGAGCTAAATCCCCAGCCCCTTGCTTGAATTTTTAAACACCCCATCCAGCATTTATATTGCACCCATGTTGCAGATTAGGAGACCAGAACTTTTCTAGAATCCCTCATTAGCAGAGGCTCAGTTCTGTATTTGTCACTTTCCTATCCCTGGGAACCGAAAGAAGGAGAGGTTTATTTTGGCCCACGGTTTCCATCCATGGTTGGTGGCTTCGAGGCAGAAACAGCACGGTGGTAGGGCCTGGTGGAGGACAGTTGCTCACCTCATGGCAGCCAGGAAGCAGAGAGAGAGGGGAGGTGCACAGTACCCCCTCCAGGGGTCCCCAGTGACCCGCCTCTGGCCGGGATGTTCACCCAGGAGCTCCCTGATGGGCGACTCTTCCAATTTGCCAATGCACCTGTGAAACACCCCACCTCTAAATACCTGAGGGATGTTTTAGATCTAAGCCATAACAGGTTCTGGCCAGCACTGCCCAGCTGCAGAGTCCGTGTCCCGAGCCACCACACCGCACTCCCCTCCACCCTGGGGACGCCCCAGGGACCCCCTTTCCCGGATGAGGGAACGGAGGCGAGTCCAGCTCCCTTACTCTGCTCTGGCTTTCAAGGCCGGAAAACGGCAGGGCTGCGGTTGGGAGCCTGTCTTTTCCTGCCCAGAACCCAGATGCTAATGACTGTCCACTCCTGTGTCAGGCCGCCCCTGGATGGGTTGATGGGGACAGGCCCGAGACCTGTCCGGCCAAGAAGGCAAGCAGACCCCACAGAGCCGAAAGGCGGGTGACCGAAGTCATGACCGGGGGACCTGGCTGGAGGTGACCCTTGCGAACATTTTTGTTGGGTTTAAGCAATTTCCAGAAGCCCGTAGCTAAATCTGATTGTTAACAAGAAGGCGTATTTCATGGTGAGCTCTGTGGGTTGGACGGCACGGTCCGTACCCCCTGCGTACCCCCTGCTCCAGGATGCCAGGCCCCTCTGGCACTCCTGATGCCAACCAGCGTGGTGTTCGGGTTCTCTTGGGTTCCTGCAAGGCAGAAAGTTTTACAGATCCCTAGAAATGTTGTTTGTTTGTTGTTGTTTTTGAAGTAGGGCCTCAGTATGTAGTTAAAGCTGGCCCTAAAATCACCGTATAGCCCAGGCTGGCCTCAAACTCCTGGCGATCCTCCTGCCTCAGCCTCCCAAATTCTGGGATTATAGGTGTGGGCCACCACACTCAGGGTGTTGCTTGTTCCTGCTCTTCCTCTGCTGCCCCTGTGAAGTGTCCTGGCAAAAAGAAATCCCACTGAGCTACTTGTCCCCAAAGGGTGCAGAGTTACATGAGTCAGACGTGAGCCAAACCCAAAGCCGATCCACCACCTGTGACAAAGCCAAGTTGAGCTCAGCTAGAGCAGCCAAAGAGTCAGAGTGGGAGCTGGGGATGTTTGTTACACAGCATTGTTACGGCAAACCCTGACCGCTCTACAAACGTCAAGCAATTTATGTCCATGTAGCTAATGAGTACAAGAACCAGGGTGAGGAATTTCGGCCTCTTTAGAGTCCCATCTGGAGGCTCCAGGAGAAGGAAAATGCACACAGCTATGAGAGGAGGGTTCTCTGCGGGGACCTTTTCTAGCTTGCTTTCTCCGTCTGCCGAATGGAGATGAAAAGCCCAATGTACTTGCAGACGGTCCTCCACCGACCACAGGCTTCGTGTTCTAATAAACCCATTGTAAGCTGGGTGTGGAGTGCATTCCTGTCATCCCAGCAGTCTGGAGGCTGAGGCAGGAGGATCTTGGTCTGTAAAGAGTCTCTTTCTTGGGCACCTAGTACTTTCCGGGTCTATGATGATACGATTTCTCCTTTGCCTGTGGCTGTGGCCACATCTTCTATGTTGCCCTGTAGGGTCCTCTCGTTTTATCGAACGCCCAGAGAGTGTGAAACTCCTCACCGGTAGGTCATCTTCTCCCAAATTCCCTCCTTATCTCAAGAGTTATTTGGAAGAGTTTTCAAATTTCCACCAAGTTAAGTGCTTAAAAAGAATTCTCGCGCCAGGGATTTAGCTCAGTGGTTCCACCGCCTGACTCACAAGCGCAAGGTCCCGAGTTTGATCCCCTGTCCCCAAAAAGAATTCCCTAGATATTCATTTTCATTTTTGTTTCGTTGTTGAGCATGTGTTTTACTTTGGAGCTTGTTGCACTTGTCTTAGATCATGATCATTATTTAAATGTCTCACGGGATTACTGTTTTCAAGGGTGGAAATTTCTTCCTTTGTTTGTTTTTAGTTTTGACCCAGGCAGGTCTCACTATGTATTCCAAGCTGGCCTCAAATTCACAGTGATCCCCCTGCCTCAGCCTCCTGAGTGCTTGGATTACAGATGTGTGCCACCACATTTGGCTTCAGTTTGTTTTTTGTTTTTTGTTTTTTTTGACAGGGGATCAAACTCTGGACCTTGTGCTTACGAAGCAGGCGGCAGAACCACTGAGCCAAATCCCTGGCTCTCATTTGGTTTTTTGAGACAGTTTTAATACAGAAGCCAGGCCAGCCTGAACTCACCATGTAGCTAAGGCTGGCTTCAATCTTGCAATCCTCCTGCCTCGGCCTCCCAAAGTGCTGGGATTACAGGTGTGTACTGCCGTGTGTGCCTAGTTAGAGTGTAAAATTTTAACAGCTCCACATACCTGCACAGACTTGCAATCCAGGTAAATGTGTTCACTCCCATGTGTCTGTTGGTATCACGTACAAATAACTGCAAAATCAAGGTGCATTTTTAAAGAGAAAATTCCCCAAGGTCCAACTGGCCAGGTGTCTGTTTCTCCTGGTGACTCTGAGCTCTTCTGAAGAGACAGATTTGTTGGTCAGCTCTGGCGTTTGTTATAATAAACAAGAATGAAGCTTGCAGAGTCCAAATGGAGGGGGCAGTTCATTAATATCTGACTTTGAGCTGAGGGTGTCCGGGGTGGGTGGAGGAGGCTGGTTTTGGGCTTCTGCTTTTTTCCCACTTTTCTGCTTTTCCCTCGGCTAATTACCACATTACGTTCTCCTCTTTATTGATAAAATTAGCATTTTTAAAAGCAGAGTTTGTGCTGGGCATGATGGCACACACTTGTAATCTTAGCACTTGGGAGGCTGAGGCAGGAGGATTGCCAGGAGTTCAAAAGGCCAGCCTGGGCTACACAGGAAGACCCTGTCTCAAGATGAAACAAAAGGTGGAATTTGTGAAAGAACAGGACTGTGCCATGCCTGTTCTCGCAGCTCCGCCAGGGGCAGCCCTACCGCACTCGAATTTCCAGATGAGGAAACTGAAGCTTGAAGGTGTTAAGTCAGGGCCTCCGAGTCATCCCAGGAGTTGGGCGATCTGGACAGGGTCACACCACCAAGCTCCTGTCTGATCCAGAGTTTCCGGAAGATGCCTGCGTGCCTCTGATGGCAGAGGTGGGCTCAAGGTGACTCCTTGGGGGAGACTGAGGCCCAGAGAACTTGCCTGGGGTACACAGCCAAGCTCGCTGTTCCGTTCCTGGGCCTCCAGCCGCCTCCTCCATGCACTGTGCTGCTCTGTGTTCTTTGCAGTTCAGCTGTGGGCTGCTGGCCCCTCTGCTGAGCTCCCCCAGGTCCCCAAGCCAGGCTGGTCCTCTGGCTTCTGTAGCCATCACTTTCATCCTTGTGGTACAAAATAGCTGCTTCACCCCAGCCATTGTGACAGGATTCCAGGCTGAGAAATTGGCATGGAGACTGGGGAGAGGACAAAGAACAAAGAACACCTGCCTGGTGACTCCCTCTTTTCATTAGAAAAATAATTGATTTGCCAGACATACCAACAAGAAACTCCTGATTCCATTTCATGGCCAGAATTGGTCCGAGTGTTCCAGCCAGCTGCAAAGGAGTCTGGGAGGGGAATTTTAGTTTTTTTTACACTGGGGATTGAACCCAAGATCTGCCCACTGAGCTACACCCCCAACCCCACCATATGTGTGTGTGTGTATAGATATACATATGTAATAATTAAACATTTTTTGAGACAGGTTCTAAGTCCCTAAATTGCCCCTGCTGAGATTGAACTTGCGATCCGCCTGCCTCAGCCTCCCAGGCTGCTGGGATTACAGGTGTGCACCACCATGCCAGGAGAGTGAATATTTTATCCCGGCACATTTGTCGGCTACGGGAAGGAATGTGGGGTGACAAGGGTGCCTAGGGGCCCCAGCCCACAAGGAGCCTACTTTTGGGGGCTGCCTCCCTTTGAACTCACAGTCAGTATCCTCTGGGACCCGGGAGGAGGGCCCACATTCCACAGATAAGAAAACAAGGTCTCTACCCCTGCCCCCCACCCCACTCAGGCCTGTTCAACCCCAAAGTGAACCAGGAGTACGCTTGTTGGGGTGCTCGCCTGAAATCTAGCACTCAGGAGGCCGAGGCAGGGGGATTCCCACGCCTTCGAGGCCAGTGGAGGCTACACAGAGTTCAAAGCCACCCTGAGGTGCTTAGAGAGACCGTGTCTCAAAAAACAGAAAACCGAACCCAAACAAACAAACAAACAAATCCCGCAGCGGTTGCAGGGCCCTGTCAGCGGGCCGGGCAGGGGCCAGGGCTCTAGTGACCGCGTGGGCCCAAGGCTCGCAGCCCAGGCCCTTCCCGCTCACGCTCGGAGACAGCGGTCTTGGCCGCCGCGGCGCGGCCGCTGCGTGGGAAAACTTGTTTTTGTCTGTAAACTGCGGCGGTGACTCAGACGCGGGGAGCGGCGGTGTCAGGGGCCGTGCTAATGAGCTCGTGTTTGCAAAGCGCCTGGTGCGGAGGCCCGCGGTGCGCAGCGACTTGGGGGAGCGGCGGGGACGGG
>NW_022900948.1:44220977-44224165 GCF_012274545.1 Fukomys damarensis
GGACGGGTGGGGGCAGGGCGGGTCCCCCGAGACCCCGGCCTTTGTCCGGGCAGAGGCAGCAGCTGTCCCCGTTTCTGTTCAAGCCCGGCAGGAGACGGTTTCTGGCTGCAGGGCGTGGGGGTGGACAGGGTTGGGGCTTGGGTGGTCCTGGCCTGGGACCGGGATCGCAATCACTGGAGCTGCTCAAACTCCTCATTTATTCATTCAACAAACGAGCCTCCTGCTGCCAGGTGCTGCAGAAAGAATAAAGAAGGATCTGGCCCTTTTGGTGCTGACGGCACAGAGGGGGAGGTGCCAAGTGACAAGGTGACCACGTCAAACACCCTGCCTCTGTGAGTGTGGGATGGAGGAGAGAGCTCCGTCCTGTGACACCGGGGTCGTCCTGCC
This sequence comes from Fukomys damarensis, assembly GCF_012274545.1. Lineage (NCBI taxonomy): Eukaryota > Metazoa > Chordata > Mammalia > Rodentia > Bathyergidae > Fukomys > Fukomys damarensis. The sequence continues at coordinate 44,221,365 of NW_022900948.1, forward strand.
CAGCCAGGACGTGGGAAGGGACCTAAGGAGGGGCGGGTGGCTCAGGGCAAAGCGTGGGAACCCCAGGCACGGAGGGGGAGTGAGTGAGCGAAGAGTAGCCATCAGGTATGGTGGTGTACAGTTGTCATCCCAGCACTCAGGAGGCTGAGGCAGGAGGATCGCTGTGAGTTTGAGGCCCGCCTGGGCTACATAGCCAGACCTTGTCTCAAAAATAAAATTAAACAAACCTTAAGGAGCATTCATGCATCTGCGGATTAATTAATTCAACAAACTTTTTGTGGGTGTCCCTGTGTGCCACGCCCTGAGGATACAGAAGCAAACATGGAAAGCAAAAAGCCCAGTCCCCTGGGGAAGCTCGGACTGCATGCAGAAACAAAGGACAAAGCAAGTATGGAGAAAGCAGTGGAAAATGAGCAGGGCCAAGGGGTAGAAGTGGTGGGGCAGACTCTGGCTGAGCTGAGATGGAAGAATGACAGGGAGACGTCCTTAGCAGACCCTGGCAGTGCAAAGGGCCTGGGCCAGGAAGGAGTGTGGTGTGGCTTACACAGAAAAGGGATTATTTTGATGTTGATGGTGAAGTCTTACATTTACTAAAAAGCAGGAAAAGAAGTATTCTCTGTGGAGTGAGAGTGGGCCACTGAGAGAGTCCACAGTCTGAAAAGGGATTTTGATTTACTCAACAGAAAGCCTGAGACAGGCAGTTAGGATCAGGAAGGCCACCAGGCTCCCTACTTTTTCTTTCTTTTCATTATCCTCATGTGTGGAGGCCTCGTCCTTTCACATAAACTGCCTCATGGTCACAACCTAGCTGCTGCAGCTCCATGCCTCATGTAATGTTCCAGGCAGAAAGGTGAGAAAGGGGTAGAAGACCAAAGAGCACAGGGTGAGAGGACCTTTTCTCCTTCCTTTCTTTCTTTCTTTCCTCTCTTTTTGGGACAGGATCTCGCTGTGTACTTCAGGCTGGCCTTGAACTCACCATGTAGCCCAGGCTGGCCTTGAAATTACAGCAATCTTCCTGCCTCAGCCTCCTGATTCCTGGGATCACAGATGTGTGCACCACCACGCCTGGCAAGACAGGGCCTTTTCTTGCCAGACTCCATCTTTTCGCACAGAAAGGGAATTTCTTCTATCTTATTGGCCGGAAATCAGCCACAGGGATGCCTTGACCTCCAGATGAGGCAGAAAAAGCAAGGTTAAAGCTGGGCTGGTCTCTGTAGTAGAGGAAAGGAAGGGACAAGGACTCGGATGGCATTTGGGGTGCCAGTCCATGCTTGGGTGACATCTAGCAGTGGAAAGGTAACCAGTGCCAGGGGTTTCATCTTGGGGGACACAGAGGAGCCACAGATGGCTTTTCAGGATGGTGACACAGTAAGCTTGTGCCGAAGCTCTGCCATTGATTTATTTATTTATGAGACAAAGTCTCACGAAGTTGCTGGTTGGCCTTGAAATCCTCCTGCCTCAGTCTCCCAAGACACATGCCACCACCACATCCAGGGCCAGCTAAGCTTGAGGATGTAGGGAATCCTAAGGTGCTGATGAAGCCCCAACTGTCCCAGGAGGCCCCAGCCCCAGGACCTCTGTCCCGTGTACACCCGCAGCCTGGCAGCCTGTCGCCTGGTTGGCACCCAGGGGCATGGCCACTGCTTGGCATTGCATGGGGCCTGGAGCAGAGGTGATGCTGGCCCTCGATGCCCACCAGCTGGGCAGCTCCTCTGTCTGCTCAGCTCGGGGACCTCGTTGGAACTCTGGCTCTCTGCTGCCTCAGGGGGCCTCTGACGGGCATGAGATGCCTCTGCCCAGGTCTCTTCCCCATGCGTATACTGTAGGAAGCTGTGCTGGCCCTGTCATTGGGTCAACTGCCTCTGAGTTGCTGTGTGACTCTGGGCAGGTGCCCTCACCTCTCTGGGCCAATTTCTTTTCTTTCTCTCTTCCTTTTTCTTTCTTTTTTTCTTGATGCTGGGGATTGAGTCCAGCATCTTCCACATGAGCTACATCTCCATCTTCCAGCCCTTTTGTATTTCTTATTATGAGACAATGTCTAGTTAAGTTTCTAAATTACCCAGGTTAGGCTTGAATTTGAGATACTCCTGCCTCAGCTTCCCAGCGTGCTGGAATGACAGGTGTGTGCCACTAAGCCAAGCTTCTTTTTCTTTTTTTTGTGATACTGGGGGTGGAACCCAGGGCTGCCCGTGTCCTAGGCAACTGCTGTATCCCTGAGTGACAGCCCCCTCCTTGCTAGTTTCTTTAATGGGCTAGTGAAGAGGGTCTGTCCCAGATTCTCCCACGCCGCCCACCAGCTACACCCTTCCGGCTTGTGCCATTCCAGTCCCCCTGCCCTCTCTGTCTGCCCCCCTTCCCTGCGTCCCTGGCCAGTGTTCTCCCTTGGAGCCTCCACAGCGACCACAGGAACCCCAGGCGGCGCCCTGGAAATTACAGCCCCACAGGGGCCCGGCGGGGGGGCGTCCATGGGTGGTCGCAGCCTCTCTGCTGCGTGGAGGGGAAACTGAGGCACTGAGGGAGTCTGAGCCTGGCCCAGAGGCCGCTGTCAGGCCCTAGATGTGCTGGGCCAGATGTTGGGGGCCCGCAGACTCCGCATTAGCTGGGGTGGGAGCCGGCTGTGGGGAGTGGGAGGGAACGCGGGGCTGCCCTGTCCGCCCTCTGGCCCCGATGGCCACGAGACCAGGGCACCTGCTCTCCGCGCCGTCACCCGGCCAGTCCGGGACTCAGTCCTTGCCCCGCCGTCTGCTGGCCGCAGGTGCTGCCACGGTCAGTTTCAAGAATGTGAAGTACTCCACCGAGAA
>NW_022900948.1:44224368-44228501 GCF_012274545.1 Fukomys damarensis
CTGTGGGGAGGTTGTTTCCACGCTCGTCTGCCGGTCTGCCCACCGGCCCCAGCCCCGTGGGGTGGAGTTGACAAAGTGACACAAGCTTCTTAGGACAGGAGACACGGCGCACTGGGGGCTGGGGGCAGCACATTTCGGGGGTTGGGAGGATCTGGGGGGCTTCCAGGAGGAGGTGCCCTTCGGATGGGGCTTTGATGGCTTGAGAATGGGGGGGGCCCTGTCCCCGCAGATCGAGTGAAAAAAGAGGTGGGAAAAGCTCAGGGACGCGTGAGGCCGTGCTGTGGGGTGGAGGGCTGGGTTTCCGGGCCGTGGGGTCTGGGTAACAGCGCTCAGTACCACCAGCCATAAGTCACCGGCGTGCGCTCTGTGAGCACTGTTTCCTTACAACTCTGCCTCCCTGTGACGGAAGCCTGTACCACCTGCCTTCCTTTTACAGGCGGGGAAACTGAGGCCCTGAGGGGTGGGCACCCTCTCGAGGTCGTGTGGGCGCCAAGTGGCACAGCGGGGCTCTCTGACCTCGACTGCGAGAATCCAGCTGCTGGGGTGCAGGTGGATTCTTCGGGGGCGCTGCATCCTGGACACTTTGGGGGAGCACGCGGCGGAGGCCAGAGAGCATCCGGGGTATTCTGAAGCTTCTGAGGCTGGGTGTGGATGGGAGAGGCTGCCTTCTCCACTTCCGGTCTTCCCCACTGTGGGCAGGGCGATGGGACCTCTGCTGCTGAACAGTCCGTGGCTCCCCAGTGCCCTGGGTAATTCAGGCCCTTCTTACCTCTCTGCCCCTCTACTGGGTCCCAGCATCACCTGCTGAATTTGTTAGACACTGGTGAGGACTGTCGCTGCCCTCCATCCCTGCCCAGCTTGGGGAGCACAGGCCAGACCCCAGATTCCAGGACAATAGCCCATGACCTGTCAGGCCCTGGATAGAGCAGGGTGGCTCCTCCAGGCCGGGGTGCAGCTGTCTCACTCGCTGGGGTGTTCAGGGTGCCCAGCACCATGGATTTAATTCCATTTAATATTTGCCTCCCCCTGTTTTCTTTCTGAGACTGTGTCTCAGCAAGTGGCCCAGGCTGGTCTTGAACTCGCAGCCCTCCTGCCTCTGGGATAAAAGCATTTTCCCTGAACCACAGCGAGTGGTATGAGCTTGTGTTCCACCTCGGGCCACACCAGGACCCTGTGGTCACTGTCATTCCAACTATTCTGGAACCTCAGCTCCCGATTTACTTTTTTTTTTTTTTGATACCAGGATTGAACTCGGGACCTTGTGCTTGTGAAGCAGGCGATGGAACCACTGAGCTAAATCCCTGGCCCTGCCCATTTTCTATTAAGCCAAGAGGAGATGTTACAGCGCTTCCACTGGGAAGGTTTCAGCACCCAACGGTTCCAAATGAAGACCCCCCCACCTGCCACGTAGCCACAATACCCGAAAACCCCAATTTGTCTGCATAAATTATTTATCACATAATATGTATGTTAGACCCATGAAAGGAGTTACAAGCTTCTGATGCCCTCTCTCCATAAACTTAATATATTAAAGGCATTTGTATAGTAATATATAGCTATATATGTATTAATGTTGCACATTTTTGTACAGTTGCAATATAGTACATAACTGTAGCGTGTGAGATACGGAAGCCGTACTCTGGGAGGCTGAGGCAGGAGCATCACAAATTCAAGCCCAGCAACTTAGCCACTTGGCGAGAACACATCTCAAAATAAAACAATTAAAATAGGGAGGAGCGGGGAGGTCAGTGTGAAGACCCGGGTTCACTCCCCAGCACCGGGGGAGAGCACACGCACACCTGCGGGCCAAGTGTGTTATTTCCACGCAAGTGGATCCACATGAGGTCCCGCCTGGAAATGGCAGGTTGGTCCTGGCAGCCTCTTCCCGCCTGGCCCGGCCCATGTGTCTCCCTGGAGGTGCTTGTCCCAGAGAAAGCAGCCAGCTCCTGTCCACCCACTCCTGTCCGCGGGAGCTCACCTGTGGTGCATTCCCATTCCTAGCGCAGCCCAAGCCTTGTCACAGCCCAAGGGGACCTGGTTTCTCCAGGGCAGTGAGGGTCCAAGCTTGGTCCTTTTCTCCCCCCATCGTTGTGTCCTGACATAGCGTCTTGCTATGTAGCCTAGGCTGGTTTCAAACTCACAGTGATCCTCCTGCCTCAGCCTCCTGAGTATGGTACTTTTCTTTCTTTCTTTCTTTCTTTCTTTCTTTCTTTCTTTCTTTCTTTCTTTCTGTACTGGAGATTGAACTCAGGTCCTTGTGCTATCGAGGCAGGTGGCAGCACCACTGAGCTACATCCCCAGCCCTAGTTTGGTCCTTTTCTTGTCACGCAGCCTCCTTGCTTTGCCCATGGAGCCTCCCAGGTGACGTGACACGTGGGAACTGGGTCAGAAGGGCCTCACAGGGCAAGGCCAGAACGTCAGTGCTGCCGCGGGTCTGTTCTGACTGCTCCTGCAGCCTGGGAAGCAGAGCACAGGTGAGAGTGCTGGACCTGGCGTGGCCCTGTCCCCGAGCCCTGCAGGCCTGGACACCTGTCCTCTGTCTCGGTCCCAGTGCCCCTGGCCCCAGGCCCCCGGAGGGCAGGCTCTCTTCTGAGCAGCAGCCGCCCCTTCTCTCTTCCTGACTTGGCTTTTGGCTCCCAAGTCTCCCCGGGGGGCTGCTGTCCCCTCTGCATGATCCAAGCCCCTCGCAGGTCACTGCAGCCTCCCTGGCTCTCCCTGTGGGCTCCGAGGCCCAGCCCTTGCTGTCAGTCCTCTCCCGCTGGGTGCGGTCCTGCACGCCTGTGATCCCAGTGCTCTGGGAAGCTGAGGAAGGCTGCAAGTTAAAGCAGCAAGTTCGAGGCCAGCCTGGGCAATTTAGCGAGACCCTGTCTCAAAATGAAATTTATAAAGGGCTGGGGAGGTAGCAGGAAGGTGGTGATATCTCATTCTCTAAACTGATGATTTGTTCTTTGAGAATTCCGGTTAGGAACACTGTAACAGTGTCTCTAAGGTTTAGCTGACATGCAGCAGACCAGGTTTGCTGAGTGCCCTGTAACCAAGATCTGGTTCTTTACTGCTGTGGACCTGGTCAGGATCCCGCTTGGACTCACTCACAGCAGCTGTGACCTCGGCCATCCGTGCCCCTGTGGAAGGTACCGGGCAGGCAGAGCATGTCCCCGCCCCTCTGAAGTGTGGGGCTGGCCACGGGCCATGGGCCACTTGTGGTTGTTTCAGAGCTGCTTGAGCTCCTGCTGTGTGTGACCCGGAGCTGGTGTTCCAGGAGCGACCTGGAGCTGAGCCACACCTGCCCAGGGGCCTGGAGCCCACTGAGTCAGCCACAGAATGGAGAAACTCCCTCTAGTTGGCCCGCAGGCTCTCGAGATGAAAATAAATGTGGTGGCCTCCACCAGATCATTGGGGCTGTTTGTTACAAAGCATTATCACAGCAGAACCTGACTAAGCCACATATGTAATAATAATATGCACCCACAGGATCGTTTGAGGGTTAAATGAGATACTATATTTTTAAAAATAAGCACAGATATAATGTATGCAGCTCACAGCCTGAAATATGCATCTTAGAATGGAAATCTCTCAGCATGGAGTCCTCAGAGACCTCTAGGTCACCCTGCCCCATCCAGTGCTTGCTCAACCTCTGCTTGAATCCTTCTGTGGATGGGGAGCTCACTAATTCATGTGCCTGTCCTCTCCCCAGCCTCTCATTATGTAGCCCAGGTGGGTCTCAAACTCATGGGTGATCCTCCTGCCTCAGCCTCCCGAGTGCTAGAACAACAGGCGTGCGCCCCCACTCCCTTTGATTCTCTTGTTCCTGATTCACAGAGGAGCAGTGGAGGCTCGGGATGGCCCGCGCCATGACAGGTGATTTGAACCCAGGTCTGCGGCCACGGTGAGCCCCACGGGGTGCCACTGTCCTGCCTGGGTACCTCAGGCCACGCAGAGGGATGCGTGGGGCCGGGTGACAGGGCCTAGCGCTGACCGGAGCAGGCTGCAGATCCTGGGGCTGTGGGAACCGGGGAGTCCCAGCTGGGGCGCCTTGCGTTCAGGGCCCTTGTGCTGTGGGCGTCGCGGTGGCCTCCATGCTCCAAGGTCAGCCAAGGGCGGGCGACGCTGTTACCAGGAGCCTCCCAGCCCGG
>NW_022900948.1:44228513-44247029 GCF_012274545.1 Fukomys damarensis
TCGGTGAGGTCCAGGCCAGGGCCTTCCTCCTCGGGCCGCTGCACAGCCGGCGACAGCCCGGCTCTCGCGCTCCTCCGCGGCAGAGCTATTTAAAGTGGCGCTGGTTTGGCTCGCTCTTTTTTAAAAAACCATCCCCGTACGCGAGCTGAGTTCCACAAGGCCAGCTGTCGCCACTAAAAATGTCTGTCGAGTGACAGCCACCAGCAAAGAGGCGGGAGGAGGAGGAGGAGGCCCCGGGCGGGGCCGCGGAGTGGCTGAAATGGAGAGAGAGAGAGAGAGAGAGAGAGAGAATCAGGGAAACCCCACAACAATAAATAAAACCCGGACGCCATGAGGAGAAAGGAGGTGGCCCGGCTCCACCTCGTGCCCCTCTGTGAGCTGGGTCGGCCTGGGGACCACCGTGGTGGGGACACGGAAGGGGTCTCCTTGGGTGCCCGCTGCCTTCAGCCCTCCTCCACCTCACCTGAGGGAAACTGAGGCAGTGGCGTGCCTGGTGGGAGTCCAAGGCTGCCGTCCAGAGAGGGAAGGAAGCCGCCTGCTGGGTGAAGCGCTCCTGGGGTCGCCTTCCGTGGGTCTCTTGGGAGGTGAGTAAATGTCGAGATTGACTGGAAAAGGAATCTTGGTTGCCCCTGTTTTATAAAACGGGAAACTGAGGCTCACAGGGCTGGAGTCTCTGGCCCCAGGCAACATGTCCCAGGGATGGACTCCTGGCTTAGGGTTCTTCAGCCTCAACCGCCTCATCTGGGAAATGAGGTAACAACAGACTTGCTTCCTGAAGGTGCTGGGGCCACAGTGCACATCTGTGATCCCAGCATTCAGGAGGCTGAGGCAGGAGGATCGCTGTGAGTTCGAGGCCAGCCTGGGCCACATAACGAGTCCTTGTCTCAAAACACCCTCCAAAGAAGATGCCAAGGGCAACACCGACCAGGACACAGCACAGTGGGCAGCGACCAGGTGTAGGATGTACCCGGAGGAGGGGAGTGGGGACGTGACTGAGGGTTGCCAGGTTCAAAATCAGAGGCCACAAGTTCCTTCCACTGCCTGTCCGTGGGTCCTGAGGGCTATGGGGAGCCGGGCCTGGGGAGCCCTTGTGGGGGTGAGGGCTGTTCTCCAGCCCTGCAGGGTCAGTGGGGTTTGGGGCCTGAAGCTGTGGCCTCTAATCTAGGAACTCTGGGAAGGGACCAGCAAGGACAGAGACTTTTTGAAAAGAAAAAGGAAATTGCATAATTGCTGTAGAAAATCCCCCTGTGGGGATTTTGCATCTCTAACATCATTTCCTCCCTCTCTTCCGCAGGCTCTTCCAGGCTGGCTTCTTCCCTCTGCTTTGCGAATGAGGCACAGGTAAGCCATTCACACTTTAGTAATAACTAGACAGCAATGTCCTTCTGTGTGGTTTTGCTTTCTGAGGTTTCAGTTGCCTGTGGTCAAATTTGGAAAATTCCAGAAGCCCAAAACTCTGAAGTTTGGATTTGCGCACTGTCCTGAGGAGTGTGGCAAAATCTCACACCACGCTGTTCCGTCTCACTCAGGACCAGAGTCCCCACCTTCAGGGCATCACACTGTGTACACTGCCTGCCCCAAAGTCACTTGGGAGCCACCCCAGATGTCAGATCCACCGTTCCGGCCTCACAGTGCTTGTGCTTAATAATGGTCAGAGGCCCAAGAGCAGTGCCAATGGCAGTTCGAACAGGCCAGAGAGGAACCGGAAGCACTAGGAGGCTGAGGCAGGAGGATCCCTCAAGTTCAAGGTCAGCCTTCACTACATAGTGAAACCCTGTCTCAAAAAAAAAAAAAGTGTGAAGGTGGAAGTTCCTATGTCTATGAAAGAAACACCACTGGTAGGGTTCAATACTGCTGGGGTTTTGGGTTTTGGCAGGTGTCTGAGTCACAGAATGGATGTGTGTGACCTTGGGCTGGGTGCATTCCTTCCCGAGGGAGAAACAAGGTTGTCAGAGAGGAGCACAGTGGTCCTCCCTGCCTTCCCTGGGCTGAGGCAGGAAGGTCACAGATTTGTGTCCAGTTTGGGTGACTTAGCGAGCTCTTGTCTCCAAGGGCTGGGGATGTAGCTCCATGCAAAGGCCCTGGGTTCCACCCCCAGAACTGGAGAAGAGAGAGAGAGACGCCCCGTCTTCTCCCGCGTGGATCCCGGGAATCACTGTTCTTAAGAATCTGTGTTTCCCTATGCAGAAATGAGCAACTCGGACGTTCGGATTATCAGGTAGCACCCTGGAAGGGCGGGGCCCCCAGAGCCCTTTCCCCTGAGTTCGCCTGCCTCTCCTCGTGGCTGCACGCGGCATCAGCCCACGGGGCGTCCTCAGAGGGGCTCAGTGCCCGGTGCCAGGCCTGGCATGTACTGGCTGGGGTGAGCGAGGAGCTCCGGAGGGGGCGAGGCTGGGGGTAAACTGAGGCCCAGGATATGTCTGGGAGTCCTGAGGCCGAGGGGAGGGGAGCAGCCCTGCAGGGCTGGTGTCACTTGCTCTGGTCCTGACCCCAGGGGACTCTGCCTGGGGCCTGGGGCTCCTGCGTCCCTCGGTCGGCTGGGGGCAGGTTGGGGAGACAGCGCCCACCGGGGCCCCAGTCTCTCCTGGGTGCTCCCTGAAATCCTGAAAATACGCAAGGTGGAATCCAAATCAGCCTCTCTTCAGCAGGAGAAACCACTCGTTTCTGATATCTGCAGCCACCTGGACTGAAAGTCTTAAGATGGGGACTCAGAGACACAGATTCTGCTCCGAACTTTCCCCACCCTGTCCCACCTGCTTCCAGCTTGGCCTCGAACTTATGATCCTCCTGCCTCAGCCTCCTGAGTGAGTGCTGGAATGACAGGTGTCCGCCATCGGCCCGATACCCTTTCTATGCTTTTAAAAAGGAAATCCAGCACCCCCTCCCCGGCCCCTCTGGGCTGGCCTGCCCTACCAGCCACCTCAGACCCTTGCAGGTAGTCCCTGAGGAGGTGGCGGGGAAGCGCAGGTATCTGGCTTGAAGGGCCCACGCCTCCTGGCCCTGAGTCCTGAGCCATCAGCAGCTCTGCCAGCCAGCCTGGGGGTAGGGGTCCCACTGTGAGACCGGAGCCTGCCTGTGAGGCTGGTGCCTGTGGGTGTGTGTGTGTGTGGCCTTTAGGGCCTGACACCCTCCTGAGGGCACAGGAATTTGTGCCCCTGCAGTTCTGCAGAGCCATCCTTGCACAATCGCCCTCATCTTTTCCTTGCTCTGAGCTCTGCTCTGGTCCCAGAGTGAGTCAGGTTCTCAACTGCCCCCAGGACCTTTGCACACACCGCTTCCTGCCCTAGGATGTTTTCCCTGGCTCGTTCAGCTCGCTACTGCCAGGGGCCTTCAGGTCTCAGCTAAACTGTCACGGTGACTCCCACGAGCATGTACTATGTGACAGGCAGCTGGCCCTGCCCTGATGGCGGATCTTGTCTGGCCAGAGAGGGGAAGTCTGCTTGGACGGGTGGCTCTGGTATGTCATGGCCACCTGTCCCCATCCTGAGCAGATGACAAGAGCCACCTTGTGCGTGTGCATGTGCCCGTGCTGGGGTGGGGGCATTCGGCCAGGGGTCAGGAGGGGAGAGGGCCGCGCTGGGCTCCTGGGGCTTCCTGGCTTTTGCAGGTAAAGCCTGAGTCCCCCTGGGACCAGCAAGCAGTAAGCAGCACTGGGATTTGAACCCAGGACCTCTGGCTAAAGCGCCCAAGCACATACCACCCAGAGCTGTTGGGAAGAGCACCCTGGTCCCTGCTTGGTCTGCCATGTGTGAAGGGCTAATGTTCCCATCTTTCTAGAGAAGGTTTTATGCAATGCTGGGGATTGTACCCAGGCCTTTGCCTCAAGCTACCACTCCAGCCCTTTAAAATTCTGTAATTAAAAAAAAATTCTGTAAGTTTTGAAACAGGGTCTCTCTAAATTGCCGAGGCTGGGCTTGAACATGCAGTCGTCCTGCCTCAGCCTCCCAGAATGCTGAGATGACAGGTGTGCACCACCATGCCCAGCTTTGGGGTGCTTCTGACCTGGAATCTCATACTGCAAGAGAACGAGGTGGAGGAGGCGGGGGCTCCAAGTGAGAAGCCTTCCGGGCGGAGGTCTGTGGGGGCAGAGGGCATGGAGGGCCCCTGGCACCATCACAGTTGGTGGCCCCATCCCATCGTGGGCTGGTACTAAGCTGAACCCCACACTAGCTATGGGATGGGTGGTGGTGGGGCTGTCGGGGTAAGCCCAGCAAGGAGCAGGAGGTGGGGAATTTCCTTTCTCTTCCACTTTTGCCTTCAGGAAGCAGCCCCCAGCCCCTGGGTGGTCTTGAGGTGATCCTCCTGCCTCAGCCTCCTGAGTGCTGGGATAACAGGTGTGCATCACCACACCCGGTTCATCCGGCCTGGGCCTTCTGCCTACCAAATCCTGGCTCTCCCTCTGACCTCTGACCTCTGACCTCTGGCCCTTCACCCCTGGTCCCTGCTTTGATTCTACTGCCTCCTGGGTACCCCTGCTCGTGCCGGGCTCCAGTGGCCTGGTGCCCTGTCTAGGACTCAGAGCCGCACCACAAAGCCAGGGAGTCTGTGGAGAGACGCCTGGCTCCACCCTGACATTGGAAGAGGGTCTGAGGCCGTGGGGAGTCTGACCTCGGGCGGGAGCCGAGAAGCAAGACCCAGTTTCCTCCCATGGCCTTCAATTCTCCGCCTCAAGAGACTGAGGCGCCTCCTTTCTTTCTTTTTTTTTTGTACCAGGGATTGAACTCAGGTCCTGTGCTTGTGAGGCAGGCGGCACAAACACTGAGCTAAATCCCTGGCCCTAGGTGCCTCCTTTCAATAGAAAGCCTGGTAGTTGCCAGCTGAGAGCCAAGAGGGACCTGGCTCATTCCTGAACAAGGGCTCCAGCAGGACTCTACGGGGTGGGGGCAGCTTCTGCCCTACTGCCCCGCACCACCCACCCCTGTGCCACCCATCCGCCCATGGCTGTCCTTTCCGTCTGTTAACCATCAGTCCGTCCGCACAGTCTTTCACTTAGCCATCCGTCCGTCCGTCCGTCCATCCATCCATCCAATCTCTTATCCATTCATCTGTCCCCTCACTTTGCCTATTTATCCGTCCATCCGTCCATCCCTCCATCTATCCACCTGTCCATCCGTCCGTCCATCCATCCACCTGTCCACCTGTCCGTCCGTCCGCCCATCTACCCACCAGTCCACCACCCACCCACTCATCCGCCCACCCCACCAGTCCGTCCATCCACACACGCACACATCCATTTCTCTTTCTGAGCTAAGAGCTGTTAAGCTCTCTCCGGAGCCGGGTGCTGGCTGGAAGCCAGGCCTGGTTCCTGCCTGAGGGCACCCGGCCTGGGGAGGAGACACAGTGAAGCTTCCTGCGGAGGAGGGAGGTGCCGTCCAGTCCTGGGGTCCTGGAGGAGGCAGCGGGAGCCCCTTCCCTGAGGAGGGAGCTCAGGAAGGAGGAAGTGTTGGCAAACGGCCGCCCACAGCTTTTGGGTGAAGGCCCAGATCTCTGCAGGGTCAGCCTCCTGTCGCCCTGGGGATCCCAGTGAAAGCTGTCCCCGGAGCCCTAGGCTGGGGCCCTTGTAGCTGCTTTTCTGCATCCGCATTATTCCCAGCATTTGTCACAGTCCGGGCGCACTCAGTTTCTGTCTCCCTGGGTCTCGTTTCCGGCTGTGACTGCTGAGCTCAGCTGGGCGCGGGGCCCCCTCCTCGTGGGGCGCAGTGGGTGAGGAGCTGTGTGACGGTGTCCTGGACGCCTGCCCTGGGGGTCAGGGCTCAGGCCTGGGGGCCGTGATTGCGCACAGTGGGGAGCGTGCCCGGTGCTCGGGGCCTGGCACTATGCCGGGACTCGGTGCTGACTGTAGCTGATGGAATAAAGCCCTTCTTTGCCCCAATAGGAATTTAACTCACTTTCCCAAGACGGTGCACTCACACATGCACTCATATTTTGTTTTTGTTTTCGGTGCTGCTGGGGACTGAACCCGGGACCTCGTACAAGGTCGACACCCGACCACACCCGACCACGGAGCTACATCCCAGGCTCCTAATATGCCACGCAGAGGTGCCACCTCCTGGGAACTCCTGCTAGGCTGCCTCGTGTATCAAAGCAGCACCTCATAAAGGCCACCTGCAGGTAACCTAAAAAGAAGACCCAGGGCAGTGTTTGCAGAACTATTCAGCCACGAGGCCAGGTTGAGGGCCTGGGCCGGTCCATCCTTCATGGTCCCAGGTGGCCGCTCAGCTCCATGACCCACCCTCAAGGTGCCAAGATGGCTGTCACAGCTCCGGTTCCACGTCGATTACACCGAGGGCTGGCAGATGCTCATGGTGGGCCTCAAGATGCCTGCCCTTGAGCAAGATGCCACTGTCCCCATCACCCTTTTGGCTTCTAGTTCTGCTCCTTCCTTTTTCATCTCATTTTTATAAAGTCCCAGAGGAAACACAACAATGCATGGTAGCCCAATGTAATCCTAGCATGCAGGAGGCTGAGGCAGGAGAATGCCATGAGTTTAAGGCCTGTCTGGGCTACATAGTGAGTTCAAAGCCAGCCTGAACTACTCAGTGAGACCCTGCCTCACATGTTTTGATAGTTGCCACTAAGAGCCATTTCAGGAAGAGGCTCTCCCATTGCTGGGCAGTGTGGGAGGCCTGGGACAGTGGGAAGCCCTTTACGACCCCACCTCTTGAACTCTTGCCAGTTGAAACTCGGAGAGGTTGAGTCTCATGGTCAAGGCCACCAGCTCTGGGACCCTGTATGGTGTGAACACAAAACCTCCCTCCGGGGCTTGGTCCTAGGGGCAGCAGTGTTAGGAGGCCGGGATTAGACGGGTCACGTGGGCGCCGGCCTCCTCGTCGGACTGACAAGTGTGTAACTGAGCGGCTCCCTGGAGGACCCCGGGTGGCACACGCTGGTTGTGCGCTGTGAAGGGCAATCCTGGCCCAGCACTCGCCTGCTCTGCCTCCCGGCCACCCTGAGTTGAGCAGCTCTGCTCCACCAGACACTTCCACCGTGATGGTTCTTCCCAGAAGTGTCAGCTCACCGTGGGCTGCGCCCCCTTTAACCGCGAGCCACTGTGAGCCTTTTCTTCTTCAAGCTGTGTCGGGTATTTCGGCCACCAGAGGAAACGTGACCCACACCAGCACACGCCCTGGGTGTTCCCCGGGCCGTGGTGTTCACTGGGGCCCTTGTCCTTCCCAGCCCCTTTGTGTCTCTAGCCAGGGCCTGGGGGTGACCTGTGTCCCCGCTGGGCTGCAGCACGGAGGGACAGCAGCAGCCCCCCCGGCTGAGAAGGCCACCTGTTCCAGATGCAGAGCTGCAAGATGCCGGGGCCCTGCCCGGGTCCTGGGGCAGCCCCTGCAGTTCGGCAGTGCCCAGGTGGCCTCAGGGAGGCACAAGCTTGTGTCACGTTGATGCCTGAGGTGTGGGGCTGTGTCTGCAGCGGCACCAGCCTGGCCTGGTGAACACGGCCCTTTCCTGCCACCGAGGAAGGCACCTCCCGCCAGGTGGAGAAGATGGTGGGCGCTGTCACCGCCGTGGGGACGCCCTCTCCCTCCGGGGGCTCACTGCTGCTTCCTGTGACAGCCCCAGCAGGGCCCAGCTGCCTGCTGCACAGGGGATTCTCATGGTGCCGATCTCGCCTTTTGTCCGTGCCTAGTTCTGGGCTGGCACCGGGCGGCCTCCTCTCTGCCGGGCCTTTGCCAACCCGGGAAGCCACGCGGGAACCGAGCCCAGCTGGGGCTCCGGTGAGCACCCTCTGGAGCCAGCCGGGCGCTGCCACAAACGCCCAGCTGCTGTTGGCAGGGTGGAGGGACATCTGTGCCCCACTGCTCCAGAGGCCTGACTGGCAGGGATGTGGCGCGTGGCCCCCCAGCCCCTCCACCTTTTGTCACCCACATCCTGCTCGGTCCCATGCCCCGGCGTCCCCGCCACTGGTACACCTTGCCTCCCATCTGCCCGGCCAGCCTGGCACCTGCTCCTCTGTGTCCTATGCGTCCCTGGGACACCCTCCTTCCTCCTCTCGCACCCTGATTCCTTGACATGACCCCTGTCGCCTGGCCGTGCGCCCCTTGGTGCCACTCCTGAGGCGATAAGCTGGCTGTTCTCTCGGCCATGCGGGCCAAATTCATGGCACCCACTCTGCCTGCGAAGCTGCACCTGCTCCACTCTGTGCCCGTCATGCGTTGGCTGTGCTTGGGCTCGGCAGTCACCCCATAGGCATACACAGTTCCTATTCTCCACATAAGCACTGAGCTGGGTTTCCATCTTCAGACAAGAAAACAGGCTCAGGAGGTGGGGCTTGTGGACAGTGGGCTGGCACTCTTCCACTTCTTTGTTTTATTTGAGATAGGATCTCGCTATGTAGTTCAGGTTGGCCTTGAACTCACTATAGTCAGGGCTGGCTTTAAACTCTCAGAGATCCTCCTGCCTCAGCCTCCTGAATGCTGAGAGTACAGCCGTGCACCACCACGCCCAGCCGCAATATTCTGGAATGTGAAGTTCATTCTTGCATCCTTTCAAACCCCCCTTTGTCACCCGTGGGACACATGAGAAACACCTCACTGTCCCCTGTGGCTCAGTGTCCTGCGGGTAGGGTTGTTGGGTGCTCAGGGTCCTCAAAACTGTGGTTCTCAGGAAAAGGAGTGGCCTCCACGCAGGGGCCAGGTGTTTGGGTGGCGAGGCCCTTTCAGGAGCCCTGCTAAATCTGTGCCTTTGCCATGAACAGGGTCACCTCCCGTGCTGTCTGGGGGCCCAGTCCCCTGAGCCCAGCACACATGTCCCAAACTGGACGGAAAGCTGCCGGGGACGCGGGACAGTGCGGGACATGTGCAGCTGGCGTGTCCCGGAGCTGACTTGGGCTGTGGCCTCCCTGCCTTCCTCCTCCACGGGCCCCAAGGCCCTGGGAAGCATTTGAGTTCACATCCCGGGTTAGGGACGCCTAGCTGCGTCCACCGAGGACCAGGATCAGGTTGGGGCGGCTCCCAGCTCCCCCAGCCCCTGCTCTGGCTGGATGCAGCGTGGCCTGTCCTGTCGGGCAGCAGCGGCAGGCAGGCTGGGGCCGCAGGCAGGCTGGGGCCGACTGTCCTTAGACCTAAAGGGTTTCTGTCTTCTCCCTGAAACTGATTGATCCAGGCGAGGTAAACAGCGCCGCCAAAAATGGAGGGAGGAGGTGCTGCCGAGAGAGCCAGGATAACTCGAGTCCCTTGACATTTACTCAGCCAGCAGAAAGAGTTGAGTCACGGCCGGGCCTCAGCCCACAGACTCTGCGGAAGGGAGCAGTGGCAGGAGGCGGGCGAGAGAGTGGGAGGCCCCCCCCAAAGCTTCGGTTTTGCAGGCTTCAGGGACCCCTGGGGTTCGCCACTGCTCGCAGGAGAGGGTCTCCGTCTCCGCGCTGATGCTGTGCTGCAGGGGGGACCCCAGCTCCGTCAGATCAGGAGTGGTGGGGGAGACAGGGAGCAGAGGACAGGGGCTGGGTGCTCGGTGTCTTCCCCTACACAGCAAACTCTGCTTCTAGCTGCCCCAGGTCCCCACTCGGTGCCCCCTCCCTTGGGGTTTGTGGGAGCCGTCAGCTTGGGGAAGGCGACAGGTGAGTGGCCTTGCTCTCCGCACCACACCGGACAGGGGCAGCCCCAGCCTCCCCATCACCACCCACTGCAACCTCCTACTGCGGCAGGCGGGTCCTCCCTGGATTTGATCGACAGCATTTGCTGGCCACCTGCCCTCAGGCTGGTCTTTGCGCCATTAGGAGGCGGGGCCTTTGCCGGAAGAGGCGGGGTCAGGGCGGGTCCACATCTCCCTGGCTCCTCCCTTCTCCCTTTCTGTTTCCTGTCGGCCATGCTGTGAGCTGTTCTCCAGACCTCTCTGCCATGCCTTTTCCTCTCCAAACTATGAGCCAAAATAACCGTGTCCTCCTTCGAGTTGCAGTTGTCAGGTCCCGCGTCTAAGACGGCCACCTTGTAGGTCTTACTCTTCTGGCCCAAGGGACTAACTCCTCCCCTGGGAGCACTCCGGGTCTCCTTGGAAACCCTTCCTTCCGGCCACCCACGGCCTTGCCTGCCTCTAGTGGCTCGAACCTGCCCCTCCCTCTGGGTTCCACCTGCAAGTGGTGCTTACAGCGGTGCAGATTCTCCAACGTGGCGTCCTCTGTCCCCAGACGCAGCCAGACGCCAAGTCTTCCTGGTCAATCTCCTCCACTCGCGGATCTGCCCACCACCCTCTTTCCCTGCTGCTGCCGCCTGTGCCCTGGCTGGCCCTTAGTTTCTGTCCACTCCATTCCCCTGTCATGGGATGACAGCCCCTGTTCCCCCGAGTACTTTCTGTGGCTCCCGGCTTCTTCCGTAGTTGTGGAGAAATCAGCTGTCAGTCTAACCAGCTCCCCCTGAAAGCTGATTTGGCTCCCTCCCTTTCCAACTACTTTAAAGAATGTTTTTCCTTACTTTTGCATTTCAATAGCTTTGTTGTGATGGCTCCAGATGGATGAGGGGTGGGACCTTTGACCTTTTTTCCTTTTTTATTTTTCTTTCCCAAATACTGAGGATTGAACCCAGGGCCTTTGCACTGAGCTGCATCCCCAGCTTTTTATTTTTTGTTTTGACACAGAGTTGTCCCGGCTGCGTCCAAACTTGTGATCCCACGGCCTCAGGTTCTTAGAGTGTTAGGATCACAGGCATCTCCCACCCTGCCCAGCTGAGGTGTGGATATTTTCCCCCTTCCACAGGACTGACTGTAGGTTCTTGACTTTACTCTTCTCTTCTGGGACGAGGTCTGGGAGAGTGGCCTAGGTCTTGAACTCCCTTCTCTCTGCCTCAGCCTTCAGAGTAGCTTGGATTTCAGGCATGTGACACCACACTTTGTTCTTGGTGTTTCTTGAATTCACGATTTGGTATCTTCCATCAGTTCTGGACACTTAGCAGCTGTCATTTCTTAAACATTGCTTCTGCCTATTTTTTATCTTGTAGGCCTGTCCAGTTAGATCTTTATCTCTCACCCTCTCTGTTTTGTTATTTTTGTGTTTTGGTACAATGCATTCTGGATATTTTAGCCTATCTTCTTTTAGTCTAATTCTTTATTTGGCTGCATTTAATCTCATCTTCAACCCATCTGTTGAATCTTTTAAAAAATCTCCTATTAGCCAGGCGTGGTGGCACACACCTGTCATCCCACACTCTGGAGGCTGAGGCAGGAGGATCGCTGTGAGTTCATGACCAGCCTGGGCTACATAGTGAGTTCCAGATCAGTTTCAACTACATAGTGAGACCCTGTCTCAAAAAAAAAAAAAAAAATCCCCCATTATTTTGAAATTAAACCTTTGGGTTTTAAATTTCAGTTATCATTAATTTAGTTCTAGAACTTGTTTGGTTCTTATATGCATTTGCTGTCATCGTTTGTCACTTTGTGGTGGCCACCTGTGATATTTCAAGCTTGTCTTTTCTCCCTTTGCCTCCTTCCTCTCTCCCTCCCCACCTTTTCTTTTCAGTAGGCGTGGTTGGTTTCCACTCTGCCTTTTAATTCCGATGCCTGAAACTTCTTGGTTTGTCTTTGTGGGGTTTGGTTGTTGCTGCTGTGGCCCATGGTGTCTTAGTCTCTTGTGTGCCTAGTGTTATTTATGTGGGGGCATAGAGTTTGCACAATTCGGTGCAGAGATAACTTGAGGCATGTAACTGGGTTCCCCTCCTTTTTTCTTAGGCAGGTTCTTGCTATGTAGTTCAGCCTGGCCTTGAACTCACAGCGATCCTCCTGCCTCAGCCTCCCTACGCTTGCGCACCACCATGCTGGCTAAGGTTCCCCTCCCTGGAGAGGATTTTGTTGCTTCTAACAGGCTTTCCTGCCTGTCGATCCCTATTAACCCAAACCATGCAAACCCGAGTGGTGGGTGCTCTGCCAGGCCCCTCCACTTCCAGATGTGGACACCCCCGAGGATGTTGTCCTTGGGGTCCCAGCTAACTGTGGGCCCCCAACTTTTGTTTCTGTCTCCCCTTGCTCTTCATAAATGGGAACTGAGAGCTTTCTGGTGCTTCAGGCAAGAGTGGCTTCCTGTGCACACCTATCTCGAATTCCTGCTTTCCTGTCACATTTGCTTTGAACATGGGCTGGGGATTTAGCTCAGTGGTTTGGTGGCCTGCCTTGCAAGCGCAAGGACCCAAGTTCAATCCCCAGTACCAAAAAAAACAAAACAAAACAAAACAAAACATTTGCTTTGAACGTTCCTCCGTCTCTTATAAACCTTTAATGCTTTTGACAATACTTCTCTCCATTAAACAGAGATATCTGGACTTTTAAAGCTCTCTTCTGCCCAGAACGCATTACCGGAGTCTGAGCTCTCTTTCTAAACAGGAAATCCGGCCCCGTCTCCCCTCCATTTGAGAGCCGTGATGGCCCCGCTGTCCTTCAATAAGAACTCCACTCTTGACTGTGTCTCCCGAGGCCGGCAGGTCCGCCCCAGCCACCCTCCTGTTCCAGCGCAGCTCCTCCCCTCACCTGGCTCTGTCTGCCTCAGCCTCACTGAGCCTTGCTGGTCCCTGAGCACTTTCCCTCTGAGGTGGACTCGTCTTAGCCGGGCTAGGTTCTGGCTGCCCTCCCAAGTTGCGCGGCACTCCCCCAGGGAGCCTTCTCTGACTGCCTCCCACTGACTTCTTGCTAAGGCAGGTGGTTCCTCTGGGTCCCCACGGTCCCCTGTACCTCCCCCTCACAGCGCTGGTGACACGGGTCTGTAGTTTCCAGCTTCAACTAGACTGCGTTTGATCCATGTTTATGGAAGGGGTGGATGGATGGGTGGATAGATGACCGCTCAGTCATCCTCTCTCACGCTCTCTCTCTCTGGTACTGGGGGTTGAACTCGGGACCTTTCGCTTACAAGGCAGGCATGGTGCCACTGGGCTAAACCCCTGGCCCCCCATTCTGTCTCTTAGGCTCCGTCTCCTACCTCAGCTCACTGGCAGTGGGGACGGGAGGTCTGTTCGTACCTTTCTGCTCCACCGCACCAGCCCCATCTTTTGGGCTGAGTGGCTCTCGGCCCCTCCAGCATCTCCGCGAGGCTCCCGCCGCCTCCCCGCCTCCCACGTGGAGAGCTCGGCCTGTGGGTCTCGGAAAGTGCAGCGGAGGGGGCAGTTTTAGTTCCAGCTACGGAAAGCTCCTGTTCACACAGCCCCAGGCTGGGGGATGGCTCTGAGGCCGCCGGGCATTCTGACGCGGGTGAGGAGCAGCGGGGTGGGGGTGAAGCCCTCGGCCTTCCTGTCCGCCTCAGTTTCCCGCCTGTCCGGGGATCTGGCTGCCCCCTGAGGGAAGGACGCTGGCGCCATCCTGGCCCCGGGCACGAAGCACCGTCAAACTCGCCCTCGTCATCCGAAGTGCGCACACAGCCCCCTGACGCTCTGGTCACCGGTGTCGCCAGGCCCACAGCAGGTGCCCAGGTGTGCAGCGCCGGCGTACTCGGGTTTCCGTCCCCTTCATCAGGAGCGGGACGTGAGCGAGCCGCCGGGCAGGGCAAAGCACGGAAGCCGGCTGGGAGGTGCGCGGTGTGCAGCGATGGCGTCCTGGGGCGCAGCTGGCGGTGACGTGCGCACCTCGCAGAGTACGTAAAGTGTGAAGTGCCCGCTCCGTGCTCCCACCCTCCAGTTACGAAGGCTGGGACTGGAGACCAGAGAGGGACAGAGTGTGCCCAGGGACACACAGCTACCTGGGGCCGCCCCTCCTAATCCCGATGGCAGCCTCTTGGTTCCGCGCACATCCCCGAGGCCGCTGCCGGGCTGTGTTCTCTGTGCCCCTCACGGAGCCTCCAGGAAGCCCACGGCCCAGGCTCACAGTCTGCTCCCGCAGCCCCCTCTCCCCGGCCCACGCCCTACTCTGTGTCCCACGACCCAACACACCTTTCCCCACACTCCAGAGGCCGGCTGCTCCCCAGCCTCCACTGCTCACCTGAGACACCTGACCTTTTTTTTTTTTTTTTTCTTGGTCCTGGGGATCAAATTCAGGACCTTGCTCTTGTGAGGCAGGTGGTGGCACCAGCTGAGCTAAATCCCCGGTCCTGTTTGTTTGTTTTTTTGAGACAGGGTCTCCCTAGGTAGCCGTTGCTCACCTCCAACTGGCAGTAATCCTCCTGCCTCAGCCTCCTGCACCTGGCTTCGAGATCAACCTGCGTCAAGTGGATCCCTCCCCTGAGTCATGCCTGCTCTGTATTTTCACACACACTGTCTGCTGCTGTTTATGACCTCCTTTCCTGTCTTCTGTCTTTTCCTTCTTCAGGATCTACAAGGAGGTGGAAGCCCGGGATCTTTGTCACCCTTGTGCATCTGTTTCTTTGCACAGGCACTTAGTAACTATTTATGGATAAAAATCTATTCATCTAGGGGGTCTGGTGGCACCTACCTGTGATCCTAGCACGCTGGGAAGCTGAGGCAGGAGGATCACATGTTTGAACTCAGCCTGGGCAACTTAATGAGACTCGGTCTCAAAATAAGAAATTTAAAAAAAGGGCTGGGGATGTAGCTCAGTGCAGAGGCCCTGGGTTCACTCCTCAGGACTGCAAAGAGCGAAACGAAAACATTCATCTCAGACCTCGGGGCTGCAGCTCAGTGGTGGATCACTTGCCTAACGTGTGAGATCCTGGATTCCATGCCAGCTCCCAACGGAAACAGAACAAAGAGGAGAAAGGGTGAAAGATCAGTCCCCGAATTGGTGACAGTCCACGCATCATGGGCTGCTACAACCCCAGCGGCTGGCACCTGAAGCCACTCCGCTCCTGGCACAAAGTAGGGTTGAGGACGGTGGTGTCTCACCCCCTCCACCTCCAGAACGGAGCCCAGGGTCCCAAATCCCCACCGAGCCTGCTACAACCTGGCAACAAATATGCTCGATGCTTGGACGAGAGACGTTCAAGACAGAGCAACAGGGTTCACGGATGTCCTCAGCTATGATTTCGGTGGCTCGGAGCCCCCAGCCACTTGCAGAGGTGGAGGACCTCGAGGAATAAGAGACAAGCAGATGGCTTGGAAGTCAGTCGGGCACAGCAGGTGCAGGGTGGGGCCTGGGAGTCTCGGGCAGAGTCGAACTGTGCAGAATGAAGACGATGGAGCATTCCCTGGTGCCCACGCCTCACAGCTCTTTACCCTGCAGAAACGGTAACTTCCACCTCTGGGCTCCCAGTCAATGGCGTGGGGGGAGGGGACCCCCACCCCCATCCCGTGGCTCCTCTAGAAGCTCCAGGGCCTGTGTCGGCCACAGCTTGGTGTGAGCCCCTGGGGTGCCCTGACGACCTGACTCCCCGAGGGCTTCTGCAACAGGGTCCCTAGGCTGCTTGTGCACCGTAGACCCTGAGGCTCTGGTTGGCCCCTGTGCTCAGGCCCTAGCCCCTGTGCTCGCTCTCCTGTGCCCCAAGGTGGCTTCTTGGACTTTCCGGCTGGCCCAGGGTCTGGGTAGGAGGGTGTAGCCCAGTGGGTTACAGCAGTGACCCAGGTTCAAGTCCCACCCTTCAGGAGACGTCAGATGAGTTTAGCAAGGTTGCAAGAAGCAAGATCAATCCACAAAAACTGATTGTGTTTCTGCCTAATATCAAGCACTCTGAAAATGAAAATATGAGAACAATTCCGAACTTGGCTAGTGTCAAATAACTAGGAATAAGTTTAACAAGAAAAGCAGAAAAACTGCATGCTGATGAATTATTCCACTTCTTTGAGTCTCCGTTTTCTCCTCTGTAAAATGGGGATAATATCATTGTTCCTCTGAAGTTGTTGGGGTTCGTGAGGGGCCGTCTCTGGAGTGGCTGGCATGGTTCTTGCCGCTGGAGCCCCCACTGGGGCTGGGGGGCCTTCTGAGTAGACAAGCGTGGTGAGTTCCCCCTGGTAAGGTCTCAGCGAGCACAGGGACTCAGGAGCCACCAGACAAGGGCTAAAATTGCACAAAGTGTTTCCCTGCTGGGGCTGCCACTGTCATGCCAGGAATACAAATGGTGCTAAGAGTAAGACTAATGACTCTCCGGGAAGCTGAGGCAGGAGGATCCCAAAGTTCAAGCCCAGCCTGGGAAACTTTGCAAGACTCTGTCTCAAAATAAAGAATAAAAAGGGCTGAGGATGTCGTTCATTGGGAAGGCCCTGAGTTTAATCTCGAGTACTGGTTTAAAGAAAAAAATCGAGTTTGGACATTTGGGACAGGATTGGGTCCCCAGGCTTTGGGATAAAGTGGACACGTTGTGTGCATACATTTTTCTTTCTTTTTTCTTCCTTATTTCCACACAGGCTTGTGTCTGTGGTAGCTTTGCATCCTTGTGACCAAATGGCCAGCACGCACAAGTTAAAGGAGGAATAGTCTATTTTCCCCCTGGACTCTGAACTCAAGGTACGGAGGGTTCAGTCCATGGTCACCCAGCTCCAGGGCAGGAATATCATGGAGGAAGGGCATGGTGGAGGACAGCTGCTCATTTCATGGCAACAGGAAGTGGGGGGGGACAAAGAAAGTGAAAGGGGAAGGGCCAGGGACCAGAACACAAAACCTAACGATTTCTCCCTCAGCTCTGAGCCCATTCGTGGATGACTCCATCCTCTACAGTGCTCCCATGACCCAGTTACCTTCTGAAAGCCCCACTTCTGGACACGTGAGTCTCTTGGTGGACATTCTAGATCTTTTTTGTTTTTGTTTTTTTGAGACAGGGTCTCACTATGCAGTTCAGGCTGGCCTCAAACTCACTATGTGGCCCAGGCTGGCCTTAAACTCTTGGCAATCCTCCTGCCTCAGCCTCCTGATTGCTGGGATCACAAACGTGTACTACAGGTGTGGAGTGGTGGAAATGTTCTGAAATTAGACCATGGCAATGGTTGCCTGGCTCTATGAATGAACTAAAACCTACTAAATGGTACTCTTTAAAAGGGTAGATTTTATGCCATGTGAATTATGTCTCCATGAAGCAGCTATTTAAAAAGGGAGGGGGGCTCATCTGGGACCCAAGGGAAGCGTAGGAACAGATGAACAAGCTAAATGACACCATGGAGATGCAGACAGCAGACGTGGGCTGTGGACAGGCCCCACGACAACTGACTCAGTCTGTCCAATATGTCAATGGAATGAAAATAAGCTTTTAAAGTCACAAGACCAGTTGTGTGTGGTGACTGTGATCTTAGCACTTGGTAGGAGGCTGAGGCAGGAGGATTGCTGCAAGATCGAGGCCAGCCTGGGCTACAGAGTTCAGGGCCAGCCTTAGGGAATTAGGTGATGCCTTGGGGCTCTAGGCCCTGCTCTCCTCTTCTTGTTCATCGTGGACGTGGTGGTTGCTCCCAGCAGTTGACACTTTTGTGTGCGCGCGCACACACACACACATGTGCACCCATGCATGAGAGAGCAAAGCCCACCTCCCTGAGGCCACCGTCTGTTGCTGTCCTCCGGTCATGCAGTCCCGAGTCCACACCGTGATCTCCATCTCTGCCTCGGTCACCTTCTGCCCCCACTCCGGATGTTGAGGAGCCGAGCTTGGCAGACCAGAGAGTGGACAATGGGCCTTTTGCAGGCCAGGCCAGGGCCCGCGACTCAGCCCTGGGCTGTGGCCGAGGCCGCCACAGAAGGCTGCTTGTGGCCGGACCGGGCAGCAGCCAGAAATAGGTCCTGCCAGAGCCAGCTCCTAAGGGCCGCACCCTGGGCCCGCTATTTGTAGAGCCGAGGGAGGAGACCTTCATCGGGCCAGCGGGTCTCTGAGGGCCTTAGGGGAGGCGGGGAGAAGGCAGACCCCAGCCTTCAGCACCCACCCTCACTTTTGCTGGGTGCTCCTGTGGCCCAGGCTCACGTCCAGGGTCTGTCTTCCCTGCTGGCTGTGGGGACAGCCCCCAACCCCGTGATCTGGGGGCTCCCCAGACTCACTTAGAGATTGAGTCCTTGTGCGCCAGGGCCCTGTGGGGTGCACTCCATGCTGGCCGGCAGGGAGGGGCTCACGTGTCCGCAGGCTTCGGTGCCCCTTCCCTTGGCTGGAGCCCTGCATTCCGGCCTCTGGTCCACAGGGAGCTCCGTTCCTGGGTTTGGACCCCAGGGCCCTTGCAGAGGCAGGGCCAGGAGCCTCACAGCCCTGTCTGCCGGGAGCCCGGGCCAGGGCTTCCCTCCCGCCTGGGTGTCCTTGTAGCTATTTTTATGTGTGCTGCAAGCCAGAGCGACAGCCCAGCCAAGGCCTGCCAGGGCCTGTGTGCCTGAGGGGCCTGTGTGCCTGAGGCTTGCCCTGGGGATCACAGGCTGTTCCCAGAAGGCCATGAAGCCCATCCAGGAGCCCCACTGACCCCGGACATTTGGGGGTCCTTGGCAGGGGCCTGTCTGGCAGAGCAAGGCTGCGGTGAGGGGCAGTTTCGAGATGAAGCTCACGCTCTCTTCATTCATTACGAATTTCAACAGAACTTTGAGACCTCCCTGGGTGACTTATGGAGACCTTGTCTCAAAAGAAAAAAATAAAGGCCAGGGATTTAGCTCAGTGGTTTGGTTGCCTGCCTCACAAGCACAAGGACCAGAGTTCGATCCCCAGTACAAAAAAAAAAAAAAAAAAAAAAAAAAAAGAAAAAAAAAAAAAAAAAACAAAAG
>NW_022900948.1:44247051-44249705 GCF_012274545.1 Fukomys damarensis
AAAAAAAAAAAAAAAAAAAGAAAGAAAAGAAAAAGAAAAAATAACAACAAAGGGATGGAGATGCAGCTCAGTGTGAAGGCCCTGGTCCAATCCCCAGCCCTGAAAATAAAAGGTTCTCATGAGTCTGATTCTCCCTTCTGGCTCCAAACCCTCCCATGGCTTCCCAACGCCCACCAGAGATGGGAGGAACCTTGTCCTGTGACAGGAACAGGCCCGGCTGTGTCCCCTGCTCCCCAGTCCCCCACGAACGAGAATGGTGACCTTGCCTGCTTGGCTGTCCCCTCCGTTCTGCCCTGCCTGGCCCGGTCCGCACTGCCCATGGGGCTGAGAGGCCAGGTGTGCGGAGGGGACACAGCAGGAGGGTGGGGGCAGGATGGCCTTGCTGGTGGGGGGCTCCAGGAAAATGGAAGGGAATGGAGGCCACCAGGAAGTGCAGGGAGAGAGGCGTGAGCAGGAAGAGGGGTGGGGGTGGACGGCGGAGGGAGGAGGAAGTGAGGGGGGAGGAGGGGCTGGCTCAGAGGAGCCACTTGGCCGCCTTCATACTCTTTTCTTGTGTTTGTTTGTTTGTTTGTTTGTTGAGACGGGGTCTCGCTGTGTAGTCCGGGCTGGCCTTGAACTCACTGTGCAGCCCAGGCTGATGTCATGGCAGCGGGCTTCCTGCCTCGGCCTGCTGGGACCCCACGCGGGCCTGCCTTAGTGTGCTTTGCCTGACAAACAGCATCACAAAGAACGCTTGGTTGCTATCCTGAGCTCCTCTGATGAGACTGCAGTGACGGGTCCCTCAGACCCCAGAATCGCGTGGGTTCTGTGTCTAGGGCTTCCAGGCCTGGCTCCCTCACGCTGCTCCCTCGAGCAGCTCCTCTCCCCCTCCAAGCCCTGCAGCCCCTCTGTGAGGAGTCCCGGACTCGGTCCCACCCCTCCCGCCATCCCATGTCTCCGCCCTCGGTCACCTGTCCGGAGGCACAGCCTCTCCTCTCTCACTTCGGTTTGGCTCTCGTTCTGTGCTGGAAGAAGGATATAAAATTAGGGCCTGGGTTAAGTTTCAGCAGCTTGTTCACCCTCAGGACGACACACACACAAGTTACCACAACACGCAGAGAAATGAACATGGCCGGTTGCTTTGGCTTCACGGTTTTACAACAAAACAGTCATTCATTCATTAAAGAAACCAAAAAACAAAAACCATTGCCACCTACCATGTGCCAGAGAGTCCTTAGAGCACCAGTGGCTGAAGCATTTTTAATGGAGCTCACATAAAACCAACCTGAACCCCAAACCAAACCTAAACCCGGCCCGGAGGCCAGTACCGACCCACACCAACCCCAAGTCCAACCTCAGCCCCAGGTCTCCTCCCACACCCAACCCAAACACCAAGCCACCCCGTCGGAACCACAGCCCAGCCCCCGTCCCCGCCCTCCTGTGTGCGTCCCGTCTCTCCTCCTCCCCCAGCGCAGCGGGCAACGTGACATGTGACACTCGTCTCTGGTTCTGGATCACCCAGAGCCTGCAGGCTAGAAGAGGTGAACAGAAGCCGGGTCTGGGGGACTCACTTTGGAAAAATGGGGCTGTGCGCTTCAGAGTAAGTCTCCAGAAGTCTGTCTAGAGTCGGGGTCCTTAATGGTGCTTGCTGGCTTCAGGGTCACAGGCTCGTGCTCTCCTGTGGGGCCTGGAAGTGGCTCCCCTTTCCCCGCCCGGGGCTGACTTGAGAGCTTCTGGAAGGGTGAGGTGGGTTCCAGCTGGGGGGCGGCCCTCAGAAGAGGGTCCTGGTCCTTCCTCCTCCGTTCGCTCTGTTCCTGCTTCCCGAACACGTTCGGACGCCCTCAGAAACACAGCTGCAGGACCATCCAGTTCCCCGTTCCAGATTCCCGCCGCACCAAGTGGGAAGGCGGCAGGTAAGATCGCCACCGTCTGACCGGAAGCTTCTGCCCAGAGAGGCAGAACCACTAGGCCGTCCGTCCAGGGGCTGGTGGGGGGCGGTGCCCAAACCTGCTCTGCTTTGGCCTCCTTCGGCTGCAGGGCCTCTGCAGCTGCCTCGGGGACCCTGACAGACCAGGTCTCGTGGTCCCATTTTGCTGACGGCCACACTGAGGCCGCTGTTGGAAGCAGCGTTGGGCAGATGACTCAGAAGTCAGAGCCCCGGATTCCTGAGCCGAGAAGCAGGCCCAAGAGGGGAACTTCCGTGAGCGGGCAGGAGAAGGACCTCGGGCGTAAGGGTGACGCCTGTTTGCCCATCACCTTGGGCTAATCGCTTGTCGTGTGGAGCGTCACAGCGACCTCATTTACCAGGTGACAGAGCCAGGGTCGCCATGACTAGTGATGGCCCCAGGTCAGCTGGATTTTAGCATCTCAACCTCACACCGGATGGCAACGAAATTCCCAGGAGTGCCAAGGAAACGTTGCTGAGATATCATCGGGACACGTGGTGGGGACCTCAGCCTCGCCTGCGTCCTCAGTCCCGGGTCGGTCCAGCTGGCCCTGGTCCCGCCCCTGCCCGCGGAGGTATAAGCCCACCATGACTAGATGGCCCCAGGTCAGCTGGATTTTAGCATCTCAACCTCACACCGGATGGCAACGAAATTCCCAGGAGTGCCAAGGAAACGTTGCTGAGATATCATCGGGACACGTGGTGGGGACCTCAGCCTCGCCTGCGCGTC
>NW_022900948.1:44259472-44287564 GCF_012274545.1 Fukomys damarensis
CCTACTCGCCCTCCTGCGGAAAGAGCCGGGTAGGCGGGCGTCTTCTATGCTCTGAAAACCCGCAGTGTCCCCACTTATGCCTCCCGGCCCTGGGCTTCTAATCTCATCTTGACATCCGCTCTGGAGGTTTAAATTCTGTTTCTCCGGCTTGTTCTAAAAGCGAGGGCTTAACGAGTATGGTTGTTTTGAAGCTGGGAAAACGAGACTCAAGGAATTGTGGGGGATCTCGCCATCCACCCACCCTGCAGCAGCCACTGCGCCCTAAATTGCCCTCCCCCACTCCTGGGGTGCTGGCATCGGCTGGGGGCTGCGGCCTCTGGTCCCAGCGCTTTGGGCCCTGCTGCCTGCCGTGGTGGGTGGCATTGCCATCCTTCCAGTCCCCGATCCAGATGCCCTTGCTGCCCCTTCCTCCACCCTCCATCACCAGCAGTGTTTCCTATCGCCTGTAACAAATCACTGCAGATTTAGTGGCTTAGCACACTTTCTGTCTTTTGGTTCTGTAGGTCAGAGGTCTGACCGCCCAGTGGGGCTAAATTCGAGGTGTGCAGCAGGTCACACTCCTGGAGGCTCTGGGGAGGGAGGACGTCTGCGTCCCTGGCTGCCCACCTCAGTCCCCTTTCGGCTTCAAAGCCACCCGCAGCATCATTTCTGCCTCCCCTTTCCACCACATTTAATGCACTTTCTTTTTTCTTTTATTTTTTTTTTTTGGGACGGGGGAGAGAAAACAGGACTTTGTGCTTGTAAGGCAGGCGGCAGAACCACTGAGCTAAATCCCCAGCTCCCCCCCCACATTTAAAGCGATTCCAGTGGCTCAGCCAGATAATCCAGTCACCTCCCCATCTCAAATCAGCTGATTAGCAACCTCAATTCCGTCGGCGACTGACTCCCCTTGCCACAAAGCGTGAGCCATCCATATGTTCTGGGCTTAGACATCTTGGGGACGTGCTCTGCTGACCACCCCAGGACTGCCAGCGCCATCTCCCGAGTCTCTGCAGTCCCCTCCTCGGGTCTCCGTTCACCCTGCAGCCCCCTCTGGGACCAGCGTCTCTTCAGAGAGGCACACAGTCGGGCTGTCTCTCCGGCCCCCTCTGTCCACGGTCCCCAGGACCAGGGTTCCGCAAGGCAGATGCTGCCGCTTCCACGGCCCAGTCCCCAGCAGAGGAGGCGCCCAGGCCCTTGCCTTACCCCAGACCAATGCCCTTCTATCTGCTCCGCTGAATCACTTCGGGGGTTCCCTTGTACCCCAGGGTACTTGCCACCTCCTGGCCTTTGCCTGTGGTGTCCCCTGTGGCTCTTCCTACTCCCCACTCCGTGCTTCTCTGGACAGTACCCCCTCCTTCCTCCTCCCCAGAACCTGTCACCCCCTGAGTTGGCTCGGAGATTCGAACCCCTGCCTGCCTCCTGAGCATCCTGTCCTGCGGGCTGGACCCTGTGTCTTATCGTCCCTTTGGTTGCACTGCCCAGCACGAAACCAGTCATGCACTGTGGAGCAGGAGCCCTGGGAACTTGGACTGATTTCAAGCCCAGGATTTGGTGTGCGGTGGATCAGCCGGTTCTGTCAACAGCCTTGGGAGTTACCAGCTCTCATCTACATGGCTGTTTTGCAGAGGAGGCCTCCGAGGATGGTGAGGGTAACCGTGGTGGTGGACCTGGGGTCAGCAGGGAGGCTTTGGCTGGCCGGGTCCCTGGGAAGCAGCTTCCTGGCTGCTCCTCCTTCCTGTCACTTCCCGGTCCCTTTTCCTCCTGACTCTGCAGGCCCATTGTGATGTTGAGATCCTTTCCCCTCCCCCAGCTGCCCAACCAGGATGTGTGGGCAGGAGGTTCCTTTTCCAAAGGACAGTTTCAATTTGGGGTTCCCACAGGGCGAGTGCTTAATGTCAGTACGCTGCACCCTTCAACATGCAGAAACAGCGACTTCTCTGTTATGTACATCTTACCACAGTAAAAAAAAAAAAAAAAAAAAAAAAAAAAAAAAAAAAAAAAAAAAAAAAAAAAAATCATAGAAAAAAAATGCTTCGTGTTTGCAGAACTTGCGAGGCTCAGCCAACCACTGTACATTTGTGTTTTCCAAGGACTGCTTCGTCCTCGTTTCCTTCTGGAAATAAACTCCAGGACAGAAGCGGCCTCTCCCCCTGTAGATGAGGCGGCCAAGGCTGGGAGATGGTAGTGACAGGACTGTGTTTAAAACCCTCGTGTCTCTGTGTCTAGGGAGCCGTGGAGGGGGTGTCGGGAGCGTGGTCCCCAAACTGCATCACTGACTGTCCCCTTCTGACAACTGGGGACAACGCTGTCTCCCCCAGTGCAGTGGAAGGACTCGATGGTAGGTCGGGAGGCCCCAGCAACAAACAGATTTCTCGCCAGAGTTTTGACTTTGCTCTCCCTGGTGGCCCTCCCGGTGCTCAGGGGACAGGGGGCTGGACATGGGGCCAGGGAACTGTGCCAGCCTCTCTGTGATGACACAGCTGTCTATGCCCGACTGGGCCCCAGGTTGCTCTCTGTAGGGCTGAGTGGGAAGTTCTGTGCGCCCCCTCTGCCCTCCGCCTGACAGACAGCCCGGGCTGCATCTCTGGGGCCACCTTTGTCAGGGCCCAATGTCAGGAGCGTCAAACCCCCAAACATGGGGAAGCAGAGGGTGGAGATGAAGGTAACAGAGCTCTTGATCACAGGGTCTGAATGTTTGCCTTTTCAACTTTATTCTCCTGTATCGCCCACCATCTCCCCAGGGCTGGAGCCGAGGGACACTCCTCGGCAACCTCACGATCCTAGGGAGCGGTTTAGCGGGCCCTTGGGAGCAAGAGGCAAGACGGTGGCAAGACGGTGCTGGTGTGTGTGCGTATGTGTGCAAGCGGAGTACTTAGTGCTCTGGTGTTTAGTAGACAAGAAGTGCACCATAGTGGGCACTTATACTGAAAACCTTGATGTGACTGACATCCCTAGGGGACGGAGGCAGAAAGGCGACTTTTGGGAGATTCAACTGTAATAATAATCACTTAACCCAGCTGGTGTTTGTTGAAAGACCCGCGCATTGGAGGCCCATGCTGGGGACAGATGGTCGCACCTCTTTTACCTCTTTCAGTGAGGTCCTGACCACGGACGGGTGTCTCCGTTTCACAGATGGAGGTGCCCAAGGTCCCACAGTTGCAAGTGGTGGCACCAGGCTGAGACCGGGACAGACCTGCGGAATGGGATGGGAAACGGCGGTGATCTGGCCAGGGAATAACAGCGGGGATCGGGCCCTGACTGAGGGTCCTGGCTGAGAGTTGGGGGTCTGTGTTCAGTGCAGCAGGTGGGGGGCATGCGCTTGGGGAAACAAGCGAGAATGAGGGACCACGTGGCAGAGAAATGCCAGTGAGCCGGCGGCTCCTCCAGCCCCGACCGGAAGTCAGTTCCCTGGACTCCAACTCCTAAGGAGGAAAATTTTCAAGCAATAATGGGAGCTGCTGTTCTTCTGCCTCATCCGGCCTCTCTAGAGTTGAAGTTGACAGTGAGGAAATGAGGGCCTCCATCAGATCCGTCCACCCAGTCCTGAACATTTACAGCCGCGGTGCAAGGCCGCGGGACACAGTAAGGAAAGGAGCCCAACTTCCGGCCATCATGGCGTCCCCCTTCCGGTGGAGGGGGAAGGGCAGGAAGCGGAAGGATCCCTGGGCACTGGGGACGTGGATACGCGGGGCGAGGGGCCGCTGGGGAGGAACTGGCCGGGTGGAAGCGGCTGTCCAGAAGGAACTGGCCGGATGAGGCGGCCGTCCGGGTTTGCGGATGAGCTGCTGCGGTGCCTTGCGGTTGCCTTGCGGTTGCTGTGAGGCCCCAGGTAGGTCGTGGGAAGACAGATGTGAGTATGAGGGCGGGAGGGCTGGTTGGAGATGCAGGAGTGGGCCCATGGTTAGGGAAGCGGAGCTGAATGGCACGGGGCCCCAGGAGGCCCCCGGGAGGGAAGGAGCAGACAGAGCGCCTGTATTCGTCCCCTTGGGATGTGACAGACTCCCACGGACCTGGGGGTTTAAAACCACAGAAACGGATTCTGGCACAGCTGAGGCAACCCAGATTCCCAAACCGAGGTCACATTCCGAGGCACTGCGGATGGAGCTTCAGCATCTTTTTTCTCCTTCTTTTTTCCCCCCTCTTTGTTTGTTTTTTGTGACAGGGGCTTGCTGTGTAGCCCTGGCTGGCCTCGAACTTGTGATCATCCTCCTGCCTCAGCCTCCCAGTGCTGGGATTACAGGCGTGTGCCACCACTTCCGGCTCAGGCCATCTTTTTTATCTTGTGGGAAAGTGCCCGTAACATAAACGTTACATCCTCTTAACCTTTTCTATGCATACAGCTTTGTATCCCTGAGCGCATTCCCAGTACTGTGTGACTGTCACCCATGCCCAGAACATTTTCATCTTTGCCCACAGAAACTCTGCTCCCCTTACACAGAGCCCTTCCCCTTCCTCCCCCAACTCCTGCAACCCCCATTCAACTTTTTGTCTCTGAATTTGCTGACTCTGGGTCCCTCAGACAAGCTATTTGTCCTTTTGTGTCTGGCTTATTCATTTAGCATAACGTCCCCAAGGGATGTCCAGAAAGTAGCACATGTCAGAATTTCCTTCCTTTTAGGGCTGCATAATATTCCCTCTGCATATCTTTTTGAGGGGGCACAACTCAACCTGGAACAAGGACCAAGGGCTGAGTCTCAGTCGTTCCAAAGTTGAGGATGTAGATGTGAGGAGGTGGCCGAGAAGAGGGTTGTGGGAGAGAGGGAACGAGGGCAGGAGGACGTCAGAGAAACGGAGGGAGGAATGGCCATTGTCAAGGGCTGTGTGGGCCAAGCAGGGGAGGATGGAGTCTGACGTTAGCTTCCCAAGGCGGGGCTGACCTGGGCGCGCACATTGCTGGGGAGCACAGGGTGTGGAGAGGGTTCTGGGAGAATCCGATGACAAGAGGCAGGTGCCACAGGTTCGTGACGCTGATGAAAGTGGTACGGGCAGCGGAGTGATGGGGTGGCCCGAGGGAGAAGCGTAGTCTGAATCCCACCAGGAGGAGGAATAGGACGGCACAGGGCAGAGGGAGGGGCTGGAGTGTGTCCTGGGGGAGTGGTCACCTCTGGTGGCCCAGAAGGGCTGGCTTGGGGCCCAGACATCCATCTCTAGAAGCAGCAGGGGCAGAGGGAGAAGCTCAGGTGCGGAGGGTAGGAGTATGGTCACAGACCCTGGGTCTTCCGGTTGACACTGTCATCAGATGAGTCAGCTGAGGGGCTGAGGGCCGAAGAGGAGGCACAGAAAGGTACCAAGGCCATGCCAAGTGTGATGGTGCACACCTGTCATCCCAGCACCCGTGAGGCTGAGGCAGGAGGATTGCCAATTTGAGGCCAGCCTGGGCTACACAGTGAGTTCAAGCCTCACAGAGTGAGACTTTGTCCCCCGCAAAAAGGTACCGAGGGCCAAACCCCCCTTGCAGTACACCCTTCACTGAGGACCCTTTCCTTCACTTTCTGCAGCAGCTCTAGAGTCCTTTTGCATGACAGGCCTCAGTTGCACGGTCATAGCTGCCTCAATGTG
The DNA here is from genome assembly GCF_012274545.1 of Fukomys damarensis. Classification (NCBI taxonomy): domain Eukaryota; kingdom Metazoa; phylum Chordata; class Mammalia; order Rodentia; family Bathyergidae; genus Fukomys; species Fukomys damarensis. Next base: position 44,265,014 of record NW_022900948.1, read on the forward strand.
CTGATTTCATTTAAATGTTTCCCTTTTGTGGTCATTTTGATTTTGGGGAGGAGCCAGAGGTCGCACAATGCCAGATCTGGTGAATAAGGACACGGCGTCACGTTTTCTATGAGCCTGCCTTTCTGCTGCGTGGCATGAGACAGCAGTATTCACCATACTGTTGATCACACCTTGTAGGGACTCAGGAAAGAGGACTCCAGAACGGCTGCAGAGAGCTCCGAGAGGGCCGGGGATTTAGCTCAGCGGTTCGGTGGCCTGCCTTGCAAGCACAAGGACCCGAGTTCGATCCCTGGTACCAAAAAAAGAAAAAAGAAAAAGAAAAGAAAAAAGAAAGCTGCGAGAACCCTAAGTGTGATGGAAGTGGGAGGGGACTTGTCAGAGGGGCAGGGTGTCTTTTTCTCTAATGAAATTTTAAAAAACCTTCACCCTGCATGCTGAACACCACTTGTACATTTTTATTATACATTTTCGGGATGTAGTAGAGATTTTAAAGCCTGGTGCTCTGGTCTGGATGTATGTGTCATGGCCAAAATGCAGATGTGGAAACCTGACCCCCAAGGTAATGGCATGAGAAGGCGGGGCTGTGGGAGGTGATGAGGTCAGGAGGATGGAGCTCCACCCACAGTGTCAGGACCCTCACGAAAGAGCCCACGGCATGCTAGCCGCTCTACCCAGAAGGGATCCAGCGAGGTGCCGTCCATGAGCCCAAAAGCAGGCCCTCACTAGACACTGAATCTGCCAGCACCTCCCAGCCTCCAGAGCCAGGAGAAATAAATGTCTGTTTTCATAGCTTGCCCAGTTGATGGTTTTTGTGGCAGCAGCCTGAACATACTAGGAGAGAGGTGATACAGTAACCCTTAGACCCTAGAACCTTTGGCTCTGACCCCAAAGCCTGGCCACTACACACACTGATCTAAATCCCAGTGGAAGCCTGAAGTCTCTTTTATCAGTGTTAAATTGCATCTTTATTTCCCCCTGATACTGGGAATTGAACTCGGGACCTTGCACTTGCCAGGCAGGCATGGCACCACTGAGTTAAATCCCTGCCCCTAAATTACATCTTTTTCACCTTGTGAAAAATATTTATATCAGAAATTTTGGAAGAATCAAAGAAACAAAATATGGAAAAAAATTTAAGTGCTTATGATTTTGCCGCCCAGAAATAATTGCTGTTAACATGTGGTGACTTCCTTATGGTATTGTATTCCATGCCTGTGAGCCCTGGTGGGTATAAGCTGCACGCGTTCAGCCAACCCTCCTTCCCTGCTCCCCTGACACATGGCTGGACTACATTTCCCAGCCTCCCCCATAGTTGGATGTCACGTGATTGAGTTCTGGCCAATGGGATGTGAGAGAATGACATCACCCACTCCCAGGGTGGGCCATAAAAATCTCTTTGCCTATCTTGCATGCTCTGTCTTCTGATGCTCTCATTGTGGCCAGGACCTGATGAAGGGCACTGAGACTCTGGGGAGCAGCCAAGACTGCAGTGAAGGAACTTGGATTCCCAAATACCCCAGTGGTGTAGACCCTGCCCGCAGGGGTATTTTTTTTGCCCAGAAGGGAAAAATTCATGTTTTCTCTGTTAAACCACTGAACTCTGAGAGTTCTCTGCCAAAGCAGTTACCCGTATACAGCAGTGTCACCTAAATATTGGAATCGTACTGTGGATACATTTTTTAGGGTGGTTCATCATGACTATTCAGGGCTTCCCAATTTATCGCTACTCTTACAACCACTTGGCACTGATTACAGCCTTTTTACCATATTTTTAAACTGCACCTTTTTTATTTTCTGGTACTGGAGGTTGAACCCAGGGCCTTTGCACTAAGCCGCATCCCAGCCCTTTTTATGGATTATTTCGAGACAGTGCCTTGCCGAGTTGCTCCATTGCCTGGGCTGGGCTTAAACTTTCAGTTCTGCCTCAGCCTCCCAGAGTGCTGGGGTCACGATGTGTGCCTCCGAATCTGGTTCACTCTGCTCTCGACTGCATGTGAAGCCGTCGTAATGATTTATTACCAAGCCCGTACCCTCGGGTAGGTCGGTTGCTTCCCACACTCTGTTCTCAGCCCTGCTCCAGCGAAGCCCCTCAGGACGATCCAGGCCCCTCTGCCTCAGTTTCCCACCGCAGCCTCTCCTCCCCAACTCCATGGAGACTAATACCCGCTCCGACGCTGACCTGGGCCCGGCTGGGCCCCCAGGGGAAGTCAGGCCTTTTCTGAGCTGTGTTCCTGTCCCGTACCTGCTGTTACAAGTGCCACACACTGGGTGCTTCACACAACAGGGACGCAATCTGTCCAGGCTCAAGAAGCCAGAAGTCCAAAATCGAGTGGTTGGCAGGGGCTCCTTCCATCTCTTCCAGCCTCTGGAGGCCACAGGCGTATAGCCTCATCACTCGGATCTCTGCCTCTGTCTGGCTGGCTCTGTGGAGCTGCTGCCGCCCCTGCCTCCTCCTCCTCCTCCTCCTCTTCCTCTGCCTCTTCACCTCCTCCTGCTTCGCAGTACTGAGAACTGAACCTAAGACCTTTGCACTGAGCTACATCCCCAGCCCTTTTTACTTTTTATTTTTGAGACAAGGTCTTCACGAAGTCACTAAATTGCCTGTGCTGGGCTTGCACTTGCAATCCTCCTGTCTCAGCCTCCCAGAGAGCTACACTTACAGGCCTGTACCACCACGGCTGGCTTCTTCCTCTTCTTAAGAAGATACACGTTGCACCGGATATGGGTGCACCCTAATGACTTCATCCTAACAATTCATCTGCAGAATCCATTTTCTAAATAAGGCCAATCGCAGGTACTGGAGGTTACACGGCGGATGCAGTTTTACTCCTAAACCATCCTTGGCTCCCTGGCTCCAGTGTCTGACCTCCGGCTTCCCTTTCCTCCTGCCTCCAGAAGGTCCGCAGGTCGCGCTGCTGCCTGGCTAACTCTGCGGCCCAGATGTTATCCACCCTGCCAGTCCTGGGGCACAAAGCGGCCTGGTTTAAATTTCATCGTGGTGGGATGCTAGAGAGAAATGCATGAATTAGTCAAAGGGGAAACATAGCCGGAAATGTTTTCAAAATTCTATGCCTGTTAAAATGCTTGTGATGTGGAGCCCTGTTTGCTGAACAGATGAGAATCCGGCCCTCCTCTCCTAGGCCCCGCTCGGGGTGGGGGGGACCCCAGCCGTGCTACACCCCCATGCTCTGTGCCTCTTTCCTTCCCTTTTTCTGGAACTTTCTTACCTTGACTCCTGGCTCAGGCAGTTCCTACTCGAGCTTTGAGTCTCAGCTCCACCCGGGAAGCCTCGCCGGGGTCCAGGCCTCGCCCTCTTGAGAGCACAGGGACCAGGCCCGCTTGGAGGTGCTTGCTGGGGATTGCGTCCAGACGTCGGATGGAAGACAGCCCTGGGGGAGCAGTGAGCTCATTTTGTATGGGGTGGAATCGCGGGACAGCGGTGACACCCAGCTGCCTCGGGCCTTCGTCATCACGACCCCCAGGGAGGGAGGCTGCGGGTGGGCTGTTGCTCGGCCTCTGTGGCCACACCTGCCTCCCCTCTCCAGGGGGCCACCCGGCCTCCCCAGCCTGCAGATCTTGTATGGGTGCGGGTGTGTGGGTGGTAAGATAGGTCCCAAGGTGCAGCCAGCTGCTCTCCGAGTTCTCTGCGCCCTGGCGAGCCTTCTCCGCGGGTCCTGCATCTCCTCCGGAGCGGCTGGGAGCTGACTGCATTTGGGGCCACGGTCAGGTGGGCGCCGGGTTACGGAAAGCAGACTGCTGGGAGACCAGCGCTCTGGGGCTGCTTTTCACTCCCGGTGGTTCTGAGCACCCGCCTTCCCGTGCGTCTCCCTACGCCCTGCCATCTGCGCTCTGCCGCAGCCCTGCAGCGGCTCCCATCACCCCTGGCTGCACCCCGCTTCTCCCACAGCGACCCGGGCCCTGGGGTGGGCCTCACCCAGCTCCTTCCAGCCTCCGCTCCGATCCCACTCTGTTCTTCAGTGAGATGGGCCTCGCGCTGCTTCTGCCACAGCTCGGCGTTTTCTGGGGTCCCCCTCCCCTCAAGGTGCCCTTCTAAAGCCTGCAGTGCCTGAGAACTTTGAGGATGGACGGCCACTATCACAAACACAGAAAGTCACGCACTGTGGCATGTACCTGGCATCCCAGCACTCAGGAGGCTGAGGCAGGAGGATCACCATGAGTTCAAGGCCAATTTGGGCTGCACAGTGAGTTCAAGGCCAGCCTGAACTGCATAGTGAGGCCCTGTCTCAGAAACACCAGCAAGGTAGGCTCTGGACCCGAATTCAGTGCAGGGCTACTGTGTGGCTGCCTGGCACACGTCCTCGGAGTGGTCATGGGGTGGGAGGGACTGCAGTGCCAGGTCTTCTAGCTCCAACTTGGAAGAGCCCGGATTCTGGCCTTTTCCTGGGCCCCCGGGACCCGGGGCTAGTGCAGCCCTCGAGCCAATCCTGCCTTGCGCAGTTTCTTCCCTGAGTCCTCGTGCAGACCCCTGGCCTGACCTGGCTGAGGTCGTCATGCTCACAAGGGCAGGACCACGTGCCCTGGCAGGGTGATGGGCACCCCAGCCATAACTACTTCATGAGTACATCACAGGTGACAGTGTCTTCCCTCAGAGCCTCCACCTGTCCCCACCATCTGGGCCTGCACCTGGCCCCCTGGTCCCCATCTGCTGGGTGAGCTGTCCTGGAAGTGACCAGGGGCAGTTGGTACTGGCTGCCAACTCCTAGGCCAGGGGTTCCCCTCTTAAGTGGTGGTCAGGCCGAGAGCAGGGACCACGCCTACCCCTCTACCCAGCCACACCTGACACAGCCCTGGAGCCAGGTCCCTGAGGCTCCACCTTCTGCCTGAGGAAGCCGCAGTCACCTGACCAAGTTGGGAGTCCAGGCGCCAGTTTTGAACTCCCAGCCCGGTGGGACTGGAGTCCTAGATGCTGCTGGCCTGGCTTTGCTCCTCTAGGTCCACACTAAGGTTATGGGCGTGGCAGCAGGGATGGACAGAGACTGCTTGGTCCTTGTGCTTGGCAGGGTCCCCTGATCCTTTCCCAAAGGGTGTTCCACCCCCAGACTACGCCAAGCTGCCCTTGTGTATAGTGTTCCTCTCCTTTAGCCCTCATGAGATCCTGACATTGTCCTTTTTGATAGTTGGGAAAAGAGGCTCAGAAGGGGAGACACTTATCTAGGTTCACACAGCTGGGGAGGGAGGAAGTGGGTATGAACCCAACGTGACTCTAGAGTCCAAGCTCATAATCACCCTTCTGGTGTTATGGGCCTGGCAGCCCCTCCAGAGTCCTGGAGGGTGTGGGGGTGCTGGGAGCTGGGGGTAACATCAGTTGCAGGTTCCTGCTATGAAGAGGACCCCTTTCTGCTCTCACTGGTGGCTCCTGGCTGAGAGACAAGTCAGAGCAGGGAGTAGCTTTCCTGCTGTTACCCATGTGTAAAGCTGACTTGCTGTTAAGAGACAGGTTGGAGATGCCAGCTGAAAAAGCCATAGAATGTTGTAAACAGAGCTGGATGGGTGCTTCTGGTCAGAACTCAGATCAGGATGTTGGTAGGAATGTGGACAGTAAAGGCCAGGCAGAGGAGGTTTCAGTTGGGGACAAGGACTCCATTGGTGGTTGGACTAGAGGTCATGTGTGTTATACTCTGGCAGAAGGTCTGTCTACATTTTGCCCATTTGCTGAGACATCCCAGGAGACTGAGATTAAAAGTAAAAGACTAATTAATCTGGTGAAGGAAATTTCAAGACAGCCTAACATTCAGGCTGTGGCATGGGTACTACTGGCTGCTCTTCGCCAGATTTATACTGGAACTGGGGGCCAAAGGTAGAGCAGAAAAATTTGAAAAACTTCAATTTCGGCCCAGAAGAGTTATGTAGAATTGAGCCAAAGGAGGTGTCACTGCTGAAGAGATTCGCACTATTGAAATAAACCAAGTATTTTGTACAGAGACAAGGAGGAAGATAGTTGAGGGAATCTCAGAAGTTAGCGAGACTCCATCTGTCACAGGCTCACAGGTACGAAAGTGTAAATCTTTCATTTGAGAAGAGTCCTAGGGACTCTGTCCCCTGGGATTCATTTCACTCTGCTCAACCATTCAGCTCTCAGAGGCTGCAGCTACCATGACCCAAGCGGGCCTGGCTACTCTTCCTACTGACAGGAGACCTTGATTTAATCTGTGTGATGCTGATTTTTAAGGCATGCAGAATGCAAGAGTGGTCCGGTCAGGGAGGCTTCCATCCAGATTTCAAAGGAAGGCTTGGGAGGCCAAGAAAAATGTCCCAGAGAGGGCAGTGTGTGATGCTATGGGCATAAAGGCCAAAGATGCGATGGAGACCCCAGGAAGTCGGACATGCTGGAAACTTGGCACATCTGCTGATGAAAGCAGTGAGCGGATCTACCCAGGAGAGCTCCTGTGTGTTGTCACCGTAAGTCTTTCAGGGTTCACATCTCCCTTCCCTGGGAGCCTGACTGGAAGCTACAGGATTTAATGGATTCCTTGCTGGGTTTTGATTTTGCTTTAATCCTTTTTTTTTTTTTCTATCCGCCTATTCTTCCCATTTCGAATGTCTGTGCTATTTTACCTTGGGGTCATGTAACTTGCTTTTCGTTTTTTTAGAGAAGTTGGCAGCTAAGAGTTTGCCTTAAGTCTCAGAAGAGACTCTGGATTAAACTTTTGAATATGCTGGAACTCTAGAGACTTTGGAAAAGGGATTATTGACTTTTGGTTGTAAACATGATAACTGTATCGGGTGAGATGGAAGATGACCTTGTGTTTATTTGGGGATAAAGTATGGCTTAAGGAGATGTATTTGGATGTCAAGTTGACAGAATGAGATGTGACCGTTAAGCCTGATTACGTCAACTTGATTGGCTTGGGAGCCATTCAGGGGTTTGAGGGCGCATCCTCTTGGAGGTGTGACCCTGCCTCTGTAGACTTCCCAACTTCCCTGCCCCCACGAACTAAGTGCTGTTGCTCCGCCCAGCCCTTCCACCATGATTTCTGCCTTGGAGCAAACCGACCATAGACTGAACTCCTGCATCCATAAACTAAATTAAACTCCTCTGAGTTGTGGATGTCAGGTATTTAGTCCCAGCAGTGGGAAAGTTGAGTACGGAGGGCGAGTCCTACATGATTTACCTTGATGTGGCCAGAGGGCGCCCCCCGCAGCTGTGCCGCCCCTGCCACTTCTGTCCTCGGGCTCTGAGGCCTCTGGGGACGGTGGGCTTTGGAAACTGCCTGTTTCTAGGTGCACATGACTTTGGTGAGAGCTCTGCATGCATGATGCGGGGCCCAGCCTAGGCCCCCGGCCAGGTTCTGCACCAGGACCACTGCTCTGGGCTGCAAAGGGCTGTTCTTACCTCCTGCCTCATCTTGTGAGTTGGGTCTAAGGCAGACTGAGACCGGGCACCCGGTAGGACCTGGTCATTGCTGGTCAGCACCCCTTTTATCCCCTTCTCCCCACTTGGACTCATCACTGCTGTGGGATGCTGGGGCTCCTGGGGCTCCAGTGTGTCCAGGTGGCTCCCTTGACCCTTGAGGGGACCCAGGAAAGCTGTGCAGGCGCAGGGTAGGTAGTGTGACGAGTTCTGGAAGCAGGTTATGGCCATGCCGAGGCCCCACTGCATGCCGGGAGCTGGGGGCCAAGGGACCGATCTGTTGCTGTGACATACACTGCCAGCCTGCATGTCTGTGCCTCTGACACTGCCAGCCAGTACTGGGCACCTGGGCCAGTGTTTGTGACAAACAGCGGCCGTCCTGCTCCCCAGAGGGCCCCTGGACCATCCCAGGACCCTCCTGAGTTTCATCTCTGTTCCTCAAGGCTGCCTGTTGGAGTTCATGCATCCCTCTCCACAAAGACTCAGCTGCGCCTTGCACAGGGAAATCATCAGCATAGAGGACACTCTGACGGTGCTCACCTGGGCCGGGAGGAGGGGCCTGGCCGGCACCTCGGCCTTGGACAGCTTTGCAGTCTGGTCGGCGGGGGGTGCCCAGGACGGAAGGCACCCAGTGGGGTGGAGCTGGAAAATGTGGGGAACATCTGAGTGAACGGAGAGGCCCTGTGGGAAGCCAGGGGATCGACTGTTTGCAGAAGGGGGTCACAGGCGGCCCCACCCACCGGGGCCTGGCCATCCCTACCTGCACCAGGGCAATAATGGGGAGGCGCTGGTCCCCACCTGCAGGGAGCTGTGACCCCAGTTCCTCATTCTGGGGGTTCCCTGCTGGTCAGATCTTCCCAAGTGCCCCCTGGGGACCTGAAGCCTGGGGCGCGGGGACCTGGGCCACTGAGGTGACCCCCTCCCCACTCCTCAGTCTTCTGATGGCTGGGAGTGGTTCCCACCTCCTCAGGACCTTCTGTGTCAGACAGTGGTTGCAGGAACAAGAGAGAGTTTAACATGGTTTATTTTAGTTGTACCGCGTTTCTACTTTTATCTACTCTGGATGGTGGAGGGTTTTGGCTTCCCTCTTAGCAGTGGTCGTGCAGTTTCCTTACAGATGCATTTATTAAGTGAAGATAGTGAGTTGTTGGGAAGAAATCTATTAAGAAACAATAGGAAGCCAGGTGTGGTGACGCACATTTATAATCTGGGAGGCTGAGGCAGGAGGCTCACTGCAAGTTCTAGGCCAGCCGTGGCTACATACCAAGACCTTGTCTCAAAACAGAACAAAACAAAGCAAAAAACAATAAAAAAAAAAAATAGAATGGGTTCCAACAGAACAGAACAAAACCATAACAAAAAGAAAAACAAAACCAAAAATAGGATGGGTTACAAAGGCAGAGCAGTCTGGAGGCAGCACTGCGGGCCAGGTCCAGACCCAACAGACCCACAGCAGGACTGTGGACAGGAGGAGCAGGGACATCTCCGTCCCCAAACTTCCCCAGTTGGGCGTGTGCTTGGGCGAAGCCATCTCACACAGTGTCTCATAGCCCATGCCATTTTTAATTTTATTTCCTGTCACTTCATTTTGCGGTGCTGGGGACTGAGGGGTCTTCCCACTGAACTCTATCCAAAACCCCTTATTTCAAATTTTGAGGCAGGGCCTAACTGAGTCATTAAGTCACCCAGGCTGGGCTTGAACTTGAGACCCTCCTGCCTCAGCCTCCCAGGGTGCCGAGATGACAGGTATATACCACCTGTACTGACGGCATCAGGATGGTCACCCAGCTGTGCAAAGGCGGGACCATGGTACACAGCTGCTGAGAGCAGCCGGCACTCCCTCCACACCACACAGTCTTCGGTCGGTACCCTCCGCTGCCCAGCATGGAGCTGGGGGTCCCACTGCCGGACTGAGTGGGACCAGGGCCGTCATGGTCCACACCAGGGCCTCACATTTGAGGGTGCACGCGAGGAGCCCGCGGCTGTGCCAGGGATCGGGAGCCTGCATTTCTAATCGGCTGGGGAGGCGCAGGTGCTGCTGGCACTGGAACGGAAAGCGACGGAAGCCTGGGTGTGGGGTCGGCACTGGCGCAGGCGGCTGCTCCCGGAGAGGGAAGTGTGGGCCAGGGTCCAGAGGGCTCTGCTTCCCGGCGGAGAGTGGCGCCTGCGATCCGGTCCGCAGTCTCCAGCTGTCCCCTAGCCGTCCTCCTGGGCTCCAGCTGTGCCTCCAGGGCTCAGTCCCACAGCAGAGCTCAGGGAGCACAGCTGGCTCTTGTCATTCATAACAGGCTCTGATGCCGGAGGGGTTGGAAGGGGCTTTTTTCCTCCCTTTGTACTCAAGTTTGAACTCAGGACATCTGCAGTGAGCTACATCCTCAGCCCCTTTTTGTTTTTCAGTTTTTGAGACAGGGTTTTGCGATGTTACGTTTGTTGCTCGGGCTGGGCTTGAACTTGTAATCCTCCTCCTCAGCCTCCCAGACTCCTGCGATTCCACGTGTGTTTCTCCGCGCCTGGCTGAGAGGGGACTTTTCAAGCATCAGCACTGTCTGTGCTGGGGATCCTTCCGCGGAGTGGGCGCTGGGGCCCGGCACCGCTTCCTGCGGCTGTGAGACCGGGGTCTGACTCAGAGCTTGCTGCCTGGGGCTCCCCGTCACCCCTCCCCGAGGACAAGCAGGGCAGAGCCAGGGCAAGCCCTTTCCTCTGTCTGCACATTGCCTTCCCCCTCCCAGCCCTGCCCCGGGGAGCAGGATTTGACACCCACCAGCTGAGAAGATGGGGCTGGGGTGTGGATGCGAGCTGTTCATTCCTGAGGCCGGCATGATCGTGGGTTCCGGGTGCCACCCCCGCAGGGGGCAGGAGGTGGGGCCTCTCTCCTCTGGGACTCTGACCTTGTAAGTCAGGGACCAGCCGTGGTCTACATGGAGTCATAGTAACTTCATATCTATTCGACTCATTCATTTGTTTAGTAAATGTGTTAGAATCCTAGTTTTAAAACACTTTAATGGCCAGATGTGGTGGTGCACAGCTGTAATCCCAGCACCACTCTGGAGGCTGAGGCAGGAGGATCGCCAAGACTTGGAGCCTGGACTACATAGCAAGACTTGTCTCAAGAAGGAAAGAAGGCCGGGCGTGGTGTTGCACGCCTGTCATCCCAGCACTCGGGAGGCTGAGGCAGGAGGATCTCTGTGAGTTCGAGACCAGCCTGGGCTACACAGTGAGTTCCAGGTCAGTCTCAAGTACGTAGTGAGACCCTGTCTCAAGAAAACCCCCCAAAAAAGAAGGAAGGAAAGGAAGAAGACAAGGAGAGATAGACAGGAAAAGAAAGAGAAAGAGAGGAGGGAAAAGGAAGAAAGAAAACGAGGGAGGGAGAAAGGAAAAAGAAAAGCACGGTGCTACGCAATACCCGAGACAGGCTGCTTTGTAGGGAAAGGAGTTTACGCTGCCTCGTGGCTCGGGAGGTTGAGGGGCTGCATGGTGGTGACCTGTTGTGTCGTATGGCAGGAGCTAGGGGGTGTGTGCGTGTCACACGGTCTCGCTCAGCCTCTGCCGCTCCAGCTGCTGCTTCCTGTCTCGTCTGTCACTCGGCGTGGCACTGTTTGTAAGTGTCGTATGGCAGGAGCTAGGGGGTGTGTGCGCGTCACACGGTCTCGTTCAGCCTCTGCCGCTCCAGCTGCTGCTTCCTGTCTCGTCTGTCACTCGGCGTGGCACTGTTTGTCTCTGAGGACAAAGGCCCTGGTCAGAGACCGTCTCTGGGACAGGCCGTGGAGCCCGGGCCTCGCCGCCTGGCTCTCTGCAAGGGAGGCTGCTCTTTTCCCAAAGGTCCTCTGTGCCAGCTGCCCTGGGGTCAGCCTTCAGGGCTGGGCTGAAGTCCAGTGCCTTCAGGAAGCTCCCCTGGCCTCCCCTCCCGGCCAGCTCCCCGCCTTTGAGCCCAGGGCCCTCCTTTCCTTCCCCAGGTCCCTGCCCACCCCGCTGCTCTCATGGACATCGTTCTTTCTCTGTTTCAGGTCTGAGCTTACGAGTCAGCTTGTCGGCAGACCTCCACACCGCCGAAATCGTTACGCTGTGGTCCTGTGCCTCAACTTACCCCAGATCTCACAGGTGAGGGATTTCTGTCGCAGCTGCTGGAGAGCTGCGAAGTGCTGAAGAGTGGTTGCCTAGGCTCACAGGCTTTAGTGGAAAAAAAAGGTCACATAGGAATTTCAGATGAGCCACAGACGCCGAGTGAGTGCGTCTGTCCTGATACGGAACGGGATAAACTTATACTAAGACTGTGCTGTTTATCTTGAGCTCCTGTCGCTTGGCGTCTGTTTCACTGGGCAACCTGACCTCCTCCTGTGCCTCGTGGCTGCCCCGTAGGACTGCCTCGATGGCGATGCCAAGACCATGAGCTAACCCTGCTCTATTCTCCCTCCCTCTCTCTCCCTCTCTCTCTCTCTCTCTCTCTCTCTCTCTCTCTTTCTCTCTCTCCTTTCTTTCCTCTTTTTTTGGGGGGTACCAGGGATTGAATTCAGGACCTTGCACTTTTTTTGATAGTGTCTCCCTGTGTGTTCCAAGCTGGGTGTAGCCCAGGCTGCCCTCTAACCCTAGGGGACCTTCCTGGCTCAGCCTCCCAAGAGTGCTGGGACCGTAAGTGTGCATCACCACACCCAACTCTCCCTTAGAGATTGTCCACAGCCTTCACAAGTCACTTCCTCTCTCCAGTCCTGGGTCTCACCATCTCTAATGAGGGGGGTCTGTGAGCTCAGACACCCCAAGCTCCAAGAAGGCTCAGCAGCCACCATATGATGTTGACCCAGGTGATTTGTGGTCAGCTTTTCCCGGGGGACCCAGAGCCCTGCGCCCCAACGAGCCCCTGGGCTTTTCAGGTTGTGGTTGGTTTCTGGCTCCCCTGACAGAGCTGCTGAGGAGAGGGACCTACCTGTCTGAACTGGGCACTGAGATCCAGGTTAACCAAACACTGGGCCCTCGATCTGCCCTGTGGTGTGTGCGTGCGTGTGTGTGCACAAGTGTGATGAGGGGGTGGGGGCTGCGTTCTGAGGGGGACGCTCACATTTTAAAGCCATCACAGGGCTGAGAGTAGCAGCTGTCCTTGCTCTGGAAAGGTGGCATTGCTGGGCGTGGAGGCACACGACTGTCATACAGCACTGGGGAGGCTGAGGCGGGAGGGTCGCCACGAGTGCAAGGCCAGACTGGGCTACACAGCAAGACCATGTGTCAAACAAAAAAAATTCCTTTTGTCCAAACTGCCATCACCATTGCTCCTGTGTGGTTGGAATAACAATCAGCCTCCCCCAAGGCTGCCGGGAAGCTCTCACCACAGCCCTGGGCCACCCTCTAACACCCCCTCTCCTGTTGCCTGTGTCGTGGCCTCCAGCCAACCCCTCCCTCCCGCTTCCCTCCTGAGCTTCCTGCCCCCTCTCAGCGCCCTGTGGACACCACTGTGCTCAGCACCCTGAGCCCCTCAGCCCCGGGGTCACCTCCCCAGCCAGCAGCATCCTCCAGACGAGCCCTGTGCTGCTCTGCCGTCGTGGAACTCGGAGCTGAGTGGACGCTGGCTGTGCCTGCAGTGCAGTCCCGGGCGTCAAGGGGTCAGGGCCGCCAGCCCTGTCCGGGGTGCTTCCAGCCAGGGCCGTGTGGGGACGGGAGCCCCGCCACCCGCCCTCTCCACCTCCCCGCTTCCTGCAGCCCTGTTCCCCGCTTTTCCCTTTTGGAAGCCGAGGGATTAATGTATGCAAATACCTTTTTCCTGCGGTGGTTTTAGCCTTGAACTCTGTGGATTAAATTACTTGATTTAAATACACATTTGGTGTCCCCTCCACACAACATGTGTAGAAATCCCAAACACCACGTACAAGCCTCTAATCCTGGTCCCGTGGGCATCTAGCAGGGAGGGTGTGGGCAGGGAGGACGCTGCCCGGCCGTGGAGGGTTTACGTGGACTCTGAGGAACCCGAGTCCAGATGTACCTGGGTCTCAGGTATCAGCTAGGAGACCAGGGTGAGGCCAGAGCTGGAGGGGTCCACAGGGCCCAGAGCGAATTTATTATTATTACTATTATTATTTTATTTGGGTGTTTTGGAGTCAGAGTCTTGCTGTATAGTCCGGGCTCCACTTGAACTCATTATGTAGCCCAGGCTGGCCTTGGACTTACAGCATTTACAGCGATCCTCCTGCCTCAGCCTCCCGAGTGCTGGGATCATAGGTCTGCACCATCATGCCCCGCTGTTAACTTTCTATGCTTTTTACATTTACTGTCTTCTCCCCCCTTGCTCCCATCCATTTCATCACCAGGACTTAGGCTGCAGGGGCCTGGGTCTGCTTCTGTCTCGTTCGCCATGGACCCAGAACACACACCAGGCCGGGCATACTGTAGGCCTTCAGGAAATGCAAGGCTGGCTGATGGGTTGCGCACAACAAACGCTGACTGGGTCCTTCCCTGTACGGCCCGGTTTGGCCAGGAGCCAGCGTCCAGGGCAGTCACAGCTGGCAGAACTGATCGGCTGCCCGGGACCAGCGCAGCCTGGGAAGTCCTGGGGTCTGCAGTGGGGATGGGGACAAGGACCCTGGCAAGGGCCTGGCGCTGTCCTGTCCACCTCACTCGGACGTGTGGCTCTCCACTCTCTCCCTCCGTGCTGCCTTCCCTTCCCTCTCTGCCTTATTTATATTCGTATTTAAGGATTACTGAAGGAGTTAAACTGTGGAGTCTAACTTCACAGTAAAGATGGCAACCTTGCAGCCGTTTCTGCTCATTGGCTCAGTCTATTTTTTCCAAATAAGAAGGTCCAGGGGTACAGCTCAGTGAGAGCGCTTGCTGCACCCCCTAGCCATTCTTATTTTTTATTTGAGATAAGGTCTTGCTAACTTGCCCATGATGGCCTTAGACTTGAGACCCTCCTGCCTCAGCTTCCTGTTAGCTGAGATTACAGGCATGCAATACTGCACCCTGCTGTTCCTACCATTCTTTATGCTACAGTTGTCCTATCTGTCTGTCTATCAATCAAACTATCTATGTAATTTTGCTTTAGATTGTCCTTTATATTTTGCAGAAATTAAGAGGAAAAATCTTTTCCATTTGCTCAGATATTTATCATTGCCAAATATCTTCCTTGGGCAGGGGACTTAGCTCAGTGGTTCCACCACCTGCCTTGTAAGCGCAAGGACCCGAGTTCGATCCCTAGTACCAAAAAACAAAAAACAAAAAACAAATATCTTTCTCAAGATCTGAGTTTTCAGGGGGCTGGAGACTTAGCTCAGTAATTCTGCCACCTGCCTCAGAAGCACAAGGTCCCAAGTTCGATCCCTGGTGCCAGAGAAAGGAAAAAAAAAAAAAAAAAAAAAAAAAAAAAAAAAAGATCTGCCTTTTCATCTTATACTATTGCATATATTTTGGTGAAAAAGTCCCTTCCTTTTGGTTTTGTTTTTTTTTTTTTTTTGGTACAGTCCTTTCCTTTTTTAAATCCAAAAATGACTATTTTACTTCATTTAGGTTGTTTGGGGAATTTTTTTAGATGGGTCCTCCCCGTATAGTTCAGGCTGGCCTTGAACTCTCAGCCATCCTCCTGCCTTAGCCTCCTGAGTGCTGGGGTTATAGATGTGCAACCCCACATCCGACTTAACTTCACTCTTAAAAGATATTTTTGCTGGACCTCAAATTCTTGAATTATTTTTTACTTCTTCTTTTAAAAAAATGATTTCTGATTTTATTTTATTTTTGGTACCAGGGATCAAACTCGGGCCCTTGCGCTTTCGAGGCGGGCGCTGGAACCACTGAGCTAAATCCCAGCCCAATTTCTCGTTTTAATGTAATTTCAGATTCACAGAAAGGTTTAACAGTAGCGCAGAGAGGTCTGGGAGTTCTGGGCTGGTGTCCCCAGTGGTTCTATTTTATGCGCTTGTAGGATATCAAAGCCAGGAAGCGGACATGGGTACAACGTGCGTGAATTCCGCACTACTTTATCGGACGCGTAGACTTGGGCACCTACCGTAGCAATCACAGTGTAAAGGAGGAAATCTGTCGCCAAGAGCCACCTGTGTTCTCCCAGGTGACCCTAACCAGACCCAGGCTCCTTCCCCTCTATTCCTCACCGCTGTAACTGTTATTTCAAGAATGTCACATAGGGGCCGGGGATTTAGCTTAGTGGTGCCGCCGCCTGCCTCACAAGTACAAGGTCCCGAGTTCGATCCCTGTACCAAAAAAAAACAAACAAAAAAAAAAGAGCATCACATAAAATTACCCAGCATGAGGTGTGACTGGAAACTATGATGCACATTGAAATTGTGTTTATTATAGTAAAAGACACCCTGGGATTAGCGCCCCTCGGAATCTCTCCTCCCTCGGGAACACACCGCTCCCACCGTCCTTGCCAAGGCTGCAGCAGCTCTGGAGTGCTCTTTCCTCTGTGTGTGCAGCTGCACTGTGGCGGCTGCTTTGAAGTCCCGGAGTGAGTGATTACAAAGGACTGCGGGGTGAGTGTGTGGGTTAGGGGAGGATTTTGAAGGCATTTCATTTAAATGTCCATTGTGGCCGGGCGTGGTGGTGCACACCCGTAATCCCAGCACTCCGGAGGCCGAGGCAGGAGGATCGCTGTGAGTTCAAAACCAGCCTGGGCTACACAGTGAGTTCCAGGTCAGTCTCACCTACAGAGTGAGACCCTGTCTCAAAAAACAAACAAACAAACAAACAAAGAATGTCCTCTGTGTGTTCTGCCCAGTCCCGATAGGAATTTCCGGGTGGCTGTTTCACAGCCGGAAGCCCTTAGATCCCCGGGAGCCGCTGAGTCCCTGGCCGGTTCTGTCCTGTTGCCGAGTGAAGATCTGTGGTTTGTTTACCCCGCCGCCTTCTGAAGGGCATTCGGCCATTTGCCACCTTGGAGTCCCACAAACAAGCCGCTGTCCTTTGAGGTCCACGTTGTAGGAGAGATGCAACTTTTCACTCTCAGGGTGACGACCTGCCTGGGACAGGATCACAAGGTCACATGGAAAGTGTGTGTTCGGTGTTTTGAGAAACTACCTAACACTTTCCAAAGCAACCGTGTCTCTTCGAGCGTTTTGTCCATTTCCTAATTGGGGGTTTTCCTGTGTGTGTGCGTGGTCTGTGTTTATTGTTGGCTGTTGAGAATTCTTCACATACTCAAAAAACTATCTTTGTTCTGTGCTCTTTTAGGCCACTTGCAAACACAGTTAGTCCTCCTAGCCAGGGCTTCCTTGCCTGCAGAGTCAATCGACTGAGACCGAAGGGATCTGAAGGGTAACAAAGCCTGCATCTCTTCCGAACCTGTGGGTCTGTGTCTTTTCCTTGTCATCACCTCCCTAAACCGTACAGGGTGACAGCTACTTACATAACACTGGCATTGTGCTAGGTAATAACTATTCTAGAGCTGGGCGTGATGGTGCACGCCTGTAATCCTAGCACTCAGGAGGCTGAGGCAGGAGGAACGCCCCAAGTTCACGGCTGGCCTGGGCTACATAGTGAGTTCAAAGACAGCCTCAACTATATAGCAAGACCCTGTCGCAAAAAATAAAATGCATAAAATCAGACAGACTGATTCCATATGAATTTTGGAATAAAATGACTTGTATCTTCAAAACATCTTATTTGGATTTTTTTTTTTGCAAATAAATGTTTACATTTTATACCATTCCTCCCTTTAAGCGCCCTCCCCTTACTTGGATTTTGAAAGGAATTGCATTAAATTTATATATCTATCCCTTTGGAGACAATTGACATTTTTATTACGCTTATCCTTCCCACCTAAGAATATAGGCCACGTATAGTGGCACACACCTGCAATCCCACCACTTGGGAGGCTGAGGCAGGAGGATCACAGTGAGTTCAAGGCCAGTTTAGGCTACGTAGCGAGTTGAGAGCCAGCCTGAACTACAAAGCCAGACCTTGTCTCAAAAAACGAAAGAACACTGTAAGAATATGGATTGTCTCTCCAGTTACTTGAAAATGTTTTCATCATTGTTTCATAGTTTTCAGCATAGAAGTTAACATTTTTTGTTACTTATATCTAAGTGTTCTTTTGAGTAATCGTAAACGATGTTATATGTCTGCTTTCCATTTTCGTGTGTCCGTTGTTAGTACGGAGATACACAATTTGATTATTGTGTGAATTGTATGGCCTTGCTGAGCTCACTGACATACTGTATTCAGGGTGTAGTTTTGTAGATGCCTAGGAACATTCTATAGGAATCATGTCATCTGCAAAGAGGACGGTTCCCAAGTTCACGAGCGTTTGGCTCAAGACTTGTCAACTTTCCACTAGCGTTGAAGCCATGTGCATTCAGTGGAAGCCATCCTTTGGTTTGGATCTCCTCTTGGGTGACGAATGTGCAGTAGGAGGCTCTGTCGTGATCCCGGGCAGCGGCGGTGGCCACAGCTCCCAGCGGATGGATGAGCACCGAGGTGAACACAGTGATATGCAACAGCAGCCCCGCGAGGCTTCGCTACGGTGCCCGGCGGGTTTGTGTAGCAACTGTGTCTTCCACGCGTGATGATTTCAGTCTGTGGTGGGTTTATGGGGACATGAGCCCACTGGGAAGTGAGAAGCACCTGTGTTTGGAACGGGTTTCTTACAAATGGTTGTATTTGAGTCATTTTTTTTTAATCCACTCTGCAATCTCTGTACTTCAGTTGGTAAATTTGACTCATCTGCATTTAGTGAAATTATTAATGTATTGGCCCTTACGCGTGCTGCTTTATTTTTGTTCTGTGTTCGGTCTCCTTATTATTAGTTTTACTTTTCTTTTTCTCCCTGCCTTCCTGTGGAATACCAAAATTTTCTTTTTATTTTATTCTCTTTATTTATTTTTTAATTTACTCTCTCTCTGTATAACATTGTTAGTGGTTTTGCAAATGTATGACACTCTGCATGTATAACTCGTGTTTGAGCAACTATAGAAACCTTGCCTCCAGTTGGTACGTTTACCCTCCATGACATAAAATAAAATTGTCCTAAATATTTCCTCTAAATATACAGTTGAGAACCACATCAGACACTGCTGAATTTTTTGCTTCAATTATCAGCAATATATAAAATTCAGGAGGAAATGGAGAATCTATTGCTTTCACCCGTTGTTTTTGTTTTTTTTTTTTTTTTTACCCTCTTCATTATTCATCCTTCTTCCGAAGTATTCTAGAAATTCTCTTGTTGTTATTCTTATCACTTCCTCTCCCCATCAAGAACTTCCTGTAGCCCATTTTTCTAGGCTAGGTCTGCTGGCAACAGATTCTTGCATCTGAGGGTATCCTGGTTTCTCTTTCCCTCCCGAAGGAGGCTTTCACAAGATCTGGGGTTGGGGTCGGATGTTCTTCTCCTCCGGTGTCTGAGGAGTTGTTCCACTTCCTCCCGAGCACCATAGTTTCGGATGTGAACCTGCAGCCACCTCCCCACGCGTCCTAGGTACGGTAGTTTCCTTCTCGCTGACTTCGGTGTTTTATGTTTGGTCTCATTATACGTTCTTCCACGGTTTTCTTTGGGCTTCTCTGTTTCTCGTTTCCTGTGCTTCGTAAATCTGTAGAGTTGCATCTTTTGCCTAATTCAGGAAGTTTTCTTCTCATATTTTTTCCTAATCTTTCTCCAGCCCCACTTTCTCTTCTCCCCTGGAAATCTGCTTACACTGAGGTGAGGTCTGTGATGGCCCCAGTTTCCCGAGGCTCTGTTTCTTAGTCTCTGTTGTTCTGACGGGACCACTTCTCTTGTTCCACCTCCAAGTCCGCAGCTTCTCCCTCCTCCTCTTCCACTCTGCCGTGAGCCCGTCCAGTCTGTTTGGAATTCCAGGTGTATTTCAAGATCCCAGCTTCCATTTGCTTCCTGTTCGTATCTTCTGTTTCTTTGCCGAAACTTCTCGGCCCTTTGTGTCCAATGTGTTTGTAGCGGCTGAAGCCTTTTTAAGCTGGCTGCTTCAAAGTCCTCATGAGACGATTCCCGCCTGTGTGCCTCTCGGCGCCGGCTCTCTGGACTTCTTTCTGAGTCCTGTTGAGATTCCCTGGATCCTGGCGAGCGACGGCTTCTCCGTTGAGCTCCGGACATTTGCGGGGAGACGTTCTGAGCGCACGGATCTTACCTCCCTGGTCTTGTCACAGTGGGAGTTTCGTCGCCTATCTGCTCAGGTGGCGATGGGACCTCCCGCGTCCTTGTCGGTCTCTGCCTTGTTAGGCTGGTGGAGGAGATGCGGCTCCGCGGTCTGGCTGCACCGACACCGCCTGCCTGGGTGCCCCTGTCCCAGGTGGGTGTGGGGCCATCGCTACGGGGAGAGGAAGCCCCGGGCCCTCAACAGCTTCCCCGATGTGACCTCCGTGGGGGGCGCGAGGGGTGCTCCGGCCTCCCTTGGTGGGAGTGGACGTCCAGCCTTCCTGGAGGCCTCTGCTGGCCCCACAGGGACCCTTGCTGGCCCAGTGTGGGTGGACATCCAGGTGGGGATGAGGAAGGAGACGGGGCCCTGGTTTCTGTCTCCCGAGGTAGCAGTCTAAGCTCCCAGCCTCCTGTTACCGATTGCGGCGGGAGTGAGGTGCCAGTTCCCACAGTGGTCAGTGTTGTCTAAAACTCTGGTTTGCGGGGACAGCCCCTTCACTAGTGTGTCCGCTAGAGAGAGCTGGGTTCCTGGGGCCTGTTTTCCCCACTTGTTGCCTTTTCTGGCAACCTCCATACAGAGAGGGACACACATGAAGCAGAGAGGCTGAGTGTAGCGGCCTAGGTCTGGAATCCCAGCTCTCTGGGAGGCTGAGTCAGGAAGGTCACAAGTGGAAGCACAACCTGGATGAATTGGCAAAGGCCCTGGATTCCATCCCCAGTACTGAAACCGTGAGCAGACAAACGAATGAATCCAGAGGCCCTGAGGTTCCCAGACGGTTTGCCTTCTCTGTACTCTTCCGGGTCTCCTCCTGTGTGTTTTCTATGCATAATGAGTGTGGTTTCTGGCTACTTTCGTGAGGGGAATAGGGAGGATCGCATCTCTGGCCCGAAACTAGAACTCCAAAAGCACCTGTCCTTGAAGCCTTCTGATGTCCCAGTTTCTTTTCGCCTCTGTAATTTCAGAGGAGAAGTCAGTGATGTTTCACATCGCGGAGTGTAACCCACGTCTCTGCGACCTATGGTCAAGATGTCCCTCTAGCTTTGGTTTACAGCGGTTTTTCTGTTACGTGCCTACATGTGGGTTTTGGGTTTTGTTTTTATCCTCCTTGGGGTTAGCTGGACTTCTTGGCTCAAAAAATCGGGGAGATTTCTGGCCATTCTTTTCTGAAACATTTTTTCCTGACCCACTTTCTACAGCTACTAAGGCAATTAAATTAATACCCAAAGAGCTAAATTAGAAAACTCTTACACCCAGATGTTTTCATCTGGCAGTGAAAACCAGCGAAGGAAGAACAAGACGTGAACTCTTCCTGAAACCGGAAATGGAAGGGACACTTCCAGCTGTCATGAGCCCAGCACAATCCTGAGGCCAAAACCGGACAGACAAAAGCTACAGATCAATATCTCTCAAGAACATAGATGAAGCCAGCTGTGGTGGCACACGCCTGTCACCCCAGCACTCGGGAGGCTGAGGCAGGAGGATCACTGTGAGTTTAAGGCCAGCCAGGGCCACATAGAGAGTTCGAGGCTGACTTGGACTATGTAGAGAGACACATACTGGAACCAAACAAAATAAAAACAAACAAACAAAAAGAGAACATAAATGCAAACTTGTTTTTCTGAGAGAGGGGGGTCTCACTTTGTAGTTCAGGCTGGCCTCGAACTCACAGCAACCCTCCTGCCTCAGCCTCCTGAGTGATGGGATTACAGGTGTGCACCACCACACTCAGCAAATACAAACATTCTTAATAAAATACTAGCAAATTTAACCCCAAAATATGTTATAAGGATAATACATTAAGACCAAATGAGAGTTAACTCTGAAATGTAATGTTGGTTTAACATTAAAACTTCAATCTATGCGGTACAATAATTCAGAAAATAAAAGAGGAAAACCATGTGATCCTCTCAGAAGATAATTTTTAAAATAAATGTCAACTCATTCATGATATATAACTAGAAATAGAAGGGATCTTTCTCAACTGACAAAAGACACGTGAGGGCTGGGGATTTGGCTCAGTGGTGCTGCCGCCTGCTGCCTGCCCTGCAGGTGCGAGGTCCTGAGTTCAAACCCTGGTACCAAAAAAGCAAAACAAAAGACGTAATGAAACCCCACAACTAGCTCCATGTGGTAGAACATGCCTGTAATCCCAGCACTAGAGAGGCTGAGGCAGGAGGATCACCAGAAATTTGAGGCCAGCCTGGGCTACATGGTGAGACCCTGTCGCAAACAAAACAAAACGCCCCACAGCTGACAGACTTAGCGGTGAAATAATAAACAGTTCCTCCTCAGGCCAGGAGAATGGTGAGGATCAGTCTCCATCTGTTAAACCGAAAGTCCCAACAGTGTGATGAGAAGGGGGAGAGAGGAAGGAGGAAGCGGGCGGGGGAGAGAACACCGGAAACAAATCAACTGTGTCTCACTGGAGCATGGCGGCTCACATCTGTAATCCCAGCCGTGCGAGAGAAAGAAGGCTGAAGCAGGAGGGTCCAGTGTTTAAGGCCAGCTTAGGCAGACTAGCAAGACTGTCTCAGAACCTGACGGACAGAATGCGTCTAGTCACAGAATTCTACCGAAAGCTGCACAGCAGCTGTAACCACTTCAAACATGAATTTAGTAAAGACTGTAAGGTACGAGATATGTGGAATTGGTAATTGGCTAGCTTGAGACTACGCTATACTAGTAGCAAGCGAAAACCTTTATAATTCTGTTTATAAATCCAAAGGGCTTACTAATAAAAGAACAACAAGACGAAGACATGAAAGGGGTCCAAGATAAAGGGGAAGAAGTCATCTGACCGTGGTCCTTGTGAGGAGCGGTCCCTAGAGAGACCTCAAGGTGACAGAGTCCTGGCTGTGACCCCCCACACCCTGGGCAAACACAGAAAAGCTGGGGAGTTGCTTCTGATATCGATATGGAACTGCAATGAACCCCCAAAATCTTGCCATATAGCCAGACACGGTGGCACGCACCTGTAATCCCAGTACTTGGGAGGCTGAGACAGGAGGAGCACCATGAGTTTGAGGCCAGCCTGGGCTGCCTATGAGACCTTGTCTCAAAAAATCAAAAAGAAAAAAAAAAAAAACCAAAAAACTCATGAAA
>NW_022900948.1:44287842-44305750 GCF_012274545.1 Fukomys damarensis
AAAAAAAAAAAAAAAAAAGTAACCCTGAGCTGGGGCTTAGCACTTGCTTAGCTTGTGTGAGACTAGGTTGGAGCAAGCGTTGAAAACATTTCAGAAACCGCCTTGGGCTGTGAGCAGAGATTCAGGACAACGTGCCCCGGGGAGAAGCCTTGCAGAGGGGTCACAGCCCCATGCTCGGGCAGACCCCACACCTAGCTCCTGGTACGCACTGGCTTTCCTGGCCCGGGGCGAACTACCTGAGACCCACAGCTCCAGCCCGGGAGCAGCAACCTGGACGGGCCTGGAGGGTGACCGCTGCTCACTTCATGGCAGCCAGCAGGAAGTAGAAGAAGAAAGCCAGAGACAGCGTGGACACATGGGCACCATGAGTTACAAAGGAGGCTGGGAGATGACAGCCAAGGGCCCAGCAGAGATTTTTATTACCGAAGAAGTGGAGGATATGATACTTCCCTGCTGTGATGAACTCTCTGCTCTGGAGATTGTTCCTGGCAAGTACTGAGCTTCCCTGGAGGCTGGGGACGTGGGGACATGGGGACAGGAGGCAGCAATGACCTGGCCAAGACCTGGGAGCATAAGGTGTGACTTCATTCTTATACTGGAGCAGCCCAGTGTGGGTGGCTAGGTGACAGGAGCTGTGTGGAGGACAAAGAGTCTGAATTCTTCTGAAGCAGCTGTGCTGGAGGCTTTGGGGGAGGCTGCTTGCTTAACGGAGAGGGAGCTGGTGTGTAAGGATGTGATGCCTGGAGCAGTGGCAGCCATTTTGCAACACTGAGGACATAATATTTGATATTTTAAAATCCAGGCAGAATAGCAGGGTAGAAGACACTGAGATTGTTGACTTGGGCCACTGGGATGAACCTAGGACTTTTGAATCTCAGAAATTCTTGAGTAAACATTATGGTTCAAACCACTCTGAGTTGGTGCTCTACTACTGGCAACACTAAAAGCACTCAAATGCATGCCTGTTTTTCCACTAGAAGCGTCAACAGTTCTCCATTCCCTCCATCGTTCTTTCTTACCACAAGGACCAAAAGCCTCAGCCTGGTTTTCAAAGGCTGTAGCCTTTCTAGTCACACCTTGTATCCTCAACATGACATCTCCAGCTGCCCCAGGACCTTTGTGCATGCTATACCTGGATCAACATCCACAGAGCCTCATGCAATGGCTTCTGGCGAGGCCATCTTTCTGCCAGAGCTCTGGAGTGATACATTTACCTGCGACCCCATTTAGTGTCTGTCCCCGCAATGGGATGGAGCCTCCCCACAGCTGGCCTGTTCTGCTTCTGACACCGCAGCCTGTTTCTGGTATGGTGCAACCGCTGGCGAGGGCACAGTTGGCTCTTGCATAAATGAAAGTTTCTGAATTATTCTTTCACTGCCAGGAACTCTAAGGACATCACTAGCAGCAGTGAATGTGATGGCTGCCCCATGGGTCTCTCTTACCTGTGATCTGAAAAAACATTACATCGAATATTTCAGAAATTTGTAGTCCACAAATTTTAAGTAGCTTTTATGATCGTATGTTGTTAAAATTGTTCTTTTGTTATTGCTGTTTTCTTACAGAGCCTAATTTTTTCCCTTTGGTGCCAGGGATCAAACTTAGGACTTTGTGCTTCCCAGGCAGGCATGACACCACTGAGCTATATCCCCGGCCCTCTTTTTGGTTTTTTGAAATAAGATCTTGCCCTGTAGCCCAGGCTGACCTTGAAATTGGGAGATCCTCCTGCCTTAGCCTCCCAAGTGCTGGGATGACAGGTGTTACTGCTCCATGCTGACATTGTCCTCTCGTGGCGGGACTGTCCTCGGAGCAGGAGCTGGACAGAGGGGCGGGTCTGTCACCTGTTGGGCTCAGGAGGCCACCGCAGGCTCACGGGCTCTGTGCCACCTGCCGGGGTCCCTTGGGCCAGAAGTCCTTGCCCACCCTGGCAGCTGCCGCTGGGACCCCTCCCTGTGTGTCCTCTCCTCTGGGGTCACCACCCGCGGTCCCCGCGTCCCCAGAGGCTCTGAATGTCATTTTGCAGTCTGTGCTCCCTGGAAACTGCCAGCTCCAGGCACTCCGCATCCCCTCTGGAAGCGACCTGTGCTCGGAAACCTCCAGTCGCAGCTGAGGCGGACCTGTGCTGTGTGGCCTAGGGTCTGCCCCGCGCAGAACTCGCAGTGACACCGTTGTTTTGTGTCTCGCGTGGCTGTCACTCGCTGGGACAGGACACAGCCGCTGTGCACTGGGCGGTAAAACGACCAAGGAGGCCCCGAAGTGACCTTAGGAAGGCAGGGGCCAAGGTCAAAGGCCAGCGCTACTCCGCAGAGCCTCAGTTTCCTCATCTGGAAAGTAGGGGTGGTGACAGCCGCGCTCAGAGTCTGGGAGTGTCTGCCTGGCCCGGCACAGGGCCCAGGTCCCCAGAGCACGGAGACCAGGGCCAGTCCCAGCAGCCCTGAATCCTGCACATCTGGAGGGAATGCTGCGGGCGTGACAGATCCAGGGCAGCGTGCGGCTCTGCTTTCCAGACTTTCCATCCCGAGGGCCTTAGTGCTTTGATGATGGGGGTGGGGGCCCCCAAACCAAACAGCCGATGAAAGATGGGGCTACAGAACAGAGCCCAGCTGCCCGCGTTAGACGCAGGACAGGTAGGAGGGGCCTGGGAGAAGTGGGCGCGGCCTGGAGAAAGTCGGTGGGCGGGGCCTGCGAAGGGTGGGTCGGTGGGAGGGGCGTGGGCAGAAGAAGGTGAGGTAGGTGGGGCCAGAAGGCAACAAGCTCAGTCCCCGCGTGCCTGCTGTGGGTCCTGGGCACGGAGTGAGCCCTCTGCCTTAGCGTCCTCTGACAATGGGCGCGATGGAGATCGAAGTAGTGCCTCGCTCCAGAGCAGGAAATGACGGCACTGCGAAGAGGGCCTGGCACAGGAGTGGGCCCCGTGGTCACGCCTGGTCAGCACAGGAGCCTGGCTGCCCCACCCTCCTGCCACTCCCGCTGCAGGGCCCCGGGCTCCTTCCAGTCAGGGACGTCTCCCTCCCCGCCGCCCCCAGCTCCTGGGGTGCTAAGCCCCTGCCTGTCTCTCCTGTGAGTGTCGGACAGTTTAAGTGGCCCAAGGCTCCCCCCGGCCTGCAAGAGAGGGACAGGCCTCTTCCCCACCAGGCCTCGCCCTCCCGGCCGGGGCTGCGGGTCGGGGGACCCTGCAGGGTCTTTCCATTGAGCTCAGACCTGGCACTGCCACCACCCCAGGTCTGACGGCCATACGGACACCTCAGCCCCTGCCCACTTCCCTCAGGGAGAAGCGGACGGCAGAGCCGTCTCAGCCCCGGGAATAGCCGAGGCCTCATCTCATTCGTCCGCGGAAACCATGCTGGCCCTGAAATTCTGACGATTCAGAGAAAAAGTGAGCACCAAAGCCGAGCGTAGAGCTGCGTGGAAAAGGAGGCAGCGGGGGTGACAAAGGACAGTGCCAGGCCTGCCCCCGGGCTCTGAGCCGCACCCACAAGCTCCGTATCTGACCTAGTCAGGGTCTGTTTGCAAACGTGCGGATGGATCCCCCCTAATCCGGGGGCGTAGGGTCCGCACCCCCCCCTGCCCGTGCTCTTTTAACCAGAGCAGCCGAGCCCCTGGGAGATCTGAATGGCAGGTTTGTTGCCAGGTGGGCACGTGCCATGTCGGGACTGGCGCGCGAGCCTGGAACGCAACGGGTAGCCTGGAAATCGGCCGCCGCTGGGCTTTCTGCTTCGGCAGGGAAGTCCGTCCTGCTCCAAGGCCTTGCCAAGCTGGCACAGGAAGCCGGTCCACCACCTCTCCTTGGGGGTGGCTTCCAGATCCCTGCACCCTGGGCGAGCCCAGCCCTCAGCTCCTCGCCTGAGATCGGCCGGACCAGCCCTTGTGCGCTCTGCTTGGGGCGGAGCCACCAGAAACCAGACCTGCTGCCTTCAGGGGGCTGCAGAGCCAGAGCCGGTTCCGGGCTGGTTCAGCAGGTTCGCCAAGAGCCCGCGTTCTCCTGGATTCCCGTTAGCCCACAGCTCTCCGCTGCAGGGAGCCAGCCTGGCGTTGTTTTGTTTCCACCGCACAACCCTGGTGCAGGGGGCCAGCAAGGACATCTGCTGTTTTGGCAGCCCCAGCACCCATGCCCGCCCTTTCTGGCAAGAGCCCCCGATGGCCTCGTGGGGAATTCCCCCGAGTGTGCAGCTGGGGGCCCCTCAGTCCAGATGCTCCCCTCCTTCCCTGCCCCAATCGGAGGTCCCCGAGGTGGCACCGAGCTCCTTGCGCTCTGGTCCAGTCCTTGCCGGGCCCTGCCTGGTCCTTCCCGGCTGCACCCTTCTCTGAGCTCCCCACTGGCCAGCCCTGGGGCTCTGTGTTGCTCAGAGCAAACAGCCCATTTCTGTTACTTCCAACCTCAGAAACCCAAGCCACTGGGACCTAAGCACCAATCCTGGCTCTGCCTCAACTGGCCGTGGGACCCCAGGCAAGACAGCCGTCTCTGGGCCTCGTTTCCTCGTCGGTGCTGACACCCCAGGGCCCCGGCTGCTTTGGCCATGGCAGCAGATGGGCTGGCGTGTCCACTGTCCAGGGCAGCGGCCACCTCTGCGAGCCACTGTGCTTCACAGTTTTGACAACTGTATGAAAGTGGATGCTTTCCCTAGACAAGTGTGCATGCGTGCAAACGCACACACACACACAGTTACAGTTCCTAGAGGACTCAGAACAGCCTTCAGATGCCTCTCCTCACTTGAAGGTGACACGGCTGGGTGTCTAGAACAGGTCACCACCCTCGGCATACAGCTTCAGTGGTTATGCCACTGAAAACACGGGGTGTTTTGATACCACCCCCAGAGGACAGCACTTGTTGAGATGGCTTTGTGTCCACCAAGCCCTATCTCAGGAGTTTCCTCTTGGGTAGGCAGCTGGACTGCATTTCCCAGCCTTCCTTGCAGTTAGGCCGGGTCACGTGACCAAGCCCTGGCCAATGGGCTGCGAGCTGGAAAGCAATGCCCCCTTCCTCTACCCCCTTACCCTATAAACATCCCTCCGCACTGCCCTCTGTACTCTCCTTTCCACCTGACCATTGCATAGGAGGAGAAGGTGCTAGAAGATGTCAGGGCCACAAAGCAAAGGGAACTGGGCCCCTGAAGGACCAAGGGCACTGGACCTTGCCCTGCCTTCTACCAGCCTGCCGCAGACCATAGCAGGAACAAGAAATAACTTGGGTTTGGGGCTCTTTGTTATATCCCTGTGACTAATAAGGTTCTCTTTGTCGGAGAAGGAATCCACCCGAGATGCCCTAGACGCTTACACGCTGCCCTTCTACCTTTGGTCCAGAGGTCCTGAAACTGGGGCAGTGTCCACTTCCGGCCACTGAACCCCAAGTCCCTCACAGGACCTTAATTTGCAGGAGTCTGGGCCTTGCCCCATGCCCTCGGTCCCCACCTTGCTTTCCTCAGTGCTTCGTGCTCGTGCAGAGTCTCGCTCTCCCTTGTATTTGGCCATCGTCTCGGGTCAAAAGACATCATCTCGGGGATCAGCCGTGCTCCATTTTTTCTCCTGGACACATAGCTCCCCGAGGACAACGCCTGGCCTGGCTCCCTGCCGACTACTGCCCTGCCCTGCAGGTGCCACAGGGCCCTTGCAATCTGTGTGGACGAAGCCCTTCCAGCTTCTTCCCAGAATCCCACTGCCTGGGCCCTGGATTCCAGCCGCACAGTGACCTCTGCCTACGGCTTGCTTCTTCTGTGAGCTGGAGCCAGGGTCCGGGAATGCAGAGGCCAGGGCTGGACCCAGGCTGCCTAGCGCTGGCCCGGGTCACAAGCCAGATACGGCACCCGGGCCCTGCCCCTGCCCCTGTTTCTCTGGAACCCGATTCAGGTTATTGCTGCTTGCCTCCCCGATGGGAAACTCTTTACACTCATCCTTTCTTTACCTAGGCAGATCTGTCTCCCAGGTAGCAGCCTCCGGACCGATCTGACCAGTCAGCCCTTGCTTGTCTCCCAGATAATAGCAGCAACACCGCTGCTGGTTTGCACAGGGCCCCGAGCTAAGCTGTTCACCTCCTAGATGTCCCTGGCCCTGGAAGAGACGCTGCCACTGCCTCATTCTGCAGAGGGGGATGTTGACCTGCCCCCAGGCGGCTGTGCGGGTGCGGCCGGCAGGTGCACTGGGGTAGCTGGGGCTTTGGCTGCCCGGCCCGGTTCCCCCACCCAGCAGCGTGGGGGAGCCCCCCTCCTCCGCAGCCCCAGCCCAGAGTCGGTGTCCTCCTGCTCCCATTCCCCACATCACACGCGTGGAGGCTGCGGGCTCAGCTTGGCTGGGTTTCCGCTCAGCTCCCCAGCGAGCTCCGCATCTCCGAGGTTGTGTGCTCACTTTGCAAAACTGCAGAAATTTATAGCCCAAGTAATTGATCACAGTGCCTCTGCCTCCCTCCATCTCGCTGGGTCTCCGAATTCCCTTCTCCACGCTCTGCCTTCGCTTTTTTCTCTGCGCGCCATCTGTGGTGTGAGAGAGAAGGGAGCCAAAAAAAAAAGGAGGGTTCTAGTCCCAGTTCTGCCAATTAGGAGTCACAGGAACCTCAGTTTCCCCGCTCTCCACCTGCTCACGGGGCTCCGGGTGACCACTCCCCGGAGCTACCCTGGGAGCCGGGGTGGGGCTGACACTCGCTTCCCTCACTGGGGAGCCCCCCACTCGGGGTCACGGAGCTGGTCGGTAGCAACCCCGGGGCTGAACCCAGACCAAGTGTGCCTCAAGGCCAAACCATTTGGCGACACTGCCACCCCAGGTCCCAGGGCCAATCAGAGAGGGGGCGACCCTTGCCCTCTCGGGGCCCAGCTTAACCCTCCTTCCCTTCATCCTGGGGCTACCAGGAGGACAGGAGCAGAGGCCGCGGGGAGCAGGGATGGTTTGCAAGGTACACAGCGCTGTGAGGATGGGAGGAAATTTCCTGTTTCTGCGGCTCCTCCATGCTGGCCCTCGCTCCTGTGCTGCTCGCTGCCAGGACTGCCAGGACGCGGCCTCCACCTGCCAGGCTGCAGGACCTTCCAGGACCCCGTCAAAGGGCTCCCAAGTGCACCCGGCCCTCCTGCTGCAGGGCCCCGAGGGGGTTGCAGCAGCGGGGCACCTGGGGGGGCCTGAACTGGGCCCTTTGTGAGCCCCCTCTCCGGTGGCCATTGCAGCCCCTTCTTCCAGTCCCACAACAGCCCGAGGGGAGCGGGCTCTGCCCCTCCCTCCTCGGCTGTCTCCGTCTCTCGCGGGAGATCTCTGTCTCTCCCACCTTCGGCGTGGGCAGGGCCTGCTGTCCCCAAGGCCAAGGACAGGCGCTGTCTCAAGGGCGCCTGCTGCCAGCAGCGTGCAGCGCCAGCCTCCCTCCTTTTTCAGGGGCTGCACGGGGCAGGGTTGGCCGCGGCTTGGGAAGGATTGGGGGGCACGTCGTGTCCCCCCTTTTCAGGGTCCGGCCCCTCTGGCTGCCCGCTCCCGCCCGGCTGGTAGAGATGAGAGCCAGCAGCAGCACGCAGAACAGAATTTTTTTTTGCAACTAGAGGGGGAAGCACAGAGCTAAAAATAAAACGAAAAGATCAGTATCTGTCAGTCTGACAGCTGATTGGCTGCTCGGAGATGCATATAATTACCAGCCACTGGCGCTGGGTAGCAAAGCCGGAGAACCGCTGAGACGAGGTTAGGATTTAACCTTTAAATTCTGGAGTCACCGGAAAGCGAGGGGAGGACCACGGGCGTCGGTGCTAATGAGGCTGGGGGTGTGGACGGGGCGTGGGGGGAGACGGGGTGCCGAGGCGGGTCAGGCCGGGGGCCTCCCCCGGGACGGCCCTGGAGCCCAGGCCCGGCAGCCTCCGCCCGCAGACCAGGGGCGCCTCTGATTGGGCGCCCGGAGGGGGCGGCGGTCCCGCGCCCGCCCAGCTGCAGGTGGCGTCTTCCGGGAAGTGGGGGTCCCGCTGGGGAGGGGGTGCGCCTGGAGCCCTGGAGCCCTCCCAGAAGGGCCTGGTCCCTGAGGCGCGCCCTGTTCCCTCCCACATTCCTCCGCTTTTCCCGGCCTGGTGTCGTTTGCGGCCCGGCCCCGCCCCCTCCTTCCTGCACCCCAAGTCACCCCGTGTTGCCTGCCCTACCTCCTGGGGAGGGCGCTTGGCACCTCAGGCTGGTCCTAGGTTCCCAGAGAGGATCAGAAGTGTAGGGCTGGAGGGATGCTGGGCATTCTTGAAACCTCGGTTTCCTCTCCTGCAAAATGGGAGAACAGGGCCACCTCACAGCGGGCCTTGCTGGGCTGTTTCGAGGCCAGCCTGCACCTAGCCCTGGGCCAGGTGGTCTGCGCCCTGGAGCAGCAGGAATTGTAGGGCTGCCCTGAGCCGATCTCCCACGCGTGCGCGAGGGAGAGCTCCTGCCCACCCCCAGTGACACTGGGGACGCGGAGGTGGGGGGACTTCTCACAGCTCCCGCTTCTACCTGCTCACTGCCTTCCAGGCCTGGCCCAGGCTGAGGCCTCTGCCTGGAGTGCCTTCCTCCCTCCTCGGGCTGGCCTTCCCTGCCAGCCTCTTCTGCTGCTTCTGAGTTTGTTTTGTTTGTTTTCTGAGACAGAATCTGACTGTGTAGCCCAGGCAAACCTCAAATTTGCAGTGATCCTCCTGCCTCAGCCTCCCAGGGGCTGGGCTTATAGACATACACCGCCACGCCTGGCTGCCTCTGGGTTTCTGACTTGTGCACTCAAGCCCTGAATGTCTGCTCTGTGAGAAAGACTGAGAGTCCCATGAGGTCAGGAACCCACGGGTCTGGTTCGCAGCGTTTGGGGGAACCGTCTCCCTGAATGCTTGGCTCGCCTCTGCAGGGACGCCCAGGGGACGTTGCCCTGTGTGTGGCACACAGAGGAGAGACAGGGGCAGCTTACAGGGCAGGAGTGAGTGGGGTCCCCTCCTAAGAAGCTTTCAGGGTCCGGCTGGCCTGGGGGTGGGGGGTAGAGCTGCCACTCAGTCCTGGACCCAGGAGCTCACATGGGGCTCTGGGGAGGATTCAGGAGCGCAAGGGAGCCTGCTCTGGAGCCTTGGCCTGGTGCCTGGAGCAGAGCAGCATGGGCTGCTGTGCTTGGTGGCAGAGGACCCCGCCTGGTGCCGTTTTGAGGGTTTCAGGGGTGTTTAGACCGCAGCTGCTCTGTGATTTCTGGCGTCTCCTTTGGACCTGACTTGGCCTTCAGATTGCCCTGCTAGCGACAACAGCAGCAGCAACAGAAGCAGCTCCCGCCAGCCGGGCACTACCCTGGCCCAGTGCTGCCCTCGGCCATGGCGTGGGTGCCACCCTCTGCCACTACCAGCCCCGGCGAGCCCACCGCAGCTGGGGGTCTGTCCCTGGACTGGAGTCTGAACCCCAGGCACTGTTCCTTCCGGGTGGGCCGTGAGCTGGGTGAGGAGGGCCTTGCCTGGTCTGGGTCCCAGCACCCCTCGCCAGCCCTGCACTTTTCAGACGAGGAGATGGAGGATCAGGTGGTCGAGAGGTCCAGATTTGTCCTGTCCAACTTTTGTTTGTTTTCCAAGACAAGGTCTCACTGTGTATTCCAGGCTGGCCTCAAACTCAAAGACAATCCCGCCTTAGCCTCCCAAGTGCTAGGTTACTGGCGTGCATGTGTGCACCACCACCCCCAGCTCTCACCCAATCTTTGACTCCAGTCTTAACAAAACTGTGGGAGACACCCCTGCCTTAGGAAGCCTCAGCATTTTATATTCAAAGAGCGAAGCAGGGTAGGAGATTTAGCTCAGTGGTTCTGCTGACTGCCTGGCAAACGAAAGGTCCCAAGTTTGATCCCCAGAGTACCCCCCCAAAAAAAACCCAAATAAAAGACAAAGAGCGAAGCAGCCCACATCTTCCCTCCATGCCCACTGCTTGCCTGAGACCCGGATGGAAACCGGCCAAGGCCTTTAGCCTTGCGGAAGTTCACCCTTCCGGTCGGGCCCACCCAAGCATGCTTTCGCTGTGTGACTGAGTCAGATTCACCGCCTTTGTCCCCATGGCTCCCATGTACGACGGATTCTGCCGCGGGTGACTTACTGTGTGGTCACCTGCCCAGGTGGCTTCTGGATGCCCGTGACGCCCCCTGTGCTCCCAGGTGCGTCCCTCTCTTTGGGGGGCAGGTGAGTGGCAGATGTCTCCATGAAGCCAGAGACCTAGTGGCTAAGGGTCAGCTGGCCCTACCCCGAGTGACCACGGGGACCTCAGTGGATGTCTCTGAGCTTGGCTGCCTCGCGGGGACGTGGACAGGGGCTGTCGCGGGTCTGGTGGAGCTGGTAAGTGTGATGCCCGAAGAGAGAGGTCCTGAGATGCGTGTCGTCAGGCGGTGTCCCAGTGCGGGCCCTGCAGTGTCCTCACAGGGACTCAGGCGGCCGTGACATCACTGGCCGTGGGCTCTTAGGGACCACTGTCCTAGACAGGTCTGTCGGCGGCTTTAACACCACTCGGGATGCACGTGGCTGTCACTGCTGCCCGGTGCCGGGTGCATCCCACACAAGGGTTTGGGGTTGGCTCGGTCTCCTGACGAAAGCCCTTAAGAGTCCCCTCTAAGAGGACAGAGCACCGTTAGGCTCTGGGATCTGCTGTGTGTGGAGCAGATGTGGAAAAGGCTCCACAGCTAGGCTTGGCCTGGAGGAGGGCAGGGCCTTTCTTTTTTTATTTATTTTTTTCTTTTTTTAAAAAATACCTTTTTCGACAGGCATAATGGTGCACGCCTGTAATCCCAGTATTCGGGAGGCTGAGGCAGGAGGATCGTTGTGAGTTCGAGACCAGCCTGGGCTACATAGTGAGTTCCAGGTCAGTCTCAACTACAGAGTGAGACCCTGTCTCAAAAAACAAACAAAAAAAAACCCAAAACTTTTCCTCTAATAATCCACCGCCTTATCCTTGTACTTTCATGTTGGTTTTTGTTTGCTTACTTGTTTGTGCTGTGGTCCTAGGGATTAAACCCAGATCCTTTGCACTGCCAGCTCTTTTTTTTTTTTCTTTTTCTTTTTCTTTCTTTTGATACAGGGTCTGGCTAAATCACTAGATTGCCCAGGATGGGCTCCAACTTTTGATCCTCCTGCTTCAGCCTCCCAGAATGCTGGGATTACAAATCTGCACTGGCCTGGTTCTTGTTTTTGTTGTTGTTATTGTTTTAAAGCAGGGTCAATGGCTTTCTAAGTCTCTTAAACTCCCCAGGCCCTCAAATTTGTGATCCCCTTACCTTGGCCTCTTGTTTTGTTTGTTTGTTTGTTTGTTTGGAGATAGGGTCTCACTGTGTAGTTGAGACTGACCTGGAACTCACTAGGTATCCCAGGCTGGTCTCGAACTCACAGTGATCCTCCTGCCTCAGCCTCCCAAGTGCTAAGATGACAGGCATGCGCTACCACGCCCAGCTTTACCTTGGCCTCTTGAATGCTGGGGCTGTAGCTCTGCCCCACCAAGCCTGGCTTCATGTTAATTTTTAAGTGTCTGAGCTTGGCCTGGTGGTGCACATCTGTAATCCTAGCACTCCAGCAGGCTGAGGCAGGAAGATTGCAAGTTGGAGCTCAGCCTGGGAAATTCAGCAAGATCCTATCTCAAAAGAGAAGATCAGGGCTTGTAGCTCAGTGTGAAGACCTTGGATTAAAAAAAAGAAAAGAGAAAGTATCCAAACACCAAACAGCACCAGAGTGCCCGCCTGCCGCGTGCTTGGTACTGTGTTCATCCCAGATGGCCAGACGGTGATGCCCCTGTTGGGGCTACAGGTGTTCCCACCACCTCTGCACCTGCCCAGGACACCTTCTGGGTCCCAGGGCAGCCACTCCAGGCGTGGGGTGCTGACCCGGGGAAGCTGTGGTCTGTAGTGAGGAGGTGCTTTGCAGGCTGTGGCCCAGCCCTGTCCCCGCTGAGCTTGGCCCAGTGACATCTTCAGACTTCAGTCTGCCCGCTGGACACAGGGCGAACTCTCAGACACAGCTAGGAACCAGCCATGGTCCCTGCCCTGGAGGGAGGATCTTTTAGGGCCAGTCTTGGGGCGTAACGGTCCAGCCTGAGGAGCTCGGCTGTAGGGACCCCGCAGACAAAGCCCCCCAATCGCTGCGTCATCAGTGGAGCTCCAGGTCCCCAGCTGCGGCCCCTAGGTGAGCTGTCACATGGACCTCAAAGCAGAGACCCCCGAAGCCATACCGGAGGCCCAGAGGGCTTCTTCCTCCCCGGGGTGTCCTGTTCCACAAGGAGGAAAGGGAGCGAGGGCCTTGGGACCAGGGTCTCGTTGTGCTCAGACCCTTGAGAGTCACTCGTAAGAAGCCGCCAGGGCCTGGCTGTGCTCTCAGGGGACCTCAAGTCTGGGCCAGGTAGGAGTCAGGGGCTCCATGGCCGCCCCCAGTTCATGGTGAGGGGACCCAGTCAGAGGGTGCGCGTGGCATATGTCAGCCCGTGGCGTGTGGGACCTCACAGGCAGCCCTGAGTCCTGTGTTGATGGTGGGGAGAGCAGGGGTCTGGAGCAGACAGGGGTGGGAGCAGAGCGTCCAGCTGCTCCTCTGCTCCGGCAGTTTCTACAAGAATTCCAGTGAATCTGGGGCTTCTCGGCAAACCTGCGATCAGGAGCTCGCGCCGTCGCAGAGGACAGGCTGCCTGGGGGCCAAGCAGGAGTCCGGACCCAGAACCCAGGGGTGGCCCTGTGCAGCCAGCTGGGCAGGTGGGGGTGGGGAAGCCTGGCCTCCTCCTCTCCCTCCGCAGCATTGCCGGAGATAACCCAGGGCCTCTCACGCGTTAGGTCAGCATCCGGCACCGAGTCACACCCCGGATTTAAAGAAGAGGTACACCAGGCACTGTGGCATTGGCCTCTGATTCCACTACTCGGGAGGCTGAGGCAGGAGGATCGCAAGTTTGAGGGCAGCCTAGGCGATTTAGCAAGGGCCTGTCTGCAGGCAGAATGCATAGGGTGGAGCACGGCTCTGTGGGAGCGAGCACTGGCCTGCAGGAAGAGGCCCTGGGTTCCATCCAGCCCTGCAAACAAAAACAAGACAGAAGATAAGATAGCAGATGCCACTTCCTGCGGTAAGTCGGATTCCTAGCTAACTTTTCATTCCGCCCAGGCCCGGAGAACTCACTCCTGCTTTTATTGCCTGAAGGCCTGTGTTCACCCAACAAGGGGCCCCAGGAACCCCACATCGGAACCACTGTACTGAGCCAGTTGGCTGGGGGCACAGCTCTTTGACAATCCCCATGGCCACCTCCCTTCCCACCACGAAGAAGTCCTCACCCAGCAGGTGTTCAGGAGCATCCGGTGTCTGTGGTCATCCTGGCTCCGCCCTTTGCTGCTGTGTGATCTTGGGTAGCTGACTTTCCCTCTCTGAACCCTCTCTGAACCTTCTCTATGCTGGGTCGCAAGCGCTCTGGAGGAGCTGGGTGACTTTATTGCTGGCGTCACCTCCTGTACAGGTCCCCCGGGTTCATCCCCGGCAGTGACACAGCACTCTGGCCGGAGGGAGCCAGGCCTCAGCACGCCTGTGCTGGAAAAGACAAGCGACACAGGGTAGAATTATGTTTTTAGCACAGAAAAAGGCCCCTGCCTTCTAGCATACAGAAAGATTCCTGTCCCTGCCCCCACGCAGTCCCAGAGGCCTGAAAAAATGTGGTTTTCTCCACACTGCCTTCCCTCGAACAAACGGGTGGCTTTGCTCTTAAAAAGTCGCCTGTGAAATGAAGTTTTCTGGGCCCAGTGGTGTTTTCCAGTGGCTTGTGTCTTAAGACCATAGTTGCTCACAGAGGCAGAGGCTCTGAGGGCCTGGTACCTAGGGGGGCTGCAGCATCCAGGGGTGGGAGGACCCTGGGTACAGGAGACCTTGGGGTGGCCTTGGTCCCATGAGGCAGCAGGCTCCTGCTCTGACAAGCTCCATGCTGCACAGACTGCAACTCCATGGCAGCCCCCACGTGGCTGAGGTCCCTGGGTCCCCGGGGGTCCTGACTGTGGACAAGCCGGCCACCCTGCTGGAAAAGGAGGTGAGAGAGAGGGTCCCGTGGTGTCCACCGGCTATCCCGCCTCTGTCTAAAGCCGCTGGTCCCGCTCTGGACATTAAGCTATATTTTGGGGTTTATAGTGGACACAGTGCTTTCCAGGGCTCTTGGTAGGAGCTGTGGTGACAGTTTGGCTGTGTGTTCCACAGAGTTCCATGAGGCTCTGACTCCTGAGTTCCACAGTCAAACTCTCCATTAAGAGACTAGCTTCAAGCTGGGAGTGGTGGCGCATGCCTGTCATCCCAGCACTCAGGAGGCTGAGGCAGGAGGATCACCACACAAGTTTGAGGCCAGCCAAGGCTACATGGTGAGTTAGTTCAAAGCCAGCCTCAACTATATAGCAAGACCCATCTCAAAAAAACAAAACACACCCACATACAAGAAACCAAAAATCCAACAGACACACACACACAATAAGCATTTGTTAGCACATGGTTTCTGTGAGTCAAGAATGCCAATATGCCCCCAGGCAATGCCCAGCCTGTGCTGTCTCTTGAGGTTGCAGTCAAGATGTCACTGAAGTTACATTCATCAGGAGGCTTGACCGGAGATGGAAGACGTGCTTCCCAAATGTCATGCTCAGGGTCTGTGTCCCTTGCCACATGGACCTCTGCTTGAGTTTCTTCCCAAGATGGTGGCTGTCTTGGCCCAGAGTGAAAAATACATAGAGGAAGACTGAAGCCACCGTACCTTTTATGACCTGGCCTTGGACAGTGCTATAGTTGTCTCCTCAGTATCTAATTGGTCACACAAGTCATTTGTACAGCCAATAGGATACTGGTATATTTGCATAACCAATGGGGATGCTCTATTCATCGTGGTCAGAACCATCTTGTGAAAGATTCTTGGCCTCATTTACCTGGTTGGTTTCTCAGCCTTTGGTGAGTGAAGCTGGTCGTCTTTAATGTGAGTAGGATCTGAAGGATGGATGTATCAGCCCCACTGAGCCCAAGTGAATAACAGCAACGGTAACAATGCAGCCCTAATTCTTGAGCACTTGCTCTGTACTGGGTCACAAGCAGCCTTCACCCTAAGCGGACAGGTCCACCCTGATCTCCAAGTGAGGCCGCTCCCATCTATGAAGGACAGGAGGTAAGTTGGGGTTTTTTTTTTTTGTTTTTTTAATACTAGGGATGGAACCCAGGGCCTGCTCACTGAGAAATACCAGCCCTTTTAAATTTTTTATTTTATTTTTTAAATTATTCATTTTATTTGTACATTTTGGGTATACAATATAATGACATCTATCATTGGAGATTTGTACCTTTACATAATATATCTTGATTCTTATATTTTCCCCATGGAAACAAAGAGAGCAATACAAAGACATGAGGGAAGCAAAGAGTTGGTTCTTCAAAGGAATAAACAAAATCGACAAACCCTCAGCCAACATTATCAAAAAAGGGAAGAAAAGACCCCAGTCCATGCACTTAGGAATGAAACGGACCCAGCAGAAATCCAGAGGATCATCAACACCTACTTCAAGAACCTATACTCCAACAAGATGGAAAACACAGAAGAAACGGACAGATTCCTAGATACGTATGAATTACCAAAGTTGAACGAAGACCTAGAAATTCTAAACGATCCAGTATCGAGAAACAAAATTGAAAAAGCGCAATTAAAAACTTGCCACGAAGAAAAGCCCAGGCCCTGATGGCTTCACTGCTGATTTCTACAAGACATTTAGAGACGATTTATTGCCACTGCTGTTTAAACTCTTCAATGAAATTGAAAGGGAAGCAATACTCCCAAGTCCGTTCCTGGAAGCCAACATCACCTTGATCCCCAAAGCAGAGAAAGACACACTCAAAAAGGAGAACTACAGGCCAGTGTCATAATGAACACAGGTACGGAAATCCTCAATAAGATACTGGCAAACAGAATACAGAGGGTCAGCAAGGAGATCATACATCCTGACCAAGTCGGATTTATCCCAGGGATGCAGGGATGGTTCAACATACGCAAATCAATACATAAAATACACTATATTAATAGAACCAAGGACAAAAACCAGAAATTTTGCTTTGAGACAGGGTTTTCCTAAGTTTCCCAGGCTGCACTTGAACTTGTGATTCTCCTGCCTCAGCCTCCCGGAGTGCTGGGATTATAGGTGTGCACCACCACGGCGGGTGAGGTAAGGTTGTGTGCGTGTGAGTGTAGACAGCAGTCACGTTCTGCAAGTTCTAGGCCACAGGCACTGGTCTGGGCGAGCCGTGTGGACAAGGCTTGAGTACCGAGTGAACTCGGGATGGACAGATGCCAGTGATAAACAAATAATAAATAGAAGAGATAAAATATTCATCTCCTGTCGAGGCTGCAGATTAAATACTTAGCCAGGCAAGGAGCGCGGTGAGCCAGGGGACTGGGGTGGAGCAGGAGCTCCAGGTTGGGGCTGGGTTTGCTGCCTGGGCACTGGGCACCTGATTGCCCGAAACACCGTGTCCCAGGCCAGTCCCTACTGGTCATGAGCCGTGTGTCCACACAAGCCACTGCAATGGGGGGACACAACCTCTGGCCCACATAAGGGCTCCAGAATGCCTTGCCACAGTGACACCCCAAATTTGAGGGCCTCTGTAAAATTCTGTTGTCTGGAAGGGTCCAGACAGAGGGTGACCCCAAGCCCTAAAACGGACCTGGTGAGCCAGGTGTGGCGGTGCTCGCCTGTAACACCAGCATTCTGGAGGCTGAGGCAGGAAGATGGCTGAGTCTGAGGCCAGCCTGGCTACCATCATGAGTTCAAGGTCAGCCTGTATACAAATAAAAAACAGCAACCGAAAAACCCCTTAGCTACGCAGGGGTGACCTGGGAGGCAGGAAGGAGCCCAGCCCTCCTCCGTCTTCTGTCCTGCCGGGGCGTGTGCAGAACAGAGCCTGCCAGGCCCCTTCCTGTCCTGCCTGGGCAGTATCATCTGCACCGGGAACATCCTGGGCGTGGTTTTCCCTGGGAAGTCTCCACACTTCAGCTCAGCTCAGCAGGACTTAGGGGCCGGAGAGCCGGTCGCATCCTGGGAAATGCTGCATTGGGAAGAGGGAGGGGAGGACAAAAGCAGGAGGAGGAAGAGGAAATGCCCACCAGCTTTCCCTCCTCACCTGGCTTTATTTCCTTTCGGGGCCGGGATGAACCCAGGGCCACCTGTGTCCAGGCGAGTGGGTGCCCCTGAGCCGCTCCCCTGCCCTCCTCCCAGCTTTGGGGGCCACCGAGTCAGGCGTCCGATGTATTCACAAATGGCTCCTCTTCTCTTTTTCATGGCCTGTGCCTCCCGGTGAGACCCAAAACCCCACGAGACCCGGCAGGGGAAGGCTGTGCCTTGCCGGGCACCAAGGTCCAGGGCTATCGGCCCTGCTCACTTCCGGTCTCCGCCTGTGGCCCCCTTGGCTGCCCCGAGGCTCCCCGGTACCCGTGACAACCAGCCCTGCCACCCCGGCCGCCACCGGGCCTCAGTTTCCCCATCTGTTCAGTCAGGACGCTGAGGGCCTTGACGGCCTCTCGGTTCCTCCCAGCGCCAATTCTCTGACAAACGGACCCCTACTGAGCTCCGGCTGTGTGCGGGAGGCAGCGGCGCCCCTGGGAGCACCCGTCCACCCGGGCCTGCTGCCGCCTGGGCCAGCCGGGCTGCCGTTTGAAAGGTGTCCTGTTGGTGGCACTTTGGCGTGGCTCAGGTGTTCCAGTGGCTGTGCAGAGTGGATCTGATTTGTACTTGACAAGGAGCTCGCGCTCTGCCCCTGGGTGGTTCTCTTCACTTGAGGAGCTCAGTGCCAGGAGCTAAGCACAGAGGCCTCTCCAGCTCCTCCCTGCCATCCCGCCAGGAGGGCCAGGGCCCCACCCTCCCGGCAGAGCACGCCACGCTGCCCTTCTCCGCGAGGCCACCGGCGCCCCTGCCTCCAGGCAGAGCTCATGGCTTGGCTGCTTTTCCGACCAGAAGGGGCCACCCCAGGGCCACCTGGCCGTCCAC
>NW_022900948.1:44305862-44310404 GCF_012274545.1 Fukomys damarensis
TCCTGCTTGAGAAGGCCAGTCAGACACAGCCCAAGTTCACACAAGTGTGACTTTCATACATAAAACTTTCAGACTGGTTCTGCATTCAGGGCACACCCATACCCAGAAACAATACACGGGCTGGGCTGGCAGGAATGTTTGCAATGCGGCTGGCGGCGGGGGGAGTGGTGTGGAGCTACGCCGGTTCCTGGAACCCCTCCACCCACACCACCGCCACTGCCACCGCGGGAGGAAAGGGACAGCGACGGGTCAGAGGTGACAGCTGGGCTCCCAGAGGCAGGGGCAGCGCAGCCACCGGGCCCAGAGAGGGCAGGGCCCGGCCCAGGGTCACACAGCCAGACAGGGTGCCAGTGGCCTTCCTGTGCCCATAGCACCCAGCTGCAGCTCACAGGCCCCGTGGAGGTGGCCCTGTCCCCCGCTGGGACTCTGAGGATGAAAAGCCCCTCCCCCAGCCTGGCCTCGTCCTCCAGGCCCAGTCCTCAGGGAGCTTGGTGGCTTCTGGGGTGAGGCGTCTCTTCCCCACCAGCGACGGACCGGCGCAGCACTGCCCCGAGGCCCGGGGACGCCCACCGGGCACCCCTGCCTCCCAGTCCCTTCCCAGAAGGCCATTCTGGGCGCCCTCCTGCACTCCCCACACCCGATGGGGTTGGGTTTGGGGACATCTTCAGTCCAGCCACGTTCCCCCTACCCACCTCCTGGCTCCCCTCACTTCTAGCTTTGGCTTTCTCACCCCTCCCTGGGCCTCAGTTTCCTCCTTTGGTCAGCAGACTTCGGGGCCCAGGCAGGGGTGTCTACTCAGTGCCCCCCAACCCGGCCCAGCTTGTCTGTCAGGAAGACCCCTGCCAGATTAGCACGGAGCCGGTGGGGGTGACCCACGAGTTCTTGGGGTCACAGCCCCTCCCCAGCAGAGCTAGAGGTTCCCATGAAAATGAGCCAGGCATATTCTCAGCACAAAGGGGTGGGGAGGCTGAGGCGGGAGCATCTCTAAGTTTGAGGCTAACCTGAACTATGCAGTGAGACCCTGTCTCAAAAAACCAAAGGGGGAAAAAATGAAAACAAGTCAGGTTACAGGTGAGAAGGCGGAGTTGCAGAGTGACCTGTCACCCACGACACGCAGGCTCAGCCCGGGACACCACAGAAGGACCCTGAGAACCCAGGGGTCCAAGAGCTTCCCAGGGAACCTGCCCTCCTGCCCTGGAGGGAGGCGCCCACCCCTTTCTCGAAGCCAAGTGGAGAAGCCCAGCCTGCGCCCGTCAGAGCCGGACTAGCGTCCCGCACCTGGGGCACCGGGTCTCTGTCCCGGGCCCGAGCCCCTCGGAGGGACAGACAGACGGAGGGACGGAGGGACGGACACACGCGGCTCACGCCTCTCGGAGCCAGGGGCGGGCGGCATCGCCACCTCCTCCCGAGCAGGTTTCCTCTAAGAAACCAGAAGATTGATTTCCTGGCAGGCTGTGCGCACGGAGCCGTCCAAATGGTTTGCACGTGTGCGTTTTTTTACGGCCCCGTTTAATATGTATGCAAATGCGGGCACACGCGGCGCCGTCACGCAGCCGCCTGGGCGACGGCTCGGCCTGACGGATGGTCCCGGCCCGGACAGCGGCTGGGGCGGTCACCCCATGAGCAGGTCGGGAGGGAGAGGCTCCCCAGCCGGGCCCCTTTCTCTCCAGGGCTGAGGCTTGGGGAGAGAGGCTCCCCACGGATGCAGGACTCCATCCTTGACTCGTGGGACTGTACTCTCAG
This sequence comes from Fukomys damarensis, assembly GCF_012274545.1. NCBI lineage: Eukaryota > Metazoa > Chordata > Mammalia > Rodentia > Bathyergidae > Fukomys > Fukomys damarensis. The sequence goes on from NW_022900948.1 coordinate 44,307,606, forward strand.
CCACGGAGTGCGTGCGTGCGTGCGTGTGTGTGTGTGTGTGTGTGTGTGTGTGTGCGCGCGCACGCATGCGTGGACATCCCCAGCCCTGAGCTACGCCCCAGCCCTTTCATTTATTTTGAGACAAGGTCTCTCTAAATTGCCAAGGCTAGGCATGCGGGCTTGTGATCGTCCTGCCTCAGCCTCCCCTGTAGCTGGAGTGACAGGCATAGCGGGCAGCCTGGGTACAGCACGGGCACAGGGCCTGGGGAAGTCGCTGTCCTTGTCTCTGCGGTCTCCTCCATCCTCTCCCCCATTCTTCCTCTCTCGAGAGCCTCACGGTGCTGGAGTCCTAGGAGCTCCCCAGAAGTGTCCCCGGCTGTCCTCCCTGTCACCGGCCCCACTAGGAGGTCCCTACCTAGACCCATACCCTGCACCCCCGCCTTCACACTCTCCAGCCCATCTCAGGGCTCTTTTGTCCTGGGAGCAGAGTCCAGGCCGGGACAGCAAGTGCAAGGGCCCTGTGGATGATGGCAGTGGTAGGGGTTGGAGGGCCAGGAGGGCTGACCCAGGAGTGGAATAGGGTGAATGAGGGATGTTATCAGGAGGGGTTGGCCCAGGTGGTGCAGTGCAGGCCTAGATGGGGACCCCACCTGCTCAGCAGGCTGCAGGTCACAGCCCCACTTACCTGGAGCCACAGACTTTGAGACACAGCAATTCCAACACCCATATGAGCACCGAGCCCTGCCTCCTCCTGTAGGAAGAGATCCTGGGATCGCAAGCGGCCCTGGGCATTTGACCACCTCCACAAGTCGGCAGCCAGCCTGAGATTGCCAGTCTGACCTAGAGGAAGAACCTGTCTCACTCCCCCATCCCAAAATGTTTAAGACTGCCTAGCATGGTGGCTCTTGCCTGTAATCTCAGCTCTGGGGGGCTGAGGCAGGAGTATCTCAAGTCCAGATCCAGCCTGGGCAACTTAGCAACTTGAGGATACTCTATCTCAAAATAAAAAAAATAAGAAAAGTTAGGGATGTAGCTCAGTGCGAAGGCCCTGGGTTCAATCCCAGTAACACACACACACACACACACACACACACAAAGTTGGTAAATTTTATGTTATGCATATTTTTCTAAAAAAATCCTTTACTCCAGTTCTCGCAAGTCGTTGATGGCAGCATTCTTTTTTTATTAATATTTTTTGATTGAGATGAGCTCCCTTTGTCCCCCAGGCTGGCCTCAAACTGGGAATGATCCTCCTGCCTCAGCTTCCCGAGCGCTGGGATTACACCACCACACCCAGCTAGCAGTCTTTTTCTTTTTCTTTCTTTCCCTCCTTTCTTTCTTTCTTCTCTCTCTCTGTTCTCCCCCCCCCCAACTCTCTATATCTTTTTTAAAACCCAGGATGGTGACTAGCACGGGGACAGTTAGGACTCATGGGTGCTGGTGTCCCTCAGTAAGAGACCCAGACCCTCTAAACCTGCTTCCTCCTCATGAGCTCAGAGGTGAAAAATCCACTGTCTCACCAGGTGCACAGGGACCTGGGCTAGGCCTCCCCGGGCAGGGTGCATCTGTATGGGTCAGCAAGGCCCAGCTGTGCTGCAGTAACAAATGAGCCCAGGCCTCAGCACCATAAAAGTGCATCTTGCACCCAGCAAACTCTGCCGAGAGTCCAGGTGACTCCTCGGGGCCCTCGCCCTCCTTGGGAGCCTATTGGGGTCCAGGCCCGGAGGTTGGATTTTCATTTCCCCAGGGCTCCGCGAAGGAATGTAGGTGTTCAAATGCCAGCCGCGAAACCCCAGGATCCCCCCTACAGGAGGAGGCAGGGGTCTGGTGCTCATGTGGGTGGTCAGTTGCTGTGTCTCCAAATCCGTGGCTCCCAGGTAAGTGGGGCTGTGACCCTCGGCCCGCTGAGCAGGTGGGGTCCCCATCTGGGCCTGCCCTGTTTCCGCCACCCCTGCTGGGGGATGCTGACAATGGCTCTGTGCATCCTCCTGAGCCTGCTGCAAAGACATCTAGGGTCTAAATGGCCACACATGGAGCTATACGTCCAGGGAGGGGTCCCCAGGGCTGAGCAGCTACTACGGGGAGCTGGGGATGGACTTCCTGCCTGCCTCATCTCTGCAAGAACGTCTGGTGTTTATAATTTCATCTTGCCACTTTGGCTTTTCTTTCTTTTTAGTGTTTTTTGAGACAGGCTCTCACTATGTCGATCAGACCGGCCTTGAACTTGAACTTGCATAGATCCTCCTGCCTCATCCTCCCAAGTGCCAGGATGACCTGTGTACGCCACCACCCCTGCATTCCTTTTTTTTTTTTTTTCCTTTGGTTCCCATCAATCTCATCTGAAAAAAAATGTGTACCCTTTTCGTAAGATAAGTAAATTAACGGAAGCAACTCTGATAGCTCCAGTCCAGACGGTCAGGAAGTCCCCAGTGTGCTTCGCCCCGGGGTGGCTCTGGTGGGTGGGGGGGTCCCACCTTGTGGGGTGGGGGGACCCCAGATCCCAGTGCCAGCCAGCAGCCCCCTGTGGCAACAGCGCCCAAACAGTGACAGGGACCCCAGTAGACAGGAAGGGCCCACGGTGCCTTCACCCCAGCTCCTGAGCCCCTCTGGTCCCCAATGGGATCCTGGGGAGGGGGTGGACCCTGAACCAGAGCCGGAAGGAGGCGAGATCCACACGGGGTCACAGGTGGGCGCGAGGAGGAGCCCTGGTGGCTGTGTGACCCTGGGGAAGCTACTGCCTTCTCTGAGCCCACTCCCCACAGCGAAGTGGGTTCCTCACGTGGAGGACTTCTGCTTTGCTCCCATTTTTGTTTGCCTGCC
>NW_022900948.1:44310670-44312485 GCF_012274545.1 Fukomys damarensis
GGTGGGGTCCCCATCTGGGCCTGCCCTGTTTCCGCCACCCCTGCTGGGGGATGCTGACAATGGCTCTGTGCATCCTCCTGAGCCTGCTGCAAAGACATCTAGGGTCTAAATGGCCACACATGGAGCTATACGTCCAGGGAGGGGTCCCCAGGGCTGAGCAGCTACTACGGGGAGCTGGGGATGGACTTCCTGCCTGCCTCATCTCTGCAAGAACGTCTGGTGTTTATAATTTCATCTTGCCACTTTGGCTTTTCTTTCTTTTTAGTGTTTTTTGAGACAGGCTCTCACTATGTCGATCAGACCGGCCTTGAACTTGAACTTGCATAGATCCTCCTGCCTCATCCTCCCAAGTGCCAGGATGACCTGTGTACGCCACCCCCCCTGCATTCCTTTTTTTTTTTTTTTCCTTTGGTTCCCATCAATCTCATCTGAAAAAAAATGTGTACCCTTTTCGTAAGATAAGTAAATTAACGGAAGCAACTCTGATAGCTCCAGTCCAGACGGTCAGGAAGTCCCCAGTGTGCTTCGCCCCGGGGTGGCTCTGGTGGGTGGGGGGGTCCCACCTTGTGGGGTGGGGGGACCCCAGATCCCAGTGCCAGCCAGCAGCCCCCTGTGGCAACAGCGCCCAAACAGTGACAGGGACCCCAGTAGACAGGAAGGGCCCACGGTGCCTTCACCCCAGCTCCTGAGCCCCTCTGGTCCCCAATGGGATCCTGGGGAGGGGGTGGACCCTGAACCAGAGCCGGAAGGAGGCGAGATCCACACGGGGTCACAGGTGGGCGCGAGGAGGAGCCCTGGTGGCTGTGTGACCCTGGGGAAGCTACTGCCTTCTCTGAGCCCACTCCCCACAGCGAAGTGGGTTCCTCACGTGGAGGACTTCTGCTTTGCTCCCATTTTTGTTTGCCTGCCCCCCCGGGGGTGATAAGAAGGGGCTCCAGAACCCCAGCTGGCTTCCACCTACAGCCCGAGAGGAAGCCGAGGTCCCAGAGAAGCTCAGACCTCCTCCAGTGGCGGGGAGCCCTGGGCCCAGCACTCCAGGGCACATGCGCCACCCGCAGAACAGCGGGGGTGGGGAGTTGGAATCACCCACAGCGACACAGCGAGCAGGGGGCAGGTCTCACTGAGTTGTCCCAGGCTGGGCTTGAACTTGTGAGCCTCCTGCCTCAGCCTCCCAGAGTGCTGGGATCACAGCGATGCACCCTATCTTGCCTGTGAGGGCCTCAGTTCCTCCTCAGCACCTGAGAAGCCAGAGCACTGGCTGGGGGGCCTTGAAACTGCCCAGACTCCAGAGAAGCCCTCCAGAGCTAGGAGACTGGCCCTGCCCCCACCTCACAGAGGGGAAACTGAGGCTCAGTGTCGCAGGGAAAGCAGATGTGGCCTCAGGCTCCAGCCAGCCCTCCTGGTCCAGCTTCCTGCCTGTGCCCTTCCCCCAGCCTGGCTCCTCGTCCTCCGAGGAAGATTCCCCAGGTCCCGGTTGGGGGTGCCAGACTGCCGTCATGATAGCGGAATTTGTTTAATCCTAGCCTCGCTGATATGATTCCTCTTACAAGAAACCCAATCACAGTCACCCTAGGATTGTGGCCCCGCTGCCTGGCCAGGGCAGGAGGACAGTGAGGAGCAGGCGGGGGGAGGGGAAGGAGGGGCCCGGGCAGGGAAGGGGCGGATGGGGCAGATTCCCCAGCCCGGTTGGGGGTGCCAGACTGCCGTCATGATAGCGGAATTTGTTTAATCCTAGCCTCGCTGATATGATTCCTCTTACAAGAAACCCAATCACAGTCACCCTAGGATTGTGGCCCCGCTGCCTGGCCAGGGGGC
>NW_022900948.1:44319148-44320127 GCF_012274545.1 Fukomys damarensis
GCCCGAGAGGAAGCCGAGGTCCCAGAGAAGCTCAGACCTCCTCCAGTGGCGGGGAGCCCTGGGCCCAGCACTCCAGGGCACATGCGCCACCCGCAGAACAGCGGGGGTGGGGAGTTGGAATCACCCACAGCGACACAGCGAGCAGGGGGCAGGTCTCACTGAGTTGTCCCAGGCTGGGCTTGAACTTGTGAGCCTCCTGCCTCAGCCTCCCAGAGTGCTGGGATCACAGCGATGCACCCTATCTTGCCTGTGAGGGCCTCAGTTCCTCCTCAGCACCTGAGAAGCCAGAGCACTGGCTGGGGGGCCTTGAAACTGCCCAGACTCCAGAGAAGCCCTCCAGAGCTAGGAGACTGGCCCTGCCCCCACCTCACAGAGGGGAAACTGAGGCTCAGTGTCGCAGGGAAAGCAGATGTGGCCTCAGGCTCCAGCCAGCCCTCCTGGTCCAGCTTCCTGCCTGTGCCCTTCCCCCAGCCTGGCTCCTCGTCCTCCGAGGAAGATTCCCCAGGTCCCGGTTGGGGGTGCCAGACTGCCGTCATGATAGCGGAATTTGTTTAATCCTAGCCTCGCTGATATGATTCCTCTTACAAGAAACCCAATCACAGTCACCCTAGGATTGTGGCCCCGCTGCCTGGCCAGGGCAGGAGGACAGTGAGGAGCAGGCGGGGGGAGGGGAAGGAGGGGCCCGGGCAGGGAAGGGGCGGATGGGGCGGGGAGGACGACGTCGGGGTGCTCAGCCAGGAGCCCCCACATCCTCCAAGCAGATGGAGAAGGGGAAGCGACCGCGATGACTCATTTTCTGGGGAAACGCGGAGTTTAGAAACTCCGGTTATGGGTTTGTACCCTCACAGCGGCCCCGTCTTCTCGGCCCCTTCACCTCCCCTGTGGGCGCCCGCGCCCCCCTCATGCTGGCCCCCCCATCCCTGCGTCGTCGCCCCCCCTTCTCTCCGGGTCTGGCCCCCAGGCCTGTGTCACTGCGGGG
>NW_022900948.1:44320269-44320798 GCF_012274545.1 Fukomys damarensis
GGACCAGGTGACCCGAGGACCGAGGACCGCATCCCCTCCTCCCTGGCTGCGGGCTTTCCTGGCATCCTTCACCTGGCAAATGGGCCCCGGAGGCCGAGAGGGGCGGGCAGGAGGACCAGCCCTGTCACCGGTCCCTGAGCCCCGCCCGGGCGCCGCCCTCAGCCCGGGCTTCCTTTTCTCCCCCTCCAGGCCTGGGGAAACTGAGTCCCAATGGACAGAGGCACCGCTTGCCTGGGGCCCGGCCCTATGGCCACTTCTGAGCCTGACAGGTGTGGCAGGGAGGCCCGGGGAGGGGACAGGCGGCTCAGGGGCCTCAGGTCTGGACAGAAGGCTTCTCGGGTGCCCTCCCTGCTCCCGGCTCCCTGTGGAGCGCTGCACGACTGGCAGGGACTCTGTGCCCTCCCGTGTCCCAGGAGTGGCGCAGGAGACACAGGAGCCTCCAAGCCGGGCTCCGGCTGCTCTCACCCCAGTGTTTGAATCTCCCAGCCCTGATCTTTCTGGGCCGCACCTCCCAAAGCCGGTCCCGGGG
>NW_022900948.1:44322381-44332875 GCF_012274545.1 Fukomys damarensis
GGGGCCCGGCCCTATGGCCACTTCTGAGCCTGACAGGTGTGGCAGGGAGGCCCGGGGAGGGGACAGGCGGCTCAGGGGCCTCAGGTCTGGACAGAAGGCTTCTCGGGTGCCCTCCCTGCTCCCGGCTCCCTGTGGAGCGCTGCACGACTGGCAGGGACTCTGTGCCCTCCCGTGTCCCAGGAGTGGCGCAGGAGACACAGGAGCCTCCAAGCCGGGCTCCGGCTGCTCTCACCCCAGTGTTTGAATCTCCCAGCCCTGATCTTTCTGGGCCGCACCTCCCAAAGCCGGTCCCGGGGTGCAGAGCTCTCTAGGACCATTCCCGGCTGCCGCGGGGTTGGCAGATGTGCCCAGCTGGTGGCACCTGTGTGGAGTTTGGGGCACAGGGGCAGGGGAGGACCCTCCGTCAGCTGCAATGTCACTGTGGGCAGTGAGTGCAGCTCAGGAGTTCTGTGAAGACCGGGCCCAGACCAAGGACCCTGAGTCAGGTGGGAGGCTGGGCAGCGGGGGCGGGGGTCCACTTCCCAACCCAGTAGTGTGGCCACAGGCCACGGGCAAGGCCCCAGCTCTCTGGGCCTCAGCGGAACCTAGGGGGCTCGGTCGCCGAATCTCAGGAGACTGCCGGCAGCACAGAGAGGGGCCCCTGCACCCCGCTGGGCACCAGATCTCATGAGACCCACTCTGGGCCAGAGTTGCCTGGTCCAGGGAGGCGGGGTACAACAAGAGCCCCTTGCGGCTGCCCGCAGCTCTGTCTGCCCAGTTCTCACCCTTGCTGGCCCTGTCAGCTCCCAGCTTGACCCGCGCAGCCACCTCATGCGATAGCGACTTGTTTTCCCCGTTTCTCAAATAAGGAAACTGAAGCCCAAAGAGACAAATACCTGAGCACGTGCTGCTGGCATCAGCTCTGGCGGCCAAAGCCTCGAATCCTTGACCCCTATTGGGCTCCCCTTCCCATCCACCCCTGGCCCTCATGCAGACCCCGGAGCAAGGCTGAGAGAATCCACGGATTGTCCTGACTGAACTCCAGGGAAAGGACAGTCTCCCCATGCATTTCAGGCTGGCCTTGAATTCTGGTGATCCTCCTGCCTCAGCCTCCCAAGTGCTGGGATGCCACCACACCCAGCTGGAAGAGAACATTCGCTCTTCAAATAAATAAACTTAAAATCTTCTCCATTTCCAAAAGAACTACATGTTAACTGGATAATTGAAAAATAAAGATAAATCAAAGAATTTTCAGTGACCCATAATTCATCACTGTTTACCGCTCATCTGAGCTCTTGAGCCCCCCGCCTTGAACAAGCCTCTCCAGGTGTGTGGGGATCACAGGACACTGTACCCTGTGGCCCACTTCAGCAGAACCCGGCCTCTTCCCCACTCCAAAGACGGCCACCCCACTACTCAAGACTGGGGCTCCCTGAGCAGCAGCTGGGGGAAGAGCAGAACTCCAGACCCCCAGGATCTGCATTTTCCCCAGATTTCTGGGGGCTCCAAGGGCTGGGCAGTGAGGCCTCCAAAGGCCCCCCTGATGCCTGGCCGGCCTTCTGCGTGGGGGCCAGAGCAGGGGGACCAGGCCCAGGCTTGGCTGGCAGGATGGGGAGTGGGGAGCAGGCTCCAGAGGGAGGGAGGGAGGCTGTGGCGGTCATGGGCGCCCACGGCAGGAACCCTTCAGGGAACCCCTTGGCGTGGAGCAGACGCGGGGATGGCAGTGCATTCTATTAACAGCAATTCTCATTACTGCACTGTTAATTATTAATAGGATTGGGCAAATAAAGGATGGGAAAACCCAGCTGGGCCTGACTCAAAGCCTGCGGCCAGCAAATGGCTTTGGTCCTGGTCCAGGAGGCTGGCTGTGACCCTGCTGGTGGAAACGTCTTGCCAAACCAGGGGCTGCCACCTGGGGCTGGCACCAAGAGACGGGGAAGCCGGCTGTACAAGGGCCAAGAAGACAGTTCTGTCATTCTCTCAGGTCCTGACGGTCTGGTCGTCCTTCCCATTATGAGAGTCCCCAGCTGGGGAGGCTGAGGCAGGAGGATTGCAAGTTGGAGCCCAGCCTGGACAACTTAGTAACTTACTGACAGCCTATCTCCAAATGTGAAAAGATTAAATGAAATTTAAGAGTAGCAGGGACTGAGCAGGGTTATTAATCAACCATCAGAAACCATAACGATAAAGGACCACGCACTAAAGCCAGGAAGTAGGGAGATGGAAACCGTCAGAAAGGCAGGAAGCCCATGCATCTGTCTGCCCCAGAACCACCCAGCGCCTGGACCGAAGGCGGTGCTCGAGAAGCAGGAATGGCTGCCAGGTCGCTATCAGGGAATTGGAGAAAGAGGATTCTGAGGTAGAGACCTCTCAAAGCCAGCTTTGCAGATCACTTCTGTAATCCCAGAACTCTGGGAGGCTGAGGCAGGAGGATCACGTGTTCAAACTGAGCCTGGGCAACTTAGCAACTTAGGCTTTGTCTCAAAAAATAATAAAAGGACTGGGATGTAGCTCAGGGCAAAGTCCCTGGGTTCAATCCCCAAGAGTGTGGGGAAAAAAACAGGTGACACAGGCAGGGACAAAAGCAAGAACAAGCTCAGAACCTCTTCTGTCTTTGGCAGTGACTCGGAGACTTAGAATCTGTGCCAGTCTGAAAATCGGACAAGTGGCCCTGTCTCGCAGACTGAAGTAACATCCCCCGTCACTCAGGGACAGGGGGCGGGGTGTGTGTGTGTGTGTGTGTGTGTGTGTGTGTGTGTGTCTGTGGTGCAAGGCAGGGAGGGGGGGGGGTGTGTGTGTGTGTGTGTGTGTGTGTGTGTGTGTGTGTGTGTGTCTGTGGTGCAAGGCATTCTGGGAAGCAAATCCCGGGGGGTGGGAGCAGTGCATGCCGGGACTTCCGCTTATCAGGGGTCCCTGGCTCAGAACCCGGGGCAGAGTAGACCCCGCCTTGGACCCGGGACAGGGGCGGCGCACAACCGGCTTGGCTCTGGGAGGAGCTGAGAGGAGGCCTCTGTGAGCCGGAGCGGAACAGCACAGGGCACCGGGCAGCTCAGGCCCAGGATCCGTGAAGTCGCCGTTATGAGGAAGGAGGCTCTTTGCCAACAGGGTCAGACGAGGGCAGGCCGAGGCTGGCCTCGAACTCACAGCTGCAGCCGGCATTTGTCACGTGACCCTAAGAAGCGCGTCCAGCTGGGTCAGGAAGGATCTCGAGTGGAGAAAACAGCGTCGTGGACAATGAGAGAAAGCAGCAAAGACGGTAATGGGGTCAAATGGCAACAGGGAGGCCAGGGAGAGAGCCTTTCTGAAAAGTGGGACAGAAACCAAGAGGGGCCCGCAGCCCAGAGAAGGTGATCCTGGAGAACGGAGAGCAGGGTGCTGCTTTGGAACGCACGGAGCAAAAACTCCCATTTGCCTTAAAACCAAAAGCTGCAGAAGCGCAGAATAGACTCCACCACACTCTGGGGAAAGCAGGGGCTGCATCTGAGACGCTGTGACTCCTGAGTGTTGCCTGCGACGTTAGGAGCCAGCGTTACTCAGAGGGACAAGCCCCAGGCCGACTCTGATGGTGTGGACGTCACTGCCCCCCACCCCCGCGTGGGGGGACTGGCGGGAGAGGCCTGAGTCTCTCCAGAGACCAGGGGGAGCCCGGTCCAAAGCGTCAGCCCTGAGAGGGTCTGAAAGCGCAGAGTCTGAATAAGTGTAAATATCATCACTAGGCTGAACAAAATGTAAAACATAATCTTAAGTGGTGTCCTGTAACAGCCAGAAAAATGGTACACACCCATGCTTCCAGTTACTTGGGAGGCTGAGACAGGAGGATTGCTTGAGACCAGGAGCTTGAAGTCAGCCTGGGTATCAGAGCAAGACTTTGCCTCAAAACAAAATAATTTAACAAGGGAACACTGTCACAGGCTGTGTTCCCAGTTACTGGGGAGGCTGAGGCAGGAGTATCACAAGTTGGAGGCCAGCCTGGGCAACTCAGTGAGACTTCCTGAGGGGTGGGGTGAGCTCAGTGGAGGGAGTATGCACGAGGCCCTGGTTCCATCCACCGCATCTCACACACACACACACACACACACACACACACACACACACACACACACTGGGAAAGAGAAATGAAGAGGAGATGCTTTCTCTTGGATGTGAGCTCCAGGGCACTGGTGTTAATAATGAGTGTAAATGCCTTCCATTTCCTAGTAAATGGCAAAGACTCTCAGGCTAGATGAGGGATAAACTAAGATGAACACCCATCTCTGTGGTGTTTACAGGAAATCAGCTTGAAACCGAGGGACACGGGAAAGTTAACGATAAAAGTTGGAACTCGTTGTGGTAGCTTACACTGGTCATCCCAACAGTTGGGAGGCTGAGGCAGGAGGGTTGCTGTGAGTTCAAGATCAACCTCAACTACATAGCAAGACCCTGCTCAGAAATAAATGAATGAATGAATACATTAATTAATAAAAATGAAGGTTGAGGTGAAGTTAATATGAGGCAAATTCAAGTCAAGACCCAGTAGAAGGAGGAGACTGTGGCCTGCTTTCTCTTTGACATGTTTAAATAGTAGGCCCGACACACATTTTTTAGGATGGAACATAATAAGGTTGATTTAATAATTGCACTTTGTACCGTACAAATAAAAAAATACTTCTTTGCCAGAGCCCATCAAACATTTATGAAAATTGATCATATATTAGACTATAAAGAAAAAAATTCAATAGAATCCTCAAAGCAGATACAGCAAGAGCTTCATTCTTGGACCGCAGGGCAATTGAAGCTGGAAATTATTAACAAAAGTTTAAATTAAAAAGCCAACCGTTTGAAAATTAAAGGCCACTTTGGTAAATACATTTAAATAAAACCTACATGACAAATAGCGTGAAAGAAAAAAAGGCTACCAATCCCACACATCTGAACGTAGGAGAAAATGGTTGAAAGCTAGAGGAAGGATTGCTCGCCCTGATGTTAGGAATTCGATGAATAAGACAGGGTACAACTTGCTCAACTGAGACCCAATTCAAGAGCCTGGAAAAAAGAGAAACAAAACAAAGCAAAGGAAAAGAGACAGAATCACTGAAGATGAAGAGAGTCTGATACATCAGAAAAAAGTCCGAAAGTGGAAGACAACGCGTGACTTGGGTTTTCGAAAGTCTTAATAAATCAGGTAGACTTCTAGCCGGTCCAATAAACAGACAAACAAATACTGCACAATGACAAGAATTTAAAAAGAAAAATTTCAGGAGGCTGAGACAGGAAGATTGTGAGTTCTAGGCCAGCCTGTGCCACAGAGGGAGACCCTGTCTCAAACAACGAACAAACAAACAAACAAACAAAAAAATAATAAATTAAGTAAGGTCTACATAATTTATAGTAGGAGAAACAAAGCAAATTTTTACAGAATAAATAGAAATAAGTTAAAATGGTAAGGAAAGAGCTACTTCCTACAGGAGTATCAGTTCCTGACACTGATTTTTACTTTTACTGGCCAAAAAAAAAAAAAAATTTTTTTGTAAAAGGCCTCCACACTGAGCTACATGCCCAGCCTTTTTTAATTTTTTATTGTTTTGTCTTGTTTTTTGAGACAGGGTCCCACTATGTAGTCGAGACTGACCTGGAGCTCACTATGTAGCCCAGGCTGGTCTCGAACTCACAATGATCCTCCTGCCTCAGCCTCCGGAGTGCTGGGATTATAGGCGCCACCACGCCCGGCTTTTTTTTGTTTTTGTTTTTGTTTTTGTTTTGTTTTGTCTTTTTTATTTTTTATTTGGAGACCAGAGTCTCATTAAGTTGCTCATCTGCCCAGGCTCAGTTTTAAAATTCGGTAATCCTCCTGCCTCAGCCGCCCAGGGTGCTGAGATGCAGTGTGCAGCACAAGGCCAGGCTGGACAAGTTCTCTGAGACACAGGCAAGATGGAAAGCTCCCCCAGCACGTCAAGAACCCGAGATACAACCCTGAGATGAGGAGTTGGCACACGGCACCCGTTTTGCTTAGCATGGTAAAGGCCTGAAGCGGAATAAATACCAACAAATTATCCTGGATGGGGCGCTGCCCCACAAAAAGCAAATATCTGCTCGAATGACTTTGGAAAAAGGGAGAGAGGAGCATTTGGAGGACTCAGAATTAAAGGGGAAAGCCGGGCATGGTGGGCAGGCCAGTCCCAGCCCTCGGGAGGCTGAGGCAGGAGGATCACTGGGGGTTCAAGGCTGGTCGGGGCTCCACAGTGAGTTCCAGGCCAGAAGCCACCAGAGCCTGTGAACCCACAGATTCTCCTTCTCTGTAGAGCAGGGTGCTCTGCCACTCCCGAGTCTCAAGGCCAGGTGCCTGTCAACACGGGATGTTAGCGTCTCTCAGGTCCTGAGTTAACAATTAGCAAGAAAAGATGTTCCTTGTTCCACGGCGCTGGTGACCTCGGCCACGCACCTGTCCTCCCTGTCCTCCATCCAGGCCAGTGTTCTCTTTTCTCTGGGTGAGGTAGGGCACTGTGACTTGCTTCATCCGATGCAGCACGAGCGGAAGTAACCTGTACCATTTCTAGGTAAAGCCCGTCACTTCCGGTACAGGACTCTGATTTTCTGGCGTGGCCTTGGCACCGGAGGGCATTCATTACGGGGACGCTGAGCCCATCACAGCTGTTGCCCAGAGTTGCCTGGACCCGCAGTACAACTTCCTACGAGCGAGAAGCAACCCTTCTCTCCCAGGAGTCTGGGAGGCTGAGGCAGGAGGATCAGAAGTTCAAGTCCAGCCTGGGCAATTTAGTGAGAATCTGTCTCAAGGTAGGGGTAGGAAAGTGCGGGTTGGGGATGTAGTTCCGTACGAAGGTTCTAGGTTCAATCCCCAGTGCTGAGAGGAAAGGAAGAGAAAAAGCTCTCTTGAGCCATGACATTTGACACTGTGTGTTACTGCAGTGTAACCTAACTGATCAATGACACAGAGCCAACACCGTGTTCAACCTTAAAATACTGCCCTCGCGAGTACAAGGAACTGAGTTCGATCCCCGGCACCCAACAAACAAAACAAAACAAGAAAACCTTAAAATGCTGGAAGCATTCTTAGGTCTGGGACACAGCAAGGGTGCTTCCTAAAGTCTACGATTTCACATCTTCGAACGTTCTGGCCCATGCAATGAGACAAGAGAATTAAAAGACGAGAGCGAGGAAAGAGAGTAAGGTAACAAAGCCTCCTCCCTGTGGGTAATGGAACGGTCTCCTTGAACGCCTCAATGGGAACCAAGTACCGAGCTGTGAAACAACGCAAGAGTTCTCCAAATGTGGTCAGTTAGAAAAGCAGCCTTCAGAAGCTCCCCGCTGCCTCTGCTTTTTATTCGATTGGGTTTTACTCCCCACCCCTGTTTCTCTCTATTGGTTTGAAAGGTACAAATCTAATTTCTTTCTTTTAGAAATTACCTGTAGGGCCGGGGGTCTAGCTCAGTGGTGCCACTGCCTGCTCTGCAAGAACAAGGTCCCGAGTTCGATCCCCGGTACCAAAAAAAGAAAAGAAAAAAAATTACCTTTACTTCTCCTTGTGCCCAAGTGTCCTGATGCAGGCTACATAGTCACTGTTTCTTTCCAGACCATGCGAGGTCTTGGAGCAATTTGCCTCCAGTCTCACCTTCCAAGCACCTTGTTGAGAGCACCTGTATTTCAATCCACTTTGTTTTAGTCTGACATTTGCCATTATTACTGTTGATTTTTACAGCCGCTCTTACTGAGATTTTACCCATGTTGTAACAGCTTGGTTCATTGCTTCTTGTAGCTCTTACTTGGAAGAGGGCTTGGTTTCCTCTTCCTTAATAACCCTTTATTGTCTCAGCAAAGATCTGTGAATGCTGAAGTCCTTGTGTTCGTCTAAAATATCATTGGTCCTCATTTTTTTTTTTTTTTTTTGAGACAGGGTCTCACTATGTAGTTGAGACTGACCTGGAACTCACTGTGTAGCCCAGGCTGGTCTCGAACTCAGCGATCCTCCTGCCTCAGCCTCCCTAGTGCTGGGATGACAGGCGTGCACCACCATGCCCGGCTCCTCTTTTTTTTTTTTTTAATAATGAGAAAAAAAATTTTTTTGAGACAGGGTCTCGCTATGTAGTTCAGGCTGCCCTTGAACTTCCTATGTGGCCCAGACTGGCCTTGACCTCCCAGCGACCCTCCTGCCTCAGCCTCCTCAGTGCTGGGATGACAGGTGTGTGCCACCACGCCTGGCTTTTCACCCTCACTCTGACAGTTTGGGCTGACAAATTCTTTTTTGTTTGTTTCTTGGCTTGGAACCTGGGATCGAACTCGAGTCTCTGTGCTTGTGAAGCAGGTGCTGGAACCACTGCGTTAAATCCCCTGCCCTGGGCTGACAGATTCTTTCACCATCTTGAATGTATTATTATGCTGGCTTCTGGCCTCTGCTCTCCCCGTGGGTTTGTCGTCCCTGTGAGCAGTGGCATCGTGGGGAAAGCGTGTGTCCTGGAGCCCAGCCGTCTGTGCCCCTCGGCCCGTGTGCGCCCTGCCCGGCCTGCTGCTCAGGCCCCGCCATCGGGCTGGGCTCTGCCGGGCAGTTCAGCTGCTGTGTCCCTGGACCCTGAGATCCCTGGTGTGGCTGCGACACTGGGTTGCTGGGGCTGCTGTGACAAAGAACCACGGGTTGCTGGCCTCGGTTACACAGATTTATTTTCCCACAATCCTTGAAGCAGTTGGTTTCTTCGGGACCTCTGTCCTCCTCCCTCCCAGGGTCTCCTCGAGGGACCCATCCTTGTCCTGACCTCTTGCAAGGTCACTTGGTCACACTGGGTTAAAGTATACACCTCGGGACAAGATGTAAGCCAGGGAAAGGAGAAGACTCTTAAAGTCTGGCCTTGGAAGATGAATGACATCATCTCCACCATGTGTGATTGGTCAAAGCAAGAAGCAAAGCCGGCCCAGATTGGGGCAAGGAAGGGGATGGGGCGGATGCTTTGGCAAGAGCATCTTCTTAAAGGAACAGCAGCCTGCTCAGGTCACCAACAGAGAAGTAGGACTCACTTGGACCATTATTGTAACCAAAATTTCTTCAGTGACATTAAGTAACAAAGATGATTTAAACTCTCTTGTCTCAATTTTCCATCTTTAAAACGAGCCAGGCGTGGGGTGGTACATACCCGTAGTAGGCCCAGCACTCGGGAAGCTGAGGCAGGAAGATCTCTGTGAGTTCAATCCCAGCCTGTACTATGTAGAGAGACCCTATCTCAAAAAAAAAAAAAAAAAATTTAATAACAATGCAAAAGTGCTGTTTTAGGGTTTAATCTTAGTGAGCTAATGTGTAAAAACACCACATCTTTTTTATGGGGTACTTAGAAAATATATTCTTTCCTTCGTCTGTAATCTACACACAGTGTGTTTGGCATAGACGCTACCGAGGTGTTGATTCTGGTATTTATCCTTCTTGGAGATGGTGCATTTGGCTGGCTTGTTGTTTTATAGCACTGTAGACAAACCTCAAGGCCTCACCCATGCTAGACCAGGGCTCTGCCGTGTGCCCCCCACACCCCGCGCACTTCTGAACTCTCACCCATCCTGGAATATTCTCAGGCATCACCAAGCTGGTCACAATCCATGATCCTATCTCCTCCCAATCTAGCTCCTTCTAGCCAGGTGTGGTTGTGCGCACTGTAATTTCAGCACTCTGGGAGGCTGAGGCAGGAGGATCGCAAGTTTGAACCCAGCCTGGGCTGGGGATGGAGCTCAGTATGAAGGCTTGGGCCGAATGCCCAATGTCACGAAATAATCATAGCAATAATAACGATGGTGATGATGTTGACGACCGCGATGATAATGATCCATCTCCGGCCAAGCTGTCCCTGAGACCCAGGCGATCCCTCCTCGTCCTCCCCATGGGTCTGTTTTCACTCCTTCGGCGCTTGCTGGCTGCTCACTGGTGATTTCCTTATTGCTGTCTTTCCCTTCACAACTGCTCTCTTCAGCGCTGTCTTTCCGGCCTTTCCTCCCCACCCTCGGGGATTCCACCCCCAGTGATCACATTCTCACTCTTCCACGCCATCCTCCCTTCAAATCTGCCTCTTCCTCTCTTCCGGCGTCTTTCTTGCTTGCTCACACTTTATGTTTGCTTTTGTCAAAGCTGCTTGTCCTAAGCATCCTCCAGAGCATGCTGGCCCCTTGGCAGGATGATTGCCCAGAATTCAAGCCCAGCCCGGGCTACATAATGAGTTCAAGGCCAGTCAAGACTTACATAGGGAGACTCTGTCTCAAAAACACAAAAATATCGAGAGGCCAGAGGATCACAGAGAGTTCAAGGCCTGGAGTACGCAGCAAGACCCTGCCTCAGAAAACCAGATGTAAATAAATACTAAATAAAATAATATCAGTAGTGAAAACATGGGCTATTTATTTACTGTTAAAACAGGGTCTCACTGCTGGGTGTGGTGGCACATGCCTATAATCCCAGCACTCGGGAGGCTGAGGCAGGAGGATGGCTGGGAGTTCGAGACCAGCCTGGGCTACATAGTGAGTTCCGGGTCAGTCTCATAATGAGACCCTGTC
>NW_022900948.1:44333022-44337016 GCF_012274545.1 Fukomys damarensis
CACTCCCAGCAATCCTCCTGCCTCAGCCTCCTGAGAGCTAGGATTACAGGTGTGTACCACCATACCAGGCCTAGGCTACTTATTAAATGGCATTGAGACAACTGTTCAGTATTTTGGGACAGGTTGGGGAGGCTGTTAACCGGAATATAAACTATAACTAAAACAAATTGGAGACCACACAAAAATTTAAATAGAAAAGTGGAACAATAAAAGTGCTAGATGAAAATAATGTGATGAGCAAAGTCTGTTTAATTATTCAACAGATGGTAAAAATCCTCCCGAAGCTTTGACTACAAAAGTTTTAAAGTTATGTACAGCAAAGAACTGTGAAAGAAAGGGAAAGCAAGGGGCCGATTAGGAGGATATTTACAGAGATGGCTAAGGCCGGGTCCTCTCACGCAGCTATGTGAAGGCTGTCAACGCCAAAGCGGGAAATGGGCGAAGGGAACGAATCAGTGGTTCACAGGGGAGGAACCTGGGCCCACAGGTGTGGAAGGATTGGTTCCCATTCTCGAACAGCGAAAGAAATTCATGTCAAAACAGGACACATGTGGCCAGGCATGGTGACACACGCCTGTAATCCCAGCACTCAGGAGGCTGAGGCAGGAGGATCACTGTGAGTTCGAGAACAGCCTGGGCTACACAGTGAGTTCCAGGTCGGTCTCAACTACATAGCGAGACCCTGTCTCAAACAAACAAACAAGCAAGAACAGGACACACGTTGGAACACTTTACCAAGGGGCCAAAAAGGTCAAAGAGATGAGACGAATCTGAGGGACTGGAATCTCCGGGGCTTCGGTCCAAAATGGGGGGGCAGAGCAGCAGTGTCCCCCGAAGGGGTGCCAAGCAGGCTGTGGTGGTGTGGGAGGCTGAGGCAGGAGGGTCATTGTGAGTTCAAGGCCAGTCTGAACTGTGAAGGGAAACTCTGTCTCAAAATAAATAAATAAACACAAACAAAAATAAAAATTTGAAGACTTGCAGGCTTCTCAGAGCATCCGGGCAGGGATATCCTGGTGGCCTCCCTGTTGAAGGAACCTGGATGAACGACTCAAGCATTCCTGGGGAGCACTTGGGTAAAAGATGCTTTTCCTGTGCAGTGACAAAGGGCAGGGCAGTACCACAGGGGAGGCTTTCCACCCTCCGGAGCCAGGCTCTGGTGCGGCAGCCGGAGCAAAGCGGCCCAGCTCGGCTCGGCTGTCTGTCCCAGTTTTGCCAAAACGCCAAGTGCCTGCAAGGACGACAACGTGCAGAGAGAAGAGGCTTTGCGGTGTGCGCTGGCGGGGGAGTGCTCAGGGGACAAGTGCTGGCTTTTATTGTGCACCGCACTCGGAGAGCTTTTGTGAGCAGAAGAGAAAAGCAGCAGACAGGCCTCATGCCTGGCGCGGCCTGGGTTTGTCCTGGAGGCTGGTGACAGTGGCGCCCTGGGCTTGCGCGCTGGGCCGCTCCTCTCTCTCTCTCCCTCTCTCTCTCCCTCTCTCTCTCCCTCTCTCTCATTGATTTTTCATCCTTCAGGGGAGCTGGAAAGGGAAAATGCTTCCCTGGATCAATGAGCCCGGCCCAGCTGAGGGTGGCGGCCACCCGGCTGTCACCGCCCTGCCAAGCCTGAGGGGCCCCGGCTGCCCGAGGTGGCCAGTGGGGGCCCAGGGGTCAGGGACGGTGCCGGGCAGGGGGGCTGAATAATGAGGGGTTCCGGGTGTAGAGGTGTAAGTAGGGGTGCAAAGTATGATCAAAAATACGGTGTTTAATTCTTTTTAACAAATTATGGTAAAAGGCACTGGCCCGAACGCTCAGTCCTCCCCTGAGTTGTGAACGCTTCCCGTCCGTCCCTGCCACTTCCCCTGGCAGCTCCGGAGTCCTCCGTCCTTCCCCAGGGTCTTCAGTGGCACTGTCGTGGCTGCCTCGATGTCCTGAGTGGACTCAGAGCGCTTCCCTCTCCTGGTCATTTTGGCTTTGGGAAAAGTCAGAGCCCCGAGGCCCGGGTCGGTGACCAAGGCGGATGAGGACGCGGCGTCGTGTTTCTAGGAGCTGCCTTCCGTCCGCGGTGCTGCATTTCTGATCCCACCTGGTGCAGACCCTCGGGAAAGAGGTCTCCAGAGCTGCGGCAGGAAGCGGCCGGGACAGTGGGGCCAGTGCGTCGGGGTGGGGACAGGATTCGTGAGGCCCTGAGTCTGTGCTGTTCTACGGCTGCTTTAGGGTTAAACGCTACTTTCTATTTTGATCCCTTTGCACGTGTGTGGGGTGTGAGGGGCTCGGGCAGGGGTGCTGGGGGTCACTGCCACATGTGGGCCCCGGGCTCCCCCACGGCTGCCCTTCCCCCGCCAAGCCACGGTCCGCGGGGCAGGGGGAGCTGTGACCCCACAAGGGCCTGGGACCCCACCTGCCCTGTCCTCATGGGGAAACAGCGCTGCTGCCCGAGCAGAGGTGGGGTGGGGCCCATCGGGACCCTGTTACAGGGTGAGCCTGTCTTTCACCCACTCGGGGCACCGCACACTGCTCCTCAGGCGCCACCCTCTCTGGTGCTTGTCCCCGGGGCCAGAGACACAGACGTCCTTGGGGATTTTGACGCACAGCTCACTCTCCCTGCCCCACGCCTGGCTGGCACCAGAAACGGGCTCAGCTATCACTTCTTGGCCTTTTGGTTAAGATCAAGTGCAGAAATGGCTTAACTTGCTGGGCGTGCTGGTGCATGCTTAGAGTCCCAGCACTCGGGAGGCCGAGGCAGGAGGATCACCCACCAGTCTAAGGCCAACCTGGGCTACATAGGGAGACACTGTCTCAAAACAAAAACAAAAACAAAACCACAAAGGCTTGCCTGGCACCGGTGCCCAGTGAGTGCCCAACTGCCGTAAACTGCTATGCTACTGACGGCAGTGACTGGGACAAAACCAGGCAACCGTGTCTGGACCCGGGTGCCCAGAGGACTCAGTTTGGAGTTGCTGGCAAAGGACCCAGGCAGGAGGGAGACCAGCTTCTCCTCTTGCCTTGGGGCTCTGGGCACTGCTGTGGCAGGGGCAGGGCTGAGGGACTGGGGGTTGGAGGGCAGATGTGCTCTAGAGAGAGGCAGACTGGAATCAGACCCCAGCTCCTCTCTGTGGCTGCTCCCCGCCTGGATTCTAAACTCTAGGCAGACCCCAGGCCCTCTGCACTTGCTGTCCCATGCCCCAGCTGTCTGTCCCCAGCTCTGCTTCCTGCCAACCTTCAACCCTGAGCCCCATCCAGGGGGCCTTTGCAGACCACGCTCTCAGGCACCGGCAGCGTCTCACAGTCGGCACAGTGGCACCATCTCAGCCTGCTCATTGGCCGGCTCCCACGAGCGTCTTCCTCAGCTCAGGGTGGGACGCTTGGGCGCTCAATAAGATTTGTGGGAAGACCTCGTGCAGTGGTTCCCGCCGGTCCGCATTCGGAAGGTCCTGGGCTCCAGCTCCACAAGAAAAGGGTTAGGGGGGGACAGAGGCCCAACTTCTGCCCCATGGAGTCAGCGCCTGGGTCTCCAGGCCCACAGTGACCTCAAGCAGTCGCGTCTGCTCTCTGACGGCCTCTGTTGCCAAGGGGGCCCCAGGCCCTGAGTGTGCCCCACTCCGAAGGTGTCCCAAGCCCTGCAGAGCCGAGCCTGAGGGACCTGGGTCTGCACCCCCCATCCACCTCCCCGGCCTCTGCCCGCCTGTGAGACGCCCACGCACGTCCTCAGAGCTCGCCCCACCCTCCTGGGGTCTCACCTTGGAGCCCAGACTGGTCTAGAACTTGAGATCTTCCTGCCTCAGCCTCCTGAGTGCTGGGAAGACAGGCAAGCGCCACAACGCTCGATGTCCGGTGTTTTTGCCATCAGAGCAGAGCCCTGCACACAGCCGGGCCACCCAGCAGCTGCTTGGAAAATGAGCCTGGGACCTGTCGTCACCCAGGGCCCTGGGCAGAGGGGCTGCGGCTGTGCCCTCGCCAGACTGCTCTCCACGAGGGCTAAGCTGCGGCGCCGAAGAACAGGGGGAGCCGTCGCCGG
>NW_022900948.1:44337136-44339858 GCF_012274545.1 Fukomys damarensis
GTCTGGCCCGCTCGCCACCCTCCTCCCGGCGGGCGGGCCATTAAACCCGGCCCCAGCACCGCCAGGCTGCAGCCTCAGCACTTAGTGCATTTGCAGCCATTAGCAAGAGGTCTGGCCCGGCCAGTCGGGCTAATGCACGGCGCAGCCTCCCTCCCCGGGGACTCTCCCGGGGCTCCTTCCGCGGAGGGAAAATACAACCCGAGAAGAAAGCGTGGGACGCTCCGGGGCCCTGGGATGGGCCGCCTTCCGCCCCATCCCAATAGAACTCCGAGCTCTGCACAATGTTTCTTTCTTTTATTTTTTTCTTTTATTTATTTATTTTTTTTGGTACCAGGGATCAACTCGGGTCCTTGTGCCTGAGAGGCAGGCGGCAGAACCACTGAGTTAAGTCCCCGGCCCCTACACAATGTTTCTTAAAATTGCATTTGTAAGCTGGGTATTGGCACGCCTGTCTGAGAGGCTGTGGCGGGAGGGTTGTAAGTTCGTATCCAGTCTGGGCAATTTAGCAAGACTTTCTCAAAATAAAAAATATAAAAGGGCTGGGAATGGAGCTCAGCACGAAGGTTTGGGCTCAATCCCCAGTACCGCAAAGCAAACCAAAACACTTGGGTTAACTTTGGCTCAGGGTGCTGGGAATCTAACTCGGGACCTCGGGCTTACCAGGCAGATGCTGTGCCCCCGAGCTATGTCCCCAGCCCAACTTCTTTTTGGAGTCCAGTTCTATGGCTGTTATCATATGTAGATTTTGTTTTGTTTTGTTTTCAGACACGGTCTCGCTATGTAGTTCAAGCTGGTCTCGAACTCACATGGATCCTCCTGCCTCAGCCTCCTGAGTGCTGGGATCACAGGTGTGTGCCACCACGCCTGACTGGGACCGCTGAATCTTGACAGCCCTGTCTGTGTCCCAGATGCACATCCTCTGTCACCTGTGTTGTAAATCCTTTCTCCACACCTCTGACCCGAATTCTCCTTCGCTTAATGGTATCTCTCCCAGCACGAAAGTTCCCATGGTTACTCACATTTTCTCTCAGGCTCAATCTGAATTCTTATGTCCAGAAACTCTGCCTAATATCAAGTGCCCAAGATTTTCTCCTATGCTTCTTTCTAAAAGTTTGGCCAGGACTGGAGGCCCTTGTCATCCCAGCACTTGGGAGGCTGAGGCAGGAGGATCACCACAAGTTAGAGGCCAGCCTGGACCACATAGGGAGATCCTGTCTCAACAAAACAAAACAAAGTTGTATAGCACTAAATCTCCCATTTTGTTTCACAATCCACTGTGTTGATTTTTTTTAATATGGTGTGAGGTAGGGATGGAGCCTTGTTTTTGGATAGGGATGGAGCTCAGTGGTAAAGCATTTGCTTAGCATTTGAAAGGCCCTGGGATCCATCTCCAGTTTTTGAGGGGGAAACCTACATTTTTTTTGCATGTAGATGTCTGACCGTCTGTCAATATTTATAAAAGGAGTAAACGAAAAGCACAAAGGGCCTGGTAGTAAGGTTGACCATGCAGAGGGGGTCAGGACCAGTGCCTTGAACTCTTGGCTGTCCTCCTGCCTCCAGCACCACCAGGCCTGGCGTGGAGGTTGGAGCTTTTATTCACAGTTGGTGGGTAAGAAAATGAGGCTCAGAGAGGTTAAGAAACTGGCCTAGGGACACACAGTCAGTGGGGAAGCAGGATTTGAACCCAGGGTGTCCGCCTCCTCTGAGGCCCAGCCGGGACCTCAGGTGGCTGGATGTGCACTGTTGCCTGTCTGCTTGCTGCCCTTGGTCAAGGTGGGTCCAGGAAAAGGAAGCTTTTCCTCCCAGGATTCTGAGGAGACCAGGTCCCCCACTGTTCCGAGTGTCCACCCGGTCCCTGGGGGTCCTCCTGACCGGCTCTGTCCCCGGGGAATGGCCAAGCCCTTGCTAGCAGTGGGAAGCACTGGGCTCGAGGACCTGCCGCTGTTGGCACAGGGCCCGAGCCACGCCTGGCCGGTATGTGCCATCCCTGGCCCGGCGCTGTGGTCCCTGCAGCCCCTGACCTTCTCTGTGTTCCTGCTCAGCCTGTGCAACTCAGCAAGATCCTGTCTCAAAATAAAACAGAATTAAAAAGGGGCAGGGGCGTCGCACAGTGGCAGAGCCCAGCCTTGGTGCCCAGCCGTCCGCTGGCTCCTCCCTTCCACATCCCCCTCTAGCACCACTCCAGGTCTTTAGCTCTTGGGCAGGGTGGCCTTGCTTGCACACATCCCCTCTGCACGGTGCAGGCCTTCCCCAGCTCTTTGTGGAACTCCTATTCCTCCCTCAAAACCCAAAGTCCTCTCTGGGCTCCCCCCTTCTCTGCTTGTTTTCTGCCCACCTGGAGGCATGGAATCATCTCTACCACGACTGCTTTAGACTCAGGAGCCCAGGCGTCTGAACACGAGTGCTGCACCCACTTTCCTGAGACCTTGTCGTTGATAAAAATGAGGATTAAAGTGTTACCCTAGGAGCCCAGTGAAGTGGCACGTGACCGTTATCCCAGCCCGCTGGGAGGCTGAGGCAGGAGGATCACGACTTTGAGACAAGAGCCTGTCTCAAAAGAAAAAAGAAAAAGGGGTGAGCATGGATCTCAGTGAGACGGCCCTGGGTCCCGTCCCCAGTCACCTCCCCCCACTCATCTTTGGGTCTGGAGCGGCCAGCAGCCCCGAGGGTAGAAGCAGGGCAGGGCCCCGGCGCTCAGCGGGAGCGCTCTGTTCCCGGGAGG
>NW_022900948.1:44339971-44340377 GCF_012274545.1 Fukomys damarensis
GTGCCGGGGGCGGAGGCCGGCCTCAGCTGCAGCGCCGCGCCGGTCTCTTGATCTCTGGCTGCACAGCGAGGCGGAGGCCGCAGGGCCCTGGAGATGGTCTCCATGACAACGCCACCGCGCACTCCCCATCTCGGATGTAAATTAGTTACAATTTTATTAGTGTGCAGAATTTCAAGAGGCCAAATCCTGCCTGGGAAGGGAGAAGGATGGGGTGGGCGGGGGAGGGATTCCGAGGCTCCTTAGTCCGCGAGGACCCCGATCCCGAAGCTCGGTGGAGGGAGGAGCGGGGCGGGCAGGGAGCCGCACCCCCATCTCAGACAGGGACGCAGGGGCCACGGTCGGACCCGCTCTGTGCTCCCAGCAGGCAGGGTCCCTGCGGCCGTGGGCACCTGCTGGCAGAGAGGGT
>NW_022900948.1:44340447-44341203 GCF_012274545.1 Fukomys damarensis
CCCTGCCGCCTGCCCCCAGGTGGCAGAGAGCTCCACCAACCCAGGGCCCCACGGGGATCCCCGCACCCAAGGGTGGGAGGAAGGGCACAGGGTGGATGGGGATGGACAGGGGCTGCTGCGTCAACTCCGTGTCACCGTGCGCAAGCTTTGTGACCGCCAGAGCCTCAGTTTCCCCAGGTCGGGGCTCTGCCATTCTGTCCCGTGTCGGGGATGCGGCTTGGGAACTGGGAGTCAGGGGCTCTGGGTCTCGGGTGGGGCAGGCCACAGGGTGGATTCCCCAGGGCCGGCCTGGCCCCTCTGCAGACCTCTGCTCCCCCAGGGGTGCCAGGAGGGTGCTGGCTACACCCCCATGCTGAGCCACCCCCCAGAAAGGGCACAAAGCCTCTGTCCCCAGGACGGCCGTGACAGGCTGCCCGGCTCCCAGACGGTGGGGACCAGGCCCCTCTACACTGCGCAGGCTCTGGAGCCCCCAGAAGTGATGATGCCAGCAGGGGGCACACAGGTCCCCAGCTCCGCTCCCCTCTCTCCAGGGCTGAGACCCCACAGGCTGAGGGGCCGGCCGCCCACCCTGCTCCCCTTGTGCAGCTCACCAATTATGCCCCGCCCCGGAAAACTTAATCAAATCTGTGTACAGCACGTAATTTCCACAACACAGACAGGCACAGGGAGGGCCCTGCCTGCCCACGCCGCCTCGGCCCAGGTCCTGCCCTGGTCAGCCTGGCCAGAAGCCGCTTGCCCTTGGGGTCCACAGTGAGG
>NW_022900948.1:44345661-44347465 GCF_012274545.1 Fukomys damarensis
ACACCCCCATGCTGAGCCACCCCCCAGAAAGGGCACAAAGCCTCTGTCCCCAGGACGGCCGTGACAGGCTGCCCGGCTCCCAGACGGTGGGGACCAGGCCCCTCTACACTGCGCAGGCTCTGGAGCCCCCAGAAGTGATGATGCCAGCAGGGGGCACACAGGTCCCCAGCTCCGCTCCCCTCTCTCCAGGGCTGAGACCCCACAGGCTGAGGGGCCGGCCGCCCACCCTGCTCCCCTTGTGCAGCTCACCAATTATGCCCCGCCCCGGAAAACTTAATCAAATCTGTGTACAGCACGTAATTTCCACAACACAGACAGGCACAGGGAGGGCCCTGCCTGCCCACGCCGCCTCGGCCCAGGTCCTGCCCTGGTCAGCCTGGCCAGAAGCCGCTTGCCCTTGGGGTCCACAGTGAGGTCCCCTCCCCTGCTCCCCTCCCCTCCCCTCCCGTCCTCTTCATGCTCCTCCTTCCTCTTCCTCTTGGGGTCCAACCTGCTCTGTGCTCTGAGACCCCAGCCCCAGTGACCTGTCCCATAGGCTGAGGCAGGGTGGTCCTGGTGGGTGAGGCGTGGCCGGGGGCAGGTGAACCTGGGGACTCTGGGTTTCCTCCCGGCCCGGACGGTTCTGTCAGGAAAAAGGAGCTGGGGACAGTGGCGGTGGTCCGGGCCAAGCTGCATCACGGTCATCATGTGGGGCTGTCAGGGACGCGGGGACAGTGGGGACCGCTGGGGACATGTACCACTGGGGGCTACAGGGGCCAACTCCTGGCAGAGCGGGGCCCTGTGCAGGCCTGGGCCAGGGCCGCAGCCTCCAGCTGGGGGTGTCTGCAGCTCCCCTTGAACGGCACCTTGAGGTTGTGTCACCTGGCCCTATTCCGGGAGGGGACATGGAGCCTGGACAGTGAAGTTGGTGCCGCAACAGCCAGCACACCTGGCGCTGGACTGGGGTGGAGGCTCTGCCACCGTGGGCGTGGCACCCATGGACTTGTGACCCTGTGGGGAGTGACAGGGAAGTGGTCAGGGCTGGCCTCTGGGCATAGGCCCGGGGTCTCACTGAGAATGGCTGCCACAGCCCGTCACAGCGGGAGGTGGAGACCAAGGACAGCGGGGGTGGCGCTGGGACCCCCACTGCCCACTCCTTGCCCGCCACGTGTCCTGTCCCCACAGGGCCACAGACAGTGCCTGATGTACATGGGAGCCCAGGAGGCTGAGGCAGGAGGATCGCTGTGACTTTGAGGCCAGCTGGGCTACACAATGAGACCTTGTTTCAAAACAACAACAGATGGGCAAATGAAACACTGGAGACCTTGCAGTGCAGAGCGAAGGCCATTTGCCCAGGGTCACCTGCCAGCAAGGCCTGGACGCCTCTGTCCAGCTACTGACTTTCTGCTCTAAGACAAGTAAGGCCCAGCCCCCCAACCCCAGGTCCCATACCCACACCCCCTAGGGTCAGGGGGGCCTTGGGTTCGGATCCTGCTCTGCTGCTCACCATCTAAGATGGAGCCTTCATTGTATCTCAGCCTCAGTTTCCCTGCTGGGGCCGGGAATTTGGCTCCGTGGTCCAGAGTCATCCCAGTACCCCCCCAAAAAAAAGTTTCCCTGGCTGGGAACCACACTTGGGGGATTTTCTGAGCCTGGCTCTTCTCTTCAATCTGCTGTTTGTTGCCCTCCACGTGGCCCGGTTCCCCCCAGTACCCGGGACCCTGTGTCCCCGTCCCGTGTCCCCCCCCTCCGTCCAGCTCCTCTCTGGCCTCACCCCACCCTCCCAGGACGCCCCGCACCCCGCCGCCCCACGGCCCCACGGCCC
>NW_022900948.1:44347607-44353929 GCF_012274545.1 Fukomys damarensis
GCCCGTATTTTTAGCTCCGCTGCGCGGCAGCTGAGCGCTGGTGTGCAGGGCCAGCCTGGCCTAGGGTTTATCTGTTGCGACAGCCCCAAGGGCAGCGGGCACGGTCGCCAGCTCAGGTTTGCAGCCTGGATCCCGTCTAGGCCGTGCTGCCGCCCTCAGCGCCCCCCATGACCTCGGCCCTTGGGGGCCAGGGAGGGGGCGGGGCTCCCGGACCGGAAGTCCCCAACACACACCGGGACAGGGGCGGTTCCAGGGCCTTCTCCTCCGTGCACCTCCCCTCCCTGCCCCCTCCGGCCGCCTGAGCTCATCCTCCTGAGGGGCGCGGCTGACCCTACCCTGGGGCCTTCAGCGCTTGGTGGACTCTTCTGTCCCTTTTGAATCTCCCCTGCTGCACACCCCACCAAGCCAAAGCTTCTAGAAGACAGGCTCTCCAGGGTGGCATCCCGTGGCCACCTGCGGGGACCTGCAAGGCCTGGAGCGGCACCGAGGATGCAGGGGTTGGGTCTTGGTGGTGGCAGTGACGGTAACCAGCCCAGGATCAGAGAGCAGAGTAGCCAGCCGGGCCCCAGCCATGGAGCCTGTGAGGGGAGCACAACAGGGGGGCTACGGGGGTGACATTTCATGCCTGGGTGTGTAACACCGTGGGCCAGGGAGGCTGCTGCCAGAGTCCCAGGCCGTGGTCCCTACTGCCTACCACCTCTCACCCTCTCTCTCTCTCTCTCTCTTTTTGTTTTTTGCCTGTTTTTGAAGCAGGGTCTCACTATGTAGCCCAGGCTGGCCTCGAACTCTGAGATTCTCCTGCCTCAGGCTGCCAAGTGCTGGGGTTACAGGTGTGCCTGGTGGTTCCTTTTATCTGCCTGGCAAGGTTTTAGGTATTCCACCTTCCTTCTGCCCTCAGAGGCTGGGGCTCAGGGGCCACGCTGAGGACAGGGCGGGTGTGGCACAGGAAGGTGGAGCCAGCGCAGTGACCATCAGGCATGGCCGGTCCCACACCAGGCCAGGTGTGCGCAGGGCAGGGCGCCAAGTCCCCTGAAGCTGCCACGCACCACTGGGCGCAGCACAGCTCCGAAAGCAAGGGTAGGGTGGGCTGGGGGGACCCCGACTGGGGGCACCAAAAGGGCACAGCCCCCCAGTGTGGTGCTGCAGCCAGGAGGGGATGGGCCAGCCGGCGCCTCCAGGCCGTGGAGTCCACCCTGGGTTCGAGTCCTGATGCTTCCAGTTCGGGGAGTGGGGGCTGCGGGTCTCCCACTCATTTGGGCCTGAGTCATCCGGTGCCGCTCTGCCCGCTCGGTGTGCACAGGGTCCACCCCACCCCGGTACCCGCTGGGTCTGGCACCACTGTGGCCTCGCTGTCCTCAGCCTCAGCCGTGCACCTCTCCTCCCTGCTCCGGCTTCCTCATGGTCCCCTTCCCTCTGCCTCTACCTCCCCACCCCTCCAGGCCACGCTGCCCCTCCCCGTCGGCCCCTCAAAACACCCTTTCCCAGTTGAGTTCTCCCCCTTGGTGTGGCGCAGCTGACCCCAGACCTGTCCCCTGCTCCCGGCAAGCGGGGCATCTTGGCATCATGTCACCGCCCAGCTCCCGTCGGGGCTGGGGCTGGGGCTGGGGCTTGTGCTGCCTCTCTCGGTCTGAACGGGCACCGCGTGAGGCACTGCTGTGCGCACGGGCAGGGAGCCAGGCTCAGTGAGCACAGCACACAGGACAGCGAGGGGCTGGGTGGAAATCAGACAAACAGCTGGATGTGATGGTTCACACATGGGATCCCGCACTCGGGAGGCTGAGGCAGGAGGCTCGCCACGAGTTCGATGCCAGCCTGGCCTACATAGTGAGACCCTGTCTCAAAAAGCCAAAATAAAACAAAACATAAACAATGACAAGTGATTGGACACAAGAGCCAGGCTTCCTGGGTTTGTATCCTCACAGCCGGGACCCTTGGGCAGATGGCTCAGCCTTGCTGGACTTCAGTCCCCCATCTAGAAAGTGGGCCTAACAATAGCTCACCTTTAAGGAGTTCAGGACAGTGTCCAAGAGCTATAGAGTGCAACAGATGCGTGACAAAGACTGGGTAGGTTCCTGAGTCACTACCCCAGCCTAACGTCAGCCGAAGCATCTCCCTACAGGAAACGGGGGCTTTTACATCGCACCCTCTCATGGATCCTGATGATTCTACCTAAAATACATCCCAAAACTAAAGCCACCCCGGCTCCCCTCTGGGTTCAATGGCTCCTAACTCTTCTCCCTTGTCTTTGTTCTCCCCTCAGAGGCTGGAGGAAACCAACCTTCAACAACAACAACACATAGAAAACCCCACAAACAAGCCCTTGGCACTTCCCTGGACCCGGGTACTTAGAAGCACGACACCAGGGAGGCTGACCTCAGGACCTTTGCACTTGCTACCCTCCCCTGGGCACCTCATCCAGCTCTCCCCAGGGGACCCTAACACCTCTCCCTCCTTGGCTGGCCCAGCTGCTCACCTCACTTTGGTGTCTGTTTAACTGTCCACTCCTTCATCTCTGCTCCTTATCTCTCTCTTCCCTAGAATGTGAGCCTCACAGATGCCAGAACTTTGCCTCCTGGTGCACAGAAGGTTCCTGGCAGGAAGAAGTGCTCATAAATATCGACTGGACCAAGGAATGAATGAATGCTGACCGTTATTATATGATTGCTGCTTCGCAGAGGCCAGAGAAGGACAGTTCCAGGAGGGAGCGAATGTCACTGTGCCTAATGAGAAAAAACAACAGTGGCCTAACCCTGCCTGCCTCTGCCAAAGACCAAAGACCAGTGGGCTTTCTGTCCGTGGCAGGCAGGGCTCAGGCTTCCTGCTGCCATGGTTACCGGGCACCAGGTTCCAGGAGAAAGGAGAGGCCCGGCTTCCGTGGGTCGCCCAGGACGTGGTGGAGAAACACATTCAAAGCCTGGGCCACCGCGGCTTCGTTGAAACTCCAATGCACCCAGATGGAAGAAGAGGACGCAGAAGGACGCCCGTCCTTTCGAAACCCTGCACGCTGCCCTCCTGGAGGACCCGGCCAGGCCCTGGGCAACTCAAAGAGGTGCAAATCTCAGTCCCTGCCCTCAGGGCGGTTCCTGGCAGCTGGGAGGGCCAGAGCCAGAGCTGCACACTGACTTAGCTGGGGATAAAAATAGCAAGTGTGGCGGGAGGGAAGGCAGGTGCGGAGGAGGGAGCGGGCGGGCGGGCAGCCCTGCGCCTTACCTGCCCCTCCACCCCTCCACGGACCCCAGACGCAGCCGGAAGGCAGTGGGCTGTTGGGCCTCGAAGCTTCCGGGAGGGCCAGGTCATTTCCTTCCTCACCAGCAAGGTGTCAGAGGTGTCCAGGGCCATCTTTCCCCTTCTCTGCTCCCTCAGGGATGTGCAAGACCTCCAGGGGACCTTGGGGACTCTTCACTGCCCCCAGGAGTACCTGGAGGGGCCTGGGGCCCGGGGCTGTGACCGCCTGTCCCTCTTATCCTAGGGTACAGCATCACCGTTAGGGGACTGTGCTTGCCCAGAAAGACAGGTCAGCCCTCAGCCGGGAACTTTAGACGCGTCCTAATTTGGAAATCCAGAATCCAGACCATCTTTCCCCTTCTCTGCTCCCTCAGGGATGTGCAAGACCTCCAGGGGACCTTGGGGACTCTTCACTGCCCCCAGGAGTACCTGGAGGGGCCTGGGGCCCGGGGCTGTGACCGCCTGTCCCTCTTATCCTAGGGTACAGCATCACCGTTAGGGGACTGTGCTTGCCCGGAAAGACAGGTCAGCCCTCAGCCGGGAACTTTAGACGCGTCCTAATTTGGAAATCCAGTCCTCGCAGAGGTCACCAAGTCACTAGACACGGACCCTGGAACAGACAGACACACGCAGAGGGAGGACACCGTGCGGGAAGGCGGGGCGGGACCTCTTTGCCTCCGTTGCTGGGCGTGGTGGCACATGCCTGTAAGCCCAGCACTAGAGAGGCTGAGGCAGGAGGAACCCAAGGCCGCAGGACCTGTCCCCTGTGCCTGCACAGGGAGGTACCTGGCTGACCGGGACTGTGGACTCCCAGCCTCCAGGTCAGGAAGGCAGCGCTAGTAAAACCAAGACACCGACCGTAACAGTCACCACCACCAACACCAGTCACCAAGGGACATTTCCACCATCACCACGGTGACCACCGCCAGCCTGGCTACCGTCGTTGGTCACTGTCATTACCACCACCCCACCACCAGCACCATCCTCACTCCACCACGGCCCCCGCACTACCACCTGTCAGCCTCACGTCACTGCCAAAGAAACTGTCAGAATCTTGGTGGTTTAACACAACAGGTTACACCAGCCACGGTGACGCACACCTGTAAACCCAGCGCTCTGGGAGGCTGAGGCAGGAGGATCGAAAGTTCCAGCACAGCTTGGGCAATTTAGTGACTTAGCCGGACCCCTCCTCTAAATAAAGAATTGAAAAGGGGCTGGAGAAGGTAACTCCATGAACCACCTCTGCACATTCCGGGGATAGGGGACTTGTTTCTTGGGGAGCATTGTCAGCCCCCCACAAGAGTGTGGCTCTACCTGCCTCCAGGCCTCTTTCTCAAAACTACAGCAGGTGCTTTTACCCCCACTTAAGAAATCAAGGAGCTGAGTGTGGTGGGCACATCTGTAATCCCAGTACTCTGGGAGGCTGAGGCAGGAGGATCACAAACTCGAAGCTAGTCTGGGCAATTCAGCAAGACTCCATCTTAAAATTAAAAAAATAAAAATAAAAGGCCTGGGAATGTACATCGTTGTGAAGGCCATGGCTTCAGTCCACGGTAGGGGAAAACAGAAACAAACAGGAAGCAAGGGTCAGAGGAGGAACGTGCTAGCGCTAGGACACTTGAAGTAAGCACTTGAACCCCCGCAGCCCAGCTCTGGTGTCCCCAGCCTCTGAACTTCCGATCAGATGGAAAATTCCACAAAAGAACTCAGGTGGGAGGCAAGGTGGGGGGGCCCTCCGGGTTCTGCCACAAATGCTGGGTCTCATCCCTGCAGGCCTCTTCCCTGGGCCTCGGTTCGCAACTCTGCAAAGCAGGAAGACGGGTCGGGGCTGGTGTGGACATCCCAGGTGGCAGTTGTCATTTCTGTCACGGTCCCGTCCCCGGGTCTGACTCCTGTGCCAGGTGAACCCGCAGTGCCTGACGCTGTATGCCAGGGATGGTGGAGGTCAGCGTGGGTCCTGGGCACAGCACGTGGCAGGAGAGCCCTCCGCCTGCCCGCCAGGACCTGGGCAGCTCTGGGTCGCAGGCTCCCCGGGAGGGGACGCTCTTGGTGGAGGGCCTGGGTTTGTGCGCCACGAACAGCTCCCGCGCTGGGCTGCAGGCTGGAGATCTCCCGGTCCTGCTGAGAGCGCAGGTGGGAGCTGGCCCTGCAGGCGGGGGCTGCAGCAGAGGGGACCCTGGGGCTGGAAGGGCCGTCGCAGGAAGGTCATCAGAGCCCAGGGGCGGAGGCCCAGGGGCCACACCGCAGGCTCAGCATCTTCCAATGGGAAACCAAAGCCCGGAACAACCGAGATGGTGCCCGAAAGGTCAGTTCTCAAAACCTGGGCTGTTCGTTAGGCGTCGTTTGTGAGCATAAACACGTTTATTTTAGAAGTCCTTTTACATGTGTGCCCCAGGTGCGCCCCTCTCTGTCCAAAGCTGTGACTCCGACGATGCCAAGGGAAACTGGCAGGAGGACGGCCCAACCTCCCAGCAGGGGCCTGGGCGAACCCAGCCGCCCCACGCAGGGCTTCTGCAGGGCGCACGGGAACCGATCTCCCCGCGTGGACCCGGCCCTTTCCTCCCCGCCAGCGTCCCACAATGGGCAGGAGGTTCGACCACCGCGGCGCGGCTGTTCCACCAGGAAATCGGTTCACGCAGGGTGCAGCCTGCCCGAGAATGAAGTCATCGGCTGCTTTTCCCCCTTTTCCCCTACAACACGAGTCCCCGGGCCTCTGCAGTGCCCCGGCCGCACTGCTGGGGGGCGGGCCAGGAGCAGGACCCTGGGTGCCGGGCGCCCACGCGAGACGTCCCGGGACAGACAGCCCAAGGTGAGCTCCCGGGAGGCCGCCCGCGGCGCGCAGGAACAGTAAATAACGCTGCCTGTCAACGCAGTAAAACGGAAGCGGTGACAATGTTTAATAAGCGTCCCCATGCGTCTCCCCCTCCTCCCTCCCTCGCAGGACGTGGGCACTGGGAGGACCCGCAGGGATGCGGGACGCCGGGCGTGTTGCGTGGTGGCCGGGTGCAGCAGGAGGAGGAGGAGGAGGAGGAGGAGGAGGACGCGGGGGAGAGGGGGAAGCAGCAAGTGAGAGACGAGGGGGCGCGAGCGGCCGGGG
>NW_022900948.1:44354272-44356090 GCF_012274545.1 Fukomys damarensis
CCAAATCTACCCGGGCCGCCCGCCTGCTGGCGTGAGCACGGGGCAACAAGGAAAAATAAAAAAGCAGCACTGCCCATTGTTTGCCTTTGGGAAGCGGCCCCGCCTTTGTTTCGAGCGGGGTGCTTTGATTCGCAGGCGTTCAGAGGGGGGCAGGGGCAGCGGCCCCGCGAACCCTAAGGTTTGAGGAGCCACAGACTCTGGGCCGAGCCCGGCTCCCACGCGGGTACTCGGGGAAAGGCCCTGTGCTCTGGACCCCGGCCTGGGCCTTCCCAGGCCGCCCCTTCCTGATCTCCCCCGCTTGGCTTCGCAGCCCCCTGAGGTCTCTGGTCCCTTTGCCCAGATGTCGCCAGCAGAGAACGCAGGGAGACCGGGAACCCTGTCACTCCCCAGGAAAACAGTCCACCCCCTCCCCCAGAAGTTGAGGGAAACCGAGCTGTTTCCTAAACACAACCTGCCCCCCAGCAACTTGTTTATGTGAAGCTGTGCTTGTCTGGGGCCGAGGTGTGCGCGTCTCTGAGGCCATTTGGGTAGAATTTTCCTCTCTGCAGATTGGGTTTGGTTTGTTTTTAATAAGGGTCAGAGGTCTGGGCGTCGGTGGGGAAGGGGGCAGGGTCACCTCGGATGGCCAGGCCAGGAGGTCCCCCGGGGGACCAGTCACGAGGCCCGGGCTGCTGGCCCAGGCCAGGAACCGGGGCCGCCCCATAAGCTCCGCCTGCTGCTACCCAGGGGTGGCCCCAGAGAGGACTGAGAGCTGAGGACACCTCTCGCCGGGTAGGGCAGCTGTCATTTCCCGACGCTGGCCTGGCCACACCGGCCAACGGAGAAGCCGCCAGAACAGCTCGGCCTCTGGGGCTCTGCAGAGGAGAGGGAGGCTTTTGTGCTCTGTTCAGGGCGGGTTTAAGCTTGCAGCCTGCAGGCAGCCAGGCGGTGTGTGGGAGGAAGGGGGAGCCAGGAAGGGGGCCCAGCCTCCCCCAGCAGCTGGCGGTCCCTGCTGTGGCCTGTGGAGGCCGCAGAGCGTGCACAGCGCCCAGGAGGGAGCCAGGGGCCTTGGGCAAGCTTCCTCCTCCCGCCTCTTTCCGTCTTTGGAGACCCTGGGAGGGCAAGCTTGTCCTGGGTCCAGAAGACTTCGAGTCCACCGTTCCATTCTTTGTGTCCAAGTCCCCCCTTTCCTTCCTGGAGAGGCACTGAGCAGTGACTGCATCAAGACAAGCCCCAAGCAGGCATGGTGGCACATGCCTGGAACCTTAGCCCTCAGGAGGCTCAGGGATCCTCCTGCCTCAGCCTCCCACATGCTGTGATTACAGGCAGCACCCCCACACCCGGCTTGTGTATTTCATTCATTGGAGCCTCGAAACCACCCAGAGAGGCCATTACCATGATGATCTCGATGTCACAGATGAGGGGACAGAGCCCTGGAGAAGTAGGTGGTGACCAGAGTGGCCTGTCTCACACCTGAGAGCAAACAAAGTGCTGTTTAGTCACAGCCCCTCCCAGCTGCAGCTTGTGAGGGTTCTGCATCCCTTTGTCCCTTCCTGCCCCTGACAGGAAGGCTTGGGGTCCCTCGTGCTCTCCCGCAGGCGCGTGGCATCCAGATGGTGCAGTTAATCGGGCTGGAAGTGTAAATCATCAGTGCTGTCCTGGCCCCTCCTGCACGGTCCCCCTCCGCCTAGCAGGCTTTGTTTCCACCCCAGCCAGCCAGGCGGGAAGTGGCTTGGGTGTGGCACCCACCACCCAGTTCGATTCCTGGCTCCCTCACTGCGGGGCTTCCGCCAAACCCTGGCTCTTGCTGTGATCCTGTTTCCTCATCCACGCGGCGGG
>NW_022900948.1:44356127-44364359 GCF_012274545.1 Fukomys damarensis
GCTGTCCCCAGGGTGGTGTGTGTGTGTGTGTGTGTGTGTGTGTGTGTGTGTGTGTGTGTGGTACTGGGGACAGCTACGTCCTCAGCCCTTTTGTTTTTTTCATTTTAAATTTTGAGACAGGGTCTTGCTAAGGTGCTGCCTGGGCTGGACTTGACCTTGCGATCCTCCTGCCTCCGCCTCCTGGAGTGCTGGGATTGATTAGAAGCATTTGCTCTGTGCTCAGGGCTGTGATGCCTTAGCTTCTTGAATCTTTGGGCAAATCACTGCCCTCTTCCACTCAGAGGAAGTCAGCTCAGAGAGGGAAGTAAGCTACCCAAGGCCACACAGCCAATTAGCAGAGGAAAGGAGAAACCCTGCAGACCTCCCTCCCGGGCCCCTGTGCGGCTCTCTGCCTGGACTGTGGTGACAGCGGCCGCTGGCGTCGTTAGCCCTGCCACAGCGGCTCCCGGGTAACCCGGGTCGGAAAGCCCTGGCTAATAGGGCCTTAATCAGGCTGGTGGGGGCCCCGGTGGCTTCTCAGGGCAGGGGCCAGGGCCCAGGTGCAGCAGCCACATCTTAATGAAAACGCCGGAGGGCCGGGAGGAGGCGTGGGTGGCCACCTGCTCCCAGTCAGGCCCGTCCTGGTCCTTCCTGGCTGTCACCGGAGGCTCTGGGTGCAGGGGACAACCAGCCTGCCTGTTCTCCCATCCGTCCGTCCGTCCGTCCGTCCGTCCTTCCTCCTGCCACCAGCCGCTCTCTGCCCCTCCCGTACGTCGGTACCCAGGTCCTCCCTGTGAGGGGCTCACGTTCTTAACACGACACCGATAAACAGCGACCAGTGCCACGGCCCGGAGGAGCCGCAGAGCTGCCCTGGCCATGCCCCCAGGTCACCGTGGGCCGTCACCTCCCCTCTGGCCTGTGGCTCCAGGTCTGCATGAAAGAAGGCTGCTACAACAGACCTTAGACCGCGTAACTCATAAGCCGCAGAAACGTTTGTTCTCAGACAAGATCTCGCTTTGTCATTCAGGCTGGGGTTGAATTCCTGGTGATCCTCCTGCCTCAGCCTGCAGAGTGCTGAGGTTTCAGCCATGCGCTGCCACACCTGGTTTAAACCATAGAAATTTAGCTGAGGATTTAGCTCAGTGGTGCCGCTGCCTGCCTTCCAAGTGCCAGGTCCTGAGTTCAACCCCAGACTGAACCATAGAAATTTAGCGTGCATTGTTCTGGAGGCTGGGTAGTCCAAGGTCAAGGTGCCAGTGGATTCCGTG
The DNA here is from genome assembly GCF_012274545.1 of Fukomys damarensis. Lineage (NCBI taxonomy): Eukaryota > Metazoa > Chordata > Mammalia > Rodentia > Bathyergidae > Fukomys > Fukomys damarensis. Next base: position 44,357,375 of record NW_022900948.1, read on the forward strand.
GCTGGGGAGGGAAGGCCTGGCTCTCTGGTGGGTGGGGCCCTGATCCCCAGTGCAAAGCTGGGGCCCCACAGCCTTGTCAGCTCTCGGTACTATGACGTTGCAGATAATGTTTCAACATCCGGGTTTTGGGGGGTGTGCTCAGGTCCTAGCACAGGAGTGACCAGGACCCTGCCAGGTGTGGGGCAGATGCTAGGTAAGACCAGGTGCTGCAGTATGGGAGGGCGGTGAGCAGTGGCCGACTCTGCAGCAGGTACAGGCCTTAAGGATTCCAAGGTTGCCCCTAGACTTCACAGATAGAGTGCTGCAATCGATTAGTCAGGTCTGCCTGGGCACAGGGAGGGAGCCCAGCCTGGGGCGTCTGCTGGCCCGAACCCAGAGGAGAGGAAGCCCTGGCCCAGGACTGGGGGACCATGGTGTTGACCCCTGCCTGCCTTGTTTTACCCTGCAAGGCAGAGATGCTGATGTGGGATTTGCTGAATTGTGAAGTCAGAAGGAGCTGGAGCGAAATGGCCCAGTTTTTAGCCAGGCATGGTGATGCTTGCCTATAATTCCAGCACTCTGGGAGGCTGAGGCAGGAGGATTGCTAAATTGCCTGGGCAACTTAGTGGGACCATCTCAAAAGAAATAAATCACTAGGGATGTAGCTCAGTGTGAAGGCCCTGGGTTTCATCCCCAAAACTGAAAGAAAGAAAAGAAGCGAGGGAGGGAGAGTTCGGGGAGAAAGGAAAGCCACCCCATGTTCTTGGGTATTTTCCTCCTTTGCCACACCGCTCCATGTGGAGAAGCCAGGGGACAAGGAGAGCCGTGGAGCAGGCAGGTGGGGCCCTGGCACCCAGAACCATGGCCTAGGACGGAAGAGTCAGGCCAAAGCCCAGCGTTCACAGGCAGCTCCCTCCCTGGAGACACCCCAGGACCTGCTGTCGACCCTCTCCCACCAAGTCTCCCAAGAAAATGCTTGGGGCCAACCATGGGCTTGGTGGGGTTTTGGGTGCCAGAAAATCCCTTAGGGCTCCGCTGCCCAGCAGGGACACAAAACACCTCCCAGCGTCCTGGTCTGGCCTTTGTGCACTGTGTGACCACAGCGAGTGGCTGGGCCTCTCTGAGCCTGGTGCTGCTAGGCAGAAGGACAGCAGTGCTGGGCTCTGGGCAGTGAGCAGGGGCCTGGTTGAGGTCCGGCTGCGTCCTGGGCAGACGCAGTGGTGTCTTTTGCTATGGAAGGGTCCTGGGGTCGCTGGGGGGATCCAAGCCACCCCAGGGGCTGGGACTTAGGAGGGACTTTTGGCTCTGAGCCTGGGGCTGCTCACCTGCAGTGTGGGGACAGCACCACCTCCCCGCAAGGCTGTTGGAGGGGTTCAGTGAGGACAAGACTTGGGGGGAACTGGGCAGGGTGAGGTCTCGGGTCAGGGTGCACTTTCCAGGCAACGGTTCCCTGGCAGCTCTGAAAATTAATTGGCCTTTTAAGGTGGCATAGTGTTTATTTTAATTAGCAGGAAATTGAACAATTTTGTAGTAAGGAGCTCTGTGCAGGATCTGAATTAGGGGTTTGTCAGTGTGTGTGTGTGTGTGTGTGTGTGTGTGTGTGTGTGTGTGTGTGTGTGTGTTGGGGTGATCCAGAAAGGACGACATCCACATCCTTTTCCTTTTCTCTCTTTCTTTCTCTCTCTCTTTGAGACAGGGCTCCCTCCCTAGTCGAGGTTGAGCTCCAGCTTGTGGCAGCCCTTTGGTCTCGGCCTCCCAAGTGCTGGGATCACCACGTGGTTCAAAAGCTGGGCACCCAAGTCATGAAGTGGGTGTCATTGTGAGGAAACTGAGGCACAGAGGAGACGGGTTGAGCAAGTGAGCCTCTCCCGAGGGCCTGGCACAGCGCTCAGTGCAACTTGTTCATTGATAAATGTGAGACTCCGCCTTCTCCCCAGCCCACCCTCCTGCATTTAAAAGCTCAGTTCATGCGGTCACGGTGGTGCACGCCCGTAATCCCAACAATGGGGAAGCTGAGGCAGGAGGATCACTGGGAGTTCGAGGCCAGCCTGAACTGCATTGCCAGACTCTGCCTCATAAACCAAAACAGCGGCCAGGGATTTAGCTCAGTGATTCTGCCACCTGCCTTGCAAGTGCAATGACCCGAGTTCGATCCCTGGCACCAAAAATAAATAAATAAAAACAGACTGAAAAGCCCAGCTAACCCCAGGCTCTGCTCCAGACCCAGGGTCCAGCCCGAAGCAACAGGCCTGTCCAGAGCCAGGAGTCCCTTACTCTGCCTGGCCCCTCAGAGCCGGGGTGGACAGGACACTCAGCAAGCAAGGTCAGGGCTGGGCCAGGGCTGCGGGCCGCATCCTGGGGCTCCCACCTGCGGGACTCGCTGTACAGAGCGCCTGCTGTGAGGGAGAGACAGCGCCAGTCCCCAGGCAGCCCGAGTTGGGAGAGGGTGGTGGGAGGGGAGGGGCAGGGAGGGGAGCTGGCCTTAAACCAGTGACAAGAAATAAAAGCATCCTTGCTGCATGGGCGCGGGAGGGGCGCTGTGCTGGAAACTGCAGCTGGAGTCAGGACTTTCTCCTGGGGACGGTGGGAGCCATGGAAGGCTCTGCCGAGGGAGCAGATGGGAAAGAGAAAGGAGAGCCTGGGCTGGTCCTAGGGGAAGGTCCAGCTGCTGGTGGCCACAGCCCCAGCAGAGAGGAGGGAGGGACACGCCGTCCGCAGCCATCGGCGCCAGGCCTGGCCTCCTATCCTCCATCCCTGGCTCATCTGGGACATAGAATGTTCTAGGACCTTGGTGATATCCCGCAGGTTCAAGTCCTCCCGGCCTCCCATCCTGGCCCTCACCTTCCCCCCCTGGACCTCGCGCTAAAGCTCACAGGGTGGGGGGCAGAGGCTGTTTCTCCGGACCGCCGGCTTGTGTCCCCAGAACAGTCCCTCTCCTGACCCCCACACGGGGCAGCGACTCTGGGGCAGGGACCATGGGGTCCTGCACGGTGACCCCATGGGTGGGAGCTGGGGGCCAAGGCTTGCTTGTTCCTCAGGGGGGACCCTCCACCCTCAGACCCCTGGATCTGCCTTGTCCCTGGACTGGAGGCTGGGCAGGGACCCAGCTGGGCTCTGTGTCTGGGCCTTGTAGAAGATGAAGGGGGAGAGAGAGAGAGAGAGCACTCAGCGCGCAGGAAACCTAATTGTCCTCTGTCTAATCCGTCAGCGGGGACAGCTCGCCTGGCCCCTCCTGGCCAGCTGATAAATGCCCCCTGCGCCAGCACAGCCTTAATTGGTATCAGGATTGCCAGGCCTCCGTCCCCGGCCCTGCCCTCCTCCTCCTCCTCCTCGGGGCCCCAGCTTCTGCAGGGCTCACCTGCCACCCCCCCAGGAGGGCGGGAGAGCAGGGAGGAGCCCGCCGTGCGGTGGCACCGGCCCTGTGCTGGGCCTCCCCTTCCCGTCCTCACCCACGGGGGCACCTGGGCCGCCTGTGCCCTCCTGTGACCAGGGAGCCCTCTGCGGCAACCTGCCCAGGGTCACAGCTAGAAAGGGGGAGAGGGGCGAGGGGACCTCAGTCGTGGCCACACGTGAGACCGAGGCTTCAGACCCTTTGGGGAGCGAGTGAGAAACTCAGATCCACACACAGCCAGACCCCGAATCCAGGCCTAGGGGTCCAAGGGCGGCCATGAATACCAAGCTGTCATCTGCCCCTGGGGTGACCAGAAGCTCCCGGAGCCCCCAGGTAGCTCAGAGGGTGGCAAAATTCATGTGGAGGCCACACCTGACCTCGGCCAACGAGGTTTGGATGGTTTCTATTTCTTGTATTGTTTTTTGAAACAGGCTCTCAATATCCAGTCCAGGCTGACCTCCAACTGGCAGCGATCCTCCCGCCTCAGCCTCCCAGAGTGCCGGATTACAGGGACACACCGCCACAGCCGGCTCCCTCCCTTCCCAGCTTGGGGAGGAACCCAGGGCCTCATTCGGGCAAGGCAGTGCTTTGCTGCCTGCCTCCACCCCCAGCCCCCACAGCCTCTTTCACGAAAACAGAAAATATCTTTTTTTTGTTTTTTTGGTACCGGGGATCGAGCTCAGGTCCTTGCACTTGGGAGGCAGGCAGCTGCACCACTGAGCTAAATCCCCGGCCTGAAAATATCTTTATTGATTAGAAATAGAACACACTGTAAAAAAATCAAGTCAATAATAATAACAGCAGGAAAGGAAAGTCACAGTAACCTGAAAGTCGCGCCCTCCTGGCCTTCCCAGCCCTGCTGCCTTCCTTGCCGCAGAGCAGGGACACAGCCCAGGGTTTGCCGCTGCTCCCTGAGCTCAGGCTGTCGGCAGGAGTACGGCAGGTTCAAGTGCTGCCTGGCAATTTAGCAACTTAGAACTTGTCTCATAATGAAAGATAAAAAAGACTGGGGTGCAGCTCAGCGTGAAGGGTTAGGGGTCAACCCCTAGTACTGTGCGTGCACACACGCACACGCGCGCGCACACACACACACACACACACACACACGCGGGCGCGCGCCCATACGCTCCTCTTCCACAGCCTCATGGCCTCAGGGCCCCCTCTCCTGCCCATCCCCACCCCCCACAGCCCGATTTGCACGGCCTTGGGGCCTTGATGAGTTCCCTGCCTGCTCTGCCCTACTTCGGGCTCTGATTGCAAAGTGGCCTTCAGAAAGCAAACAAACCCCAGGGCCTTAGGCTCGGGGACCCAGCTGGCCCAGATGCTGGGCCTTTTGCAAGGACTCTGCTGCTTCTCTGCCCTGCAGCCCAGAGCCATCCTTGGTACCAATGCTTCTTTTTTTCGTCCCTTTCTTTATTTTTTAATTTCACCTGTAATTTTCAATGTAATTCTATCAGTTAATAATGGTTGCTCTTTCCTCTCCCCCCCTTTTCTATTGGTACATTTTAGGTATACGATGCAGTTACACTCATAACTGGGATATTGTACCAGTGTTTTGTTTTTCGAGACAGGGTCTTGCTATGTATCTCAGGCTGGCCTTGAACTCACGGCGATCCTCCTGCCTCAGCCTCCCCAGTGCTGGGATCACTGGTGTGAGCCACTACACTCAGCTTTGGTGCTGCTGCTGAGGGGCTGCACCCTCCTCACGCCGGACATGAAGCCTCCTGGTGCAGTTTGCAGGGGGCCACACCATCTCCATTCAGAAGGAAAAGGATTCAGGGAGGCCACCCGTCTCTGGCCAGCCGATGCTGACACGAACACACCCTGCTGTTCTGTGGAAAGTGGGCTGGGCCTCTGCGGAGGACAGTGGATCCGGCACCCTCTGCTCTTCCTGCCCTGGGACCCACTGAGGGGGTGACCGGAGATCCGGCTGGGCTCCCTGCCTCCCACCCTCCGTGTCACCTGCCGTCCACCCTGTAGGCCTCACCTCCTCTTCTGGGCCACGAGGCCTGCAGTGCTGCGGGCGCAGGGCGCTGCCTCATCTCCCCGGGCCTGGACTCTCTCGGGTCAGCTCCTGCTCTGCCAGGTGAGTGAGCTGAGGGATGGACGTCGTCTTAGGAGGAAGGGACAGTCTGTCCCCAAAGAGAACGTCAGGTGGCCTCACCTCGTCCCAGCCTAGCATCAGGCCCCGGCTCAAGAGGATGGCAGGGGTATCTGGTCTGGGGCACTGTAGCAGTCAGGACCCGGCAGATATTTTATACAAACCGATGAATTTTCACCCATCTTCGCACTGCAATCTGCAAGGCTCAAACCTTGCAGGTCTTGTAGGTTTCCAGAGTGACAATTCCATGATACCTCACCTTGGGCTACAAACAGCAGAAAAATCAAGACACAGCAAGTAAGTGTCTTCCTACAAGTGCTCAACATCAAGCGAGATTTGGCTGCCTTGGTACAAGAGTTCCTGAGGCCCCAGGGACCCCAACTTTGTGTTCCACAGTCTTAGCCGCTAGCTTTTGTCCTCATAGTGCTAAAACAGCTGCCTCTATATTGCCATCACATCCATACTCCAGGCAGGAAGAAGGGCTGGGTAAAGTGAATTATACTTTCCTTGAAATCTTTGCCTTTTATTTCAGGAAGCAAAACCTTCCTGAGGGATCTTCTGCTTTTATTTCATTGGCCAAATTCCCACTTTAGCTGCAAGGGAAGCTGGGAAATTGAGTTTTTCTTGAATTCTATGATAGAGGGAGGCAGGATGTAAACTAAAATGTTGCTTTTGTTTACTAGAAATGCAAATTTATCTTGCTGTCCTGTATTTTTGTTAAACCTGGCCACCCAACCTCCAGAGCTTCTGTGTAAGGACGAGGACTCCTGGGAGAATAGGTGGGGACTGAAAACACCGCTGCACGGCCGTGGGAGTCCCTTCACTCTGGGCTCCAGCGTCTCCACTCCCAGAGGTCACTGATGCAGCCTGCGTCAGCTTTGCCGGAAGACTCGCCACCCGGAACGGAACTGCTGCATCACGAATGCTGCCCTCAGGTCCGAGCTTTGCAGAGTGGAAACGGATGTGTTTCTAGGTCAGTGGGGCTGGACGCCAGGCACTTGTGTTGGGCTCTCACCCATCATTTTGCACCTCTGGGACACACACCAGCCCCGGTGCAGGTAGAGCACGTAGTTAGCGTTGCGGGGCCTGGGTCTGCCCCAGCACCAAAAATAAACCAATAAACTGAGTGTGGTGGGTACACTGTCAGCCCAGCACTCTGGGAGGCCGAGGCAGGAGGGTCCCAAGTTCAAGCCCAGCCTGGGCAACTTAATGGTTTAGCCAGACCCTGTCTCAGGCTTAAAATTAAAAAGGACTGGAGATGGAGCTCAGAGCAAAGCCTGGGTGGGTCCCCACCACTGCAAACGAACACAACAACCGCTGAGTCCAGTGGTTCCGGATCTCCATGGCGCCCCCTCCGGAGGTTCCCGGGAAGGCTGCCCCCACCTTCCAGCGACACGCAGCCAGGAGGTTTTGCTTCCCACCCCACCCCACGCTGCCCGGGGTTGCAGAGCCCCCGACGGGCACGTGGTGGGCACCACCTGTCCCTCGGCGGGGAGGTGGCCCTCGGGGGCCCG